>NW_019154088.1:18636707-19018462 GCF_002288905.1 Enhydra lutris kenyoni | reverse complement strand
AATGTCCACAATAGCCAAACTATGGAAAGAACCCAGATGTCCATCAGTAAATGAATGGATATACATCTCACATCTTTATCCATTCATTTACTGATGGACATCTGGGTTCTTTCCATATATATATATATATATATACACACACACACACACACACACACACACACACTACATACATACACACAAAATGGAACACAATGCAGCATTCAAAAAATGAAATTTTCCTACTTGCAATGATGTGGATGGAACTAGAGAGTATTACGCTAAGCGAAATAAGTCAATCATAGAAAGACAATTATCATATGATTTCACCGATACGAGGAATTTGAGAAACAAGACAGAGGATCATAGGGAAAGGGAGGGAAAAACGAAACAAGATGAAACCAGAGAGGGAGACAAACATTAAGAGACTCAATCTCAGGTGACGGCTGCTGGAGTGGAGGGGAGTGGAACTGCTGGGGTGGTAGGGTGATGGGCACTGTGTACTATGGTGAGCACTGTGAATCGTGTAAGACTGGTGAATCACAGACCTCTACCCCTGAAACAAATAATACATTATATGTTAATTTTAAAATAAAAATAAATAAATAAAATCTTTTTACAAATCGAGAGAAAAGAACATAAGTGTTCTATGACCTTTTAAATTTTTGTTGAATCATTAAAAACTTTCACACTACAGGTTTTAACTGTATATGGAAGTGAAAAAAATAGTAAGACCCAATACATAATACACTAAAAATTTTTTTAAAAGATTTTATTTATTTGAGAGAAAGGAAGAGATGGAGATAGAGCACGAGCAGGAAGAGGAGCAGGAGAGGAGAGAAAGACTCCCCACTCAGTAGGGAGCTCAATGGGACTGGATCCCAGGACTCTGGGATCTCGATCTGAGCCGAAGGCAGAAGCTTAAGTGACCGAGCCATCAAGGCGCCCCTTCACTTACACTTTTAACACTGGGTTCAGGTTTCATTAATATCAACAGAAACCTTGAAGGTCCTGGCTGTCATAAAGTCACAGGGAGCTTATTCAGAATGTTGTAAAATTCCACACTGGAAATTCAAAACCTAAAATTCAACCTGTTTCAAAGCAGCTTCTCGTTAACAAAGGAACCAGATGATAACAGACACACTTCTGACTTTTCAGCCTCATCTTATATACATTTAAAAACACCCAAATTGGGGGCACCTGGGTGGCTCAGTGGGTTAAGCCGCTGCCTTCGGCTCAGGTCATGATCTCAGGGTCCTGGGATCGAGTCCCGCATCGGGCTCTCTGCTCAGCAGGGAGCCTGCCTCCTCCTGTCTCTCTCTGCCTGCCTCTCTGCCTACTTGTGATCTCTGTCTGTCAAATAAATAAAATCTTTAAACAAACAAACCAACAAACAAACCACCCAAATTGCCCAATATACATACAGGCATTTAATGCCTTGCACTTAACTGTTAATTATTATTTAAATGGGGTGCCTGGGTGGCTCAGCAGGTTAAGCTTCTGCTTTCAGCTCAGGTCATGATCTCAGGGTCCTGGGATTGAGCCCTGCATGGGGCTCTCTGCACAGCAGGGAGCCTGTTTCCCACCACCCCCACTGCCTGCCTCTCTGTCTACTTGTGATCTCTGTCAAATAAATAAATAAAATATTTTAAAAAATAATTATTTAAATGGTGCAATAATAGAATGAATCAATAGTATGAATCAAGCAAGTGAATAAATTCAACTATATTATGAAATTTCTCTAATTTCCAGAAATGGGTTTTTAACTGGATATTTAAGATCTCATATAGATTGAGGGGTGCCTGGGTAGGTAAGTGGTTTGAGCCTCTGCCTTTGGCTCAGGTCATGATCCCAGAGTCCTGGGATTGAGCCCCACATCAGACTCCCTGCTCAGCGGGGAGTCTGCTTCTCCTTCTCTCTCTGCCTGCTAATACCCCTGCTTGTGTCCCCCCCGACCCCTGGTCAAATAAATTTTAAAAAATAAATAAAATGAAATCTCATATAGATCAGGGGAGAAACGTAACTACGTACTCTTTAAAAATCTGATGAAAGTTCTTTCCTTCTAAAAGTTCAGGTGAGGAGATACAACACTTCATGTAGCATTTCAGGGAGTTCACAGAACATCCATAATCCAATCAGAAGATGTGGTTAAGAATCTACAACTAGGGCCTGCCTGGGTGGCTCAGTGGGTTAAGCCTCTGCCTTTGGCTCAGGTCCTGATCTCGGGGTTCTGGGATCGAGTCCTACATCGGGCTCTCTGCTAGGCAGGGAGCCTGCTTCCTCCTCTCTCTCTCTCTCTCTCTCTCTCTACTTGTGATCCCTCTCTCTTTCAAATAAATAAAATCTTTAAAAAAAAAAAAAGAATCTAGAACTATTCCTAGATAAAATCCTGCCAAAAACTGTTTCAGAGCCATTACAAGTCTTGCAAACTCAGGTCACTTTCCAAGGGAGGGTAATCCTCAGAGCAGTCATGGGCCATCAGAACCACACTGAATGGTGGCTCTTGCCTTGTTATGCAAGTTTATTCAGTCTAGGTTCTTCAACAAACCACTATCCCTGAAGCTCTCCTCTGTGAGTATTGGTCTTAGAAAACCCTACTGAAGAGACAGACTCAACATTACATTGTTGAGAAACACAACAGAACCAGCCAAATCAAATTGAAAGTTACCTTGCATAGGAGGTTAGCTGCTGTGGGCAAAGCACAAGTGGGACCTGAGCCTATTGTGGACAGCATTCTACTCTTTCTGTCCTTTCTTTTCTCCCTCCTCTCCATTCCTTCTCTTTCTCCTCTTCCTTGATTCTCCCTCTCTTATTCTTCTCTCCTGCTGTCTCTGACATTGGCCCACATGGACACT
Organism: Enhydra lutris kenyoni; assembly: GCF_002288905.1. Lineage (NCBI taxonomy): Eukaryota > Metazoa > Chordata > Mammalia > Carnivora > Mustelidae > Enhydra > Enhydra lutris. The sequence continues at coordinate 19,015,628 of NW_019154088.1, read as the reverse complement.
GTTTCATCCACCTGTGGTGCAAGAGATTTTAAGCCTTATTAAAGCCAATAGAGAAAGATCATCCTGAGTCACACTGAATTCAAGAAACAACCCAACAGGAGGCAATGAGGATACCTCGACAATGCCCAAGCAACAATTCTTGCTAGGGAAGCTCACTCTTTGGGGGAAGGAATTTTGAGCAAGGAAGGGGGTTAGAGGTTTTTTAAAAAACTGATTTGATGTCAAGAGAAAAAGATTGCCTAAGCAGTATCTATTAATGAAGTCACAGAATGGCTCTACCTCTGGAACGAGCTTCATTTTCTTATATTTTGGTAAGAAATTTGATTCTCAATTGGGAATTCAGCCACTCTACCCACTCAAGGGCAAGATGATAAGGTTCTATCAAACCAAGTGTCTAAACAAACCTGAGACTCTACCAAGGTCAGAAATGCTGCACTTGAAGCCAAAAGATCTCTCTTTGGCTTGTTTTGACTTGTAACCACAAGTTTATCTTGTCTGGGTGTCCAATCACTTTATAAAACAAATGCTGATTTCTGCACTACAGCATCCTCTGAAGAAGCAACGGGAGTCTTGGATGTAACCTTTCGGGGATTCTCTAATTTTTTTTTTTTTTTTGCGCTTCTCTAATTTCCACAGGACTTTAAGTTTTTTCTCCTGAGATCCAGGAACAAAGAATGGTTTGGGAAATGCTGAACCCAATGCATTATAACATCACCAGCATGATGCCCGAAGTCATGCCTGTGGCCACCATGCTGATGCTGTTGCTCACTGGCTTTCTTCTTTTGGTTTGGAATTATGAAGACACATCCTCAATACCAGGTGAGTCAGTCATTTAGTTCTGTAACTAAGGAGATTGTTTACTTGGGGCTCTCGGTCCATGAGGGTAAGGAAAATTTTACAAAAGGACAAAAGCAAACATGGGGAAATGTCAGAAGCCCATAGCAATGTTAGCAAATAAAAACTCAGGTGAAAAATTTTACACCAATTACCTGCACTTTTCAAATGAAAGCATTTGAAAAAAAAAAAAATCTTAGATAATCCCTTCCAGTCTGTGCTTTGCTTTGGTAAAGTAGACTTGGCAGAAGTATCCTTTCAAGTAAGTTTGAAAAAAAAAGATGGAAAAAAAAAAAAAGTAAGTTTGAGATGGGGTGAAGCAAGGTAAACCAGGAATTTTTTTTTAAATTCAAACTCATTCCAGTGTTGCTCTGGAGGTGAAAATGTCTCTGGAATGCCTTCTTTTTTTAAAGATTTTATTTTTAAGTAATCTCTACATCCAGTGTAGGGCTTGAGCTCACAACCTAGAGATCAAGAGTCATGTGCTCCTCTGACCAGCCAGGCTCCTCTGAGCCAGCCAGGCTCACCTGGAATGCTTCTTATACCCCTCTCCTTCTCCCTCTTGCTTTGCCTCATCCATGCGCTCTGCCCTCTTCCTTTTTTGAACTTATTTCCTCTCTTCATCCCACTCTTTCTTTCTCCTTCATCCCACATTTCCTCTTAGTCTTGGGGGTAGGTGTGATGGTGGTGCCACCATAAGAGTTGGCTGGGTCCTGGGCAATGGAAGAAAAATAGGGACCACTATGGTTCCCTTAGAACATCATACCCTGAAAGAATCATCAACAAGATCTGTGGATAACCAAACATAGGGTGTCATATAATTATGCAGATAACTCCAAAAGAAACTGCTACCACTCCACACTATCAGATTAATTCAGAGTTATCAGAACTATTCAAATATTTCTCTGGTGTTCAGTGAAAATTGTTCAGGGCAGGCATCAATCCCCAGTTTCATGAGATAACCAACAAGGCTTTACTTCAAGAGCATAGTCATTACGCACTTCCAAGTGCAGTGGGCCTCATCACAGAGCGACTAAATGTAGGAATGTGAAGCTGATGCCAAGTGCCCCATGTCTGGTTCTTCCAAACCTTTCCAGAGAACTGTGTGTCCTGTTGATCTGATTTAGCCTGGTGTTGTAGGGGGCTTTCATGCCCACTTAAACAGAGCACTCAGTTAATGCTGTTCTCTGCTCCCTGAGGGTTCTGAGAGAAGACTCTTTCATGGCCTTTAACTTGGGCTCCTTCCCACAACAGCCCCTTCCTCACTGGACTTCTCCCACAGTGGGCTCCCAAGTCAGGATCTGTGAATGATAGGTGAGGTGGAGAGTATTTTTTAGCAAGTCCCCCCAGACATTTATGTTGCAAGTGTTAGAAGTCGTCCCTGGATCTTTGAAAAAGGAGGTCAGGCTATGGGGGGCAAGCACAAGAACCGGCACCCCTGGAGCTTTAGATCAGGAGCCTACATGACAGCTCAGTGTGTCTACCATTCCTGCGCTGGGGACATCATGCTGTCATACACTAATTGTACTATGGTTCTCCGCCATGTCTGGAGCAGGGCCTGCATGGTGATATTAAAAAAAATCTGGGATGCCTGGGTGGCTCAGCTGCTTGAGGGTCTGACTCTTGATTTTAACTCAGTTCATGACCTCGGGGTCATGAGATAGAGCCCGCCTGGCCCGCACTGGGCACCATGCTAGGCTTGGAGCCTGCTTAAGATTCTCTCTCTCCTTCTCCCTCTGTACCATGACCCCCAGCTAAAAAAAAAATAAATAAAATAAAAATTTAAAAAACCTTCCCAAGTGATTTTTTTCATTAGCAGTCAGAATTGAGAGCCATAGATATGAGCCCAACCCCTTCACTTGACAGAAGGGGAAACTGAGCCCCAGAGAAGTGAACGGCCTTACCCAAACAATTATGAGAAATAAACCACTGAGTTCAAACCCTTCAGTGAGGGGTTAAAGCCCCCAAAAAGGAAATGGCTTGTCAGTATCTCAGCTTGAAAGGAAGTGGGAGTTGAGGGGCAGGGGTGTAACCAGGAATTCCTAAATTTCAGCTTAGTGATCATTTTGCTAGCCGGGAATCTTCTAGTCCCATGCTTTCCCTTAGGAAATGTGAGCTCTGGTCAGAATCCACTCATGACACAGACTAAGGTCCCATGGTGCCCAGCGGGGGAAGGAAAAGTGGGAAAATTGGCTTTGTTGGGGTGGTTCTTCCTGAACTCCTTTTGGTAGTTTCCTCAAATCACTGGTTCTCTGGGTTCTTGGTTTTACAGGTTTGGGGGAAGCTTAGGGTCAGGGAAAGTCAAGGGGATTAAGAAGGTGTAATAATTTAAAAACACTTAAGTTAGTTACAATTTACAAAGCAGTTTCACATTCATTTTTCTCTTGTGATCCTCATAGCACTCTGGTGAGGTAGGTGTGTTTATGCCTATTTTGCAGATAAAGAAACAGATTAAAGAGGGTCAATGGTGCGTAGCTAGTAAGCGATGAAACTGGAACTCAGAGCTAAGTCTCTTGAGCCATCCCTGAACCTGCATCTGGGTCCACTTCCCCAGAGCCTCTCTCTGCCCTGGGCACCATGTCCCCAGAGGATGGCACTGGGAAAAGGACATGGCCACACATTTCCCTTTCTCCCACTAAGAAAAGTGCACAAATAAATATATCACCACAACACAAGACAAGAAACAGGGTGTTAGCATCCCAGAAACTTCTCTTGGGCCTCCTCTCTCACTTCCAGAGATAAACATTCTTCTGTCTTGTGATAATCACTCCCTTGCTTTTTATAATTTTGCCACCTAATCTCATATCCCCAAATAATACAGATTAATTTTGCCTGTTACTTTTAACTGTTTTAGCAATTAAGTCCTATGTTACTTCTATATTCTTCTTTTGCTCAGTATTGTGTTTGGAAACTTCATCCACATTGTGACATGCCACTATAGCTCGCATGGTATGCAGTAGCACACACATCTCATGGTTTAGTTACTGATGATACTGTTCTCAAACTGGCTCCAGTTTGAGACTATTGTGAGCAGTGCTGCTATGGACCTTCCCATGCACAGGTTTCTCTGGGGCGTACATATAGCCTGGAATGCAACACCTTCTGCATTAGGACAGTGGGTGAGAAGTCCCAGCTGTTGGCTTCCGGGAGGCTATTTCTGCACAAACACGCAGTGTAGTATTCATTGCTCCTCTTTGGGTATGGAAGAGCCTCCCGAAATCACTGCAGGCCTAGATCAGCCTTCCCAAATCCGACAGGCGGAGAGCAGCTTAAGGTGATTGCAAACAAAGTATTTCCTAAATATCATACCAAAGTCTCTCCCCTCCTAGAACAGTCTTTTCTCAGATGGAGGATTTAAGATATACATGTAAATGAAAGGGTCACACTGTGTTATAATAATTCAATATTGTACTTTCTCCTCACATACTCTCCTCTCCTGGCCGGGACTCTGATGGGAACCTAGTTATGCATATCGCTCATCTCTGGCCTCTGACTTGTAGCTAGGGTCTTTACCTAGCAAAGTCTCAGTAAGTTGTTTGTTGGATGACTTAAGCTGACACGTGACTGATCACTAGGGACCCCAGACTCGGATTCTCCTCTGGTTAGAACATTCAGGTTTTCAACCTCAGCAAAGCTCATTGTCATCTCCCTTTTTCAGTGGATAGAGATCTGCACTGTCATATTTTAAACTCGAATGGTGGTTCCCTAATATTAAAACTATCTACATGGCACCCAACTGTTAGATTATAAAAAGGAAGAGTGCAGCTTTTCATTTGTATGTCTTTGTACCTCGTGGGCCTAGCATATTAAGTAAGTAAATGTTTGTTGAATGAATCTATTTTCAAATAGCCAGATGTCTGACCTCCCGTGGACTAAATGTACATGACACAACAATATTTTTCCATTTTATCAAAATGTAAATACTACCTAAAATACTCTAAATGAGGATGACACTTAAAACTTCATCCTTTACATTATACACCCATTTCTAATTAATTTAAAAAATTCACCAGGGAACACTTACTACACATCTACAATGTTTCAAGCTGTAAACACCAGCAGAGTAGTTTATTGTTACGTACATTTTAGTTGATTAGAGATCTATATATCTGATGACCTTTAAGGAAATACATATTCAAATTTGCTTTTTTCAATCTTTTAAAGAACTTAATGAAATTATTTAATATAAAGTCAGTCATCTTCTTATAATACAGTATTATCAGAACAATCAGAAGATTAAGAAGAACCTTTTGAAAATGTTTTGATTCTATAGATACTACCAAAGACCTTCACTTCAAAGATTTTATTTATTTATTTGTCAGAGAGAAAGAGAGAGAGTGAGCACAAGCAGGGGGAGCAGCAGGCAGAAGGAGAAACAAACTCCCTGCTGAGCAAGGAGCCCGATGCTGAACTCAATCCCAGGACCCTGGGATCATGACCTGAGCTGAAGGCAGACACTTAACGACTGAGCCACCCAGGCGTCCTAAAAGACCTTCACTCTAAAGAAAAAAACCTGACAGTCTTATCCCCATTAATCCAGCGATTGCAAAAGACTAAATCGTATTTGCCAAATTTGGGAATTAAGATCTAATTTAGATAATTTAAGCAGAATTAAGATCTAATTTAGATAATTTAAGCAGAAGCTTAGATTATCCAGATTTATTTACACAGTGCTTGCCCCTGGAATGAGAATACTGTCTCAAACCATTGTGCATGTTGGTTTCCTATTTTACTACTGGAATGGAATTAAAGGAGAAAGATTTGATGTAGAAAAGCTACTATTCCCAGGAAAACTCCTAAAACCATTCCAAGAAGTTTCTGTCTAACTTTTTACTGCCACCAGTAAAATCAAGCTAGCAAGTTTGTTCTCTGGTCTAAGCAATAGCAAATTTCTCCATTTTTAATGTAAGCAAGGACATGAACAGTCACTTCTCTTGAGTAAAACCACATCACTGGACCAAATTCTAGTCCAGACTCTAATTGGACTCATTGACTAATTCCTCAATGCTTAGCTGTATTATTTGCATAATGAAATTTAGCTTAGGATTCTTCTCTCAAACGGAATCCTTTTTGAAGGAAAAAAAAATGAATGGTTAAAAAAAAATGAATGGTTAAAAAGTTTACACCAAAACTACAATCTAATTTTAACCCACCCATTCCATCAGCTGGGCATTCAAATCGAAAGTTTTCAGACAAAACTAGACAGCCAAACAGATCAGTCAGCTTGTCGCATGTCCTGGTCTCCGTGCTTGGAACTAGATGGACTGACTGACTTGTATTTAAAACTCACTGACATTGTTTAACATGGCAAGAAAATAGTAGACCCCTACCCTGGTTCATTCAGGTCAAAATGATGGAGACCAAATGGAACTACTGTGGTATAGACACTGAACTACTCTTTTTTCATGTTAAGCTTGTTTCTTTGTTTAGTGATTCACAGATATACACTGGAAGATATCAAAGACCTTTCAGATATAAAAGAACACAAGCAGAAATAACATAAAGCGGTTGCTCTTTTTTGGTGTCTGCTAAAATGCTGACTGTGGTCTGATGACTCTTCTAGGTCCTGGCTATTGTATGGGGATCGGGCCCCTCATTTCCCACTGCAGGTTCCTGTGGATGGGCATCGGCAGTGCCTGCAACTACTACAACAAGATGTATGGAGAGTTCATGAGAGTCTGGATATGTGGAGAGGAAACACTCGTTATTAGCAAGTGAGTCTGTTATAATCAGAGACAAATTTTTAAAACCAAGGCTGTGTTTTTCCTATTAAGTAACAAACTTATTTTGATATCTTGACGCTTTTGTTGCTAAGGCTGTGTTTTTACTTCCCAGGTAAAAAAAAAAAAAATCTAATCCTATATAGAAGTGGAATGCTTGAGTTTTGCCTAAACCCAAAGGTACATAGATAAAGAACTCTGGAAAGCTGGGAAACTATTTGAAATTTCTCTGAGCAGTGAATGGAAACTTAGAATCCAAAGGATTTGAGTTTGACAAGACATACTTTAGGGAGAGGCATTATCTTTTCTGCTTTCCTAAGATTTTGGTCTAATTGCTGTAAGCAAGCAGTTAAAACAAAATAAAACCAAACCCTCGAGAGAAAGGAATCTGCATCAATTTGCTAATGTGCTTCTAATGGCAGGCTCTGGAGCACCTCTAGAAGCGGAAACAGTAGAAAAAGATGTCTTTTTTTTTTTTAATTTTTTTTTTTTAATTTATTTGACAAAGATCGCAAGTTGGCAGAGAGGCAGGCAGAGAGAGAGGGGGAAGCAGGCTCCCCGCTGAGCAGAGAGCCCGACATGGGGCTTGATCCCAGGACCCTGGGATCATGACCTGAGCCGAAGGCAGAGGCCTTAACCCACTGAGCCACCCAGACGACCTGGAAAAAGATGTCATTCTTATGCTCCTATTCTATTTATGACTGTTGTCCAGTGTCTCAGCTGAGTGACCTTAAATAAATCAGGAATATTTCTTATTTTTAAAAAATGATTTGTTATATTTTCTGGATAAATTTAGCAGATTGAATTCATCCGGGGTTAATCAAATAGGCATTGACTGTAGAGATCTAGCTTTGTGAAATACTAGTTTTCTTATTTACTGATCATAGAAAATAGAGAGCACATTCCACTAGACTTTCAGCTATCTTCACTGGATATTTCACAATGTTATACTCCAACACTGTGTCATTGATAAGTTTTTATATTCCCTGACAGTAAAACTAGGGTTTTACTGATCCATTAGAATTTTTGTCCAGATATATAAACTGTTACTCAGAAGTAAGTGAAGCATTTCTGGAAACTACAGTGATTTCTTTCAAGCCAAGACTACATGCATTATTTCATAAAATACCATGGTAATCTCAAAGGTCAATTCTTTGAACCAAATAACACAGAAGGGAGTGGGGACCAATAATTATTGTTGGGTTTACTTCTCTGGGCTACTCTGGTCAGCCAGGATATAGGTTTTAGAAATTAATACTTTACATTAGCAATGGCCTACAGTCTTGAAATGTCTCAAAATGTCCTCAAAATGTCTCAAAATGTCCTGGGACTGATGACACAAGGGCTTCGGGGCTTGGGATGTTTGGCCCTGTTCTTTCATCCACCGGCATAGCTAGTTGGCTTCCAGCCCTTCTCAGCAGACAGGTGAAGTGACCCGCAGGGTATTTAACCTACAGCTCAGGACGTAAAGCAGTGGTTCTCACCCAGGCTGCACATTAAAGTCACCCAGGGAGCTTTTAAACATCCCAATGCCCAGGGCACACCCCAGCTTTCAGAATCTCTTGAGGGGGGGGTGGAACCTGGGCAACAGGTATTTGTAGAGCTCCCCAAGTAATGCCAATGTGCTGCAGAGTCTGAGGCAGGAGAACAGGTAAGCAGCTGCTAGCACCAGGGGACCTTGCCTTGGGGTTGGGCAGCAGCTAAGCAGGGTTGGAGTGCTTTCCTCTGATCAACTTACCCTTCAGTCTAGCTCAAGTGGTGGTAGTATAAGATAAGAACTGGAGTGAAGAATGGGACAAAGGACCAGAGGACCAGAACACATACTACACATTTGGATCACAAGATCCAATCCTGGAAGCCCAAAGCCATTCCTGAAGTAGGATCCTTCAGTGACAGTGCAAGGTGGCATCGGACTGCTCTCCTGTCTTCATTAAGAAAGTCACCTTCGCGACCCTGACCAATTCAGATGCTGATTCATGCTCTAGATGAGTACACAACCCATCCCGCCCTTCCCCCAGCTCTCCCAGTTCTCTCCTCATCCTGCCCTCACAGGCTCTTCACTGGTTGGAGTCTTTGTGTTCTCTTTAATTGCCTCTGAACCGCTCAATTTTGTTGTTAAGGGCTGAGCTCCCTGCAGGAATAGGACATGTTTGTCCCCATCTCCTCCCCTTGCCTGTTCTTCAGGTCCCTTCCAGAACTACCCGTGCCTCTTGAAAATACCCCACTGGACCTCAGAAAGCTTTTTATTTTTAGTTGAGTAGTTTGCCAGGTTTTTTCTTTTGAAAAGTTTAAGATCTGCAGTCATTACAACTGAGTAGAGATTATGGTCCAACTTTCCCTACCAACATCATCCCAAAGTGGTGGGGGCTACAGAACTTCACAGGCAGGGGACAGAGGGGGTTTGGGGGGGTGGGGCGGGAAGGTCAGGCTAGAGTGCTGCCAGGATGTTGCCTGAGCAGCTGGGAGTTTTGGGAGAAAGTTCATCTCATCATCAGTAGATGAGGCAGGTGAGCTCTTAAGGGTCTACAGATACTGTACATGACACTGTGTGTTGTGTGTATATACTAGTTTTAGTAACGAATAAAAAAAAAAGACTATAGGTAGCATCCATTAAAGAGAGTTAGCAATTAACATACTAATTAGGGTTATTTTTGCATACTTGTTAGTAATTAACATACTAATTAGGATTATATTTGTATATCTGTTTTAATCATGTGTACATTTATAGGGAATGCATTCATGTATTCTTTCAACATACATTTATTGAGAATTTACTATATATTAAGCACTGGATGATCCTAACATATAATTATTATTGGCTCCCATTCACTAAATAAATATTTATTGAGAACTTAACTATGTACATGGGATGTCATGAGCAGATCAGTCAAATATCCTTACTCTCGTGGAGAAGTATATTGTTGTGTTGTTAATATACCAACAACAGATGAGTAAAACATATAGTATAGGAGTAGAGTGACCTAATGTCTTGGTATGCCTGGGACTAGGGGGTTTCACAGGATGTGGGACTTTTAATGCTAAAACTGGGACAGTCCCAAGCAAACCAAGGTGGTTGCTCATCAGGTAGATATGAGCTATATAGGAGACTAAAGTGGGGAGGACCAGTTGCAGGCAGTTAAGAATGGCCTCACTGAGAAGATAGCATTTGAATAAAGACCTAAAGGAAGTGAGGGAGTGAGTCATGCAGAGATGTAGAGGAAAAGCATTCTGGATGAAAGGAAGAACAAGTGCAAAGTCACTGAGGTGGGAGCCTGTCTGAAATATTCAAGGAACACCAAGGATACCAGTGTGGCTACAGGAAGAATAGTGGTGATGACATTAGAGAGGTATTAAGATACCCAGTCATGCTGGGCCTTGTTGGCCGTTGTAACAACTCTGAATTTTATCCTGCATGAGATGGGAAGCCTTTGAAGAGTTTGAGCAGAAGAGTGACATATCTGACTCATTCATGTTTCAGCACATTCCTGGCTTCTCTACCCACATTTTACTTCCATTCTACCTACATTCTTTAAGAATAGGTGCTAAAGGAACAAGGATGAATGTACGGAGAGCAGTTATGCAAGAGAGGGTAGCTGGTCCACGTCAGCACAGTAGAAGTGATAGGATGAGAGGTGAAATTCTAAGCATATTTTGAGGGCAAAGCCAGTAAGGTGTTAAGAGATTGGAAGTTGGGTGTAAGAATCAAGGTGACAGCATAATTTCTGCCTCTAGTACCTAGAAAAATGCAGGTATCATTACCTCAGATAAGTGGAGCAAGTGTGGGATGGGGAGAAATAAGGATTCCATTTGGGATATTTTGACTTGACATGCCTAGTAGACAGCTGAGTGGGATGTTGTAAAAGAAGGTTTGTGTCTTTAGACCACCCCCCTCCCATCTCACAACCATAATCAGAAACTAGAAAAGGAGGCTGAGAAGGACAGCCAAAGAAGGGAAAACCAGAAGCATGCACAGGTCTGAAAGCCAGGTGATGAATGCAAATCAGAAGGGATGGAATTGTCAACCATGCCAGAGAGTGCCTGGTGAATAGGAGATTTGAGTGTTGCATTTAGCAAAAGGGAGGTCATGGGTGACCTTGAAAAGAGCAGTTTCAATGGAGTGCTGGGGGCAAAAGTAGGACTATAGTACAGAAAGAGGGGAAAGAATTACAGACAGCAGATGTAGACAACTGTTCCAAGGAGTTTGTCTTAAAGGCAGCAGAGAAATGGGACAAAGAAATAGAAAGGATGTATGGTCAAAGGAGCCTTTGTTAAGATAGGAGAATTTACAAAGTGTGTGTTGAGATGGCAATAATGGATTACAAAGCAAAGTTGTTGATGGAAGAGAAAGGGGTGTGCTAGGTGAGATGGCAAGGGGGTCCAAGTGACGAGTAGAGTTGGTCTTGAATAGGGACATGGAAGTTCACCCACAGTAAGTTTAGGAAGTCTGAAAATATGAGCACAGATCCTAATAGTTGGAGCTTGCAGAGATTCTAGTTTCTTCTTTTTCTTCAGTAAAATAGGAAATAAAGTCTTTAGCTGAGACTGAGGAAGTAGAGTATTTGAGGAGCAAGAAGTCGGGCTGTAATAGTCATCTAGAACAGTGGCAGTGAAGGGACTTGAGGAAATGGAGAATTGCCAGCTGCGCTAAGGATCCACTTGAATTTAACTGGGACCTGTGTGTGTGTGTGTGTGTGTGTGTGTGTGTGTGTACATGTGCATGTGCGGTTTTTACCCCAGGCACATTCAGCTGTCAGGGGTAAGCACAGAGTAAGCTAAGAGTTGGATTTAGCCAGGGGTGAATTTTTACCAGGCAAGTATGACAAAGTAAGGAGAGGGTCAAGGGAGTTGAGAATGCATGGGAAGAGAGTGATTTTAATGATTGACAATAAAATATTTTTCCAATTTTTTATTAAGTAAATGTTCAAATGAATAGGAAAGCTGAAAGAGCAGTTCTCTCATTCCCTGCCCCACGTGACATTGACCTTCTCAAGAGACCAAGTCAATTGTCTTATGGGATGTTCTGCATTTCCAAATTTCTCTCATTACATTATGGTGTCACTTAACATACTCCCCTATTCCCTGTATTTCTTATAAACTGAAAATTATGGCTTAAGGCTCAGTTTCATTCAGGTTAAACACTTTTGTAACGATACCTCCTTGGCAATATTGGGCACTTCATACTGCATCCCATCAAGAGACAAGAAAATGTTGTCCCACTATCAGGGATGTTAAATGTGATCACTGGGTAGGGTAGTTACAGGCAGATCTCTCTATTATAAAAATTGTTTTTCTCTTGCATGATTCCACTATTTAAGCTGGATAAGTGAGACTATTAGAGGGGCAAAGGACAGGGGAAAGGCAATGGGATCAACAGACTGTAAGTCTCAAGCACAAAACAGGTCTACACAGGCAAGTGTTTTTAACTGTTTGGTACCAATTATTCCATTAGTTTCTCTTCCATATGTTCAGTACTCATCATTCCTGAACCTGGCACAGAGGCATGAGCGTGAGTCCTTTTTTTTTTTTAAGATTGTATTTTTAATTTTTTTTTATTTTTTTGAAGATTTTCTTTTTAAGTAACCTCTATACCCAACACAGGTCTCAAACTCACAACCCCAAGATCAAGAGTCCTGTGCTCCATCAACGAGCCAGCCAGGTGCCCCTATGTGAGTCCTTTAAATTCAGAACTGAAGGTGGCTTCCTCCTCAATACCTAAGAACTTACTCTGGCTACTTTTCATTTTGAATAGACAATAGGTTTGCCATCTTTGACAATGTCTTTTGACTTTAGTCATGTTTAAAGAAGAATAATGAAGGGGAAAGGGGGATATAGGCTTCCACTTATGGAATGAATAAGTCACAAGGATGAAGGTACAAGACAGGAATACAGTCAAAGGTGTTGTAATAGCACTGTATGGTGACAGATAGCAGCTGTGCTTGTGGTGAGCACAGCATAATGTATAAACTGGTTGAATGACAACCTTTTACTTCTGAAACTAACGTAACACTGTGTCAACTATATTCAAATAAGGAAGAAAGAAAAGAAAAGAAAAAAAGAAAAAGAGAGAAAGAGGAAGAGAAGAAGGACGGAAGGATGGGGGGGGAGGGAGAAAGGGAAGGAGGGAGGGAGGGAAGAGAGGAAGGAAGGATAATGACCTCATTTACCATCCAGTTTACACTACCCACTACCCCTCCTGAGCCTGGGGATTCCCTTAGTCTCTCTTGAGTGGTAAGAAGTCCTTACTCTCCCAGTCAGTATAACATCTCCTTTAACTGGTATTACAGGCTAGCCCACAAGGCTGGAGCAAGGTCTCTACTATTTTCGGAATGTCCTGAGAGCTCTGGGCTGGAGTCCTTAGTTCTTCACCAACTTTCTTTTCTTCACTTTCTTGATTTATTCTGGTTAGATAAAGCCAGCCTACTTTTGATCAAAGACTTGGTTTTACTTTATTTTTTTTCCATTCTGACATTCTTTTTTTTTTTAATCATTTTTTTTAATTTATTTTCAGCATAACAGTATTCATTGTTTTTGTACCACACCCAGTGCTCCATGCAGTCCGTGCCCTCTCTAATACCCACCACCTGGTTCCCCCAACCTCCCACCCCCCACCTCTTCAAACCCTTCAGATTGTTTTTCAGAGTCCATAGTCTCTCATTGTTCACCTCCTTGGTTTTACATTGCTCACCTGCAGCCGGTCTTCTCCCTCAAGGTCTCTCACTTCTGTCTTCGTCCCTTGCCAAGTCCCAGCCTCCGACTCAAAGAAATCACTGAGTTGTTGGCGCCCCCTAAAGAACACATTTATGTCTGAAGTTAGCTCTTTAGTAACTACACTTTTAGCAGGATTTAAGTCTGGAGTCTCTTGTTCTTTTTTTAAAATTGATTAGTAATTTTTCAAAGTAAATGGACAGGTTAATGTGGTTAAATGCAAAAAGTAAATGTGGTTAAATGCAGTATATAAAAAATAGTGTTCTGCTTTACCTCTGAACACTTAAAAATTTTAGATATGAATTTGTGAATACAGAATGTACAAATCACTTACTTTCTGTTGTCAGTATAGACTAAGGTAGGGGGAGGTAAAAGAAGCTAAAGTCCTGAAATCTATTAATAAGATTTTCAGTCCTCTCATAGCATGATTTTTATATACAGGACAAAGTTTTAGCTATTTGCCAGTCAAATTAATTCCCTAGAATATAAACAGAAGCATCTGGATTTTTGTTTTTATTTTTGTCGCTAGGGAGAGAAAAAACTTGTGCAAAACACAGGGATCATTTGATAAATATATCCAGAATCGAGAGAACATTTGACTTAATAGAGAGTGTTTTGATTTGAAAATAAGAATTTGTTTCCTTAAAGAAATTATCTAGTACATAATTTATTCATAAAATAATTGTTTTCGTTTTTTCACACTGACATTATTTCAGGGTCTTTCTTTTAAAATTTAAATAGGACTACGGAACCATCATAAATGTGAGGATTTGGCTATTTCTTAGCCCGCAGCCTGATCTATTTAATCAGAGCCCCCAGCTCCTTTGGCCCAATGCCTTCTTTGGGAATGTGTTTTCACAAGCACTAACTGAACAACCTCATTAAGGCAAAGTCATCCTTTTAGGAACCAAGTATCAACTTTAAGAGGGAAGAGCAAGTAGTAATATGGCCACTCCAGCCCAGTGTAGGAACCAGGTACATACACTATAATGGCCACTCCCATCTCTCAGGGTTATGTGTTCAGAAACTTCCCATAGTAAGAGAATTTGCAGTTGAAAAACAAAATTTCAGTGGAAAAGTGGAGAGGAAGAACCGCAGTCACAATGAACACATGAAAACTTGTATAAATATTAAGGTCACCCAAATAGAAAAAAAATAACAACAGCGTCTAAAATGTAACACAGGTGATATTTTATGTATTTTGATTTTGTACATTTAAGGCACCATGCTGTTAGGTGTTTTTTTCCCCCCGCTACCCCTCCCACACCAGAAAGCTGCCCAGGTTCTCCCTCCTTTGCAGTAGCAGAGAGACATTTATAGATATACTTTGCTTTCTTGCAATAATGTGCCCGTTTTCTTCCTATTCCTCTGCTCAAATGTTTAGTTCCTTTCTAATTTTGTGATCTCTTTCTCTGAACTCCAATCTGGTCTCAGAGACATGGAGTAATTTATAATCCCCAGGTGAAAAAAAGCTTTGGGAGATCTATTTGAACTTACCTGGCAGACCTGAGTAGTTTAGTTCTTAAGCCCCAAGTTTAAGAGTTATGTCACTTGGGGTTTGCCTGAAATCCCCACCAGAGCATACACAGCTAAGTGACATTTATACATGGCCTGGCTCTGGCACTGTTAACACGGCCAAAAGCCAGACTCCTGACAGTTTACCCTGCCTCCACTTTCTTCACACCTCCCATGGTTGCATGCCAAAAACCTCTATTCCTCCTCTGCTCATCATTCTGCCTCCTCTTTTTAATTCCCAAACCCTTCTCCCTCCCATTTTCTCCCTATCTCCAAGAAAAATGGCGATCCATTTGAATATACTTGAGTGGAAATTTGTTGAAGTGGCTGAAAATATATATGGAGGGAAGTAAATCTGCTTATGCTTACAGTTTACCAAGGGTAATTTGCATTTGGCCATATTGTCCACATATAAGTACTTGGACATCGGCCTTACGATCTGAAGAACCTGTCACCATGCACCTCAGAGGAGTCTGGGTAATGTATGTGCTTGGAACAGGCTTTGTTACCATAGGGAGGCCAAGGACAACACATGAGACTTTCTGAGCACAAACTCTGCAGTCCTCTGTGTACTCTGTGTTTCTAGTGTCCACTCAGGAGCACAGGGATGTTGGAGGGCCCCAAGCCTCTGAGGTGGCATGCTCCAGCCTTCTGTATGGAAGGGCTGGGCCTTGAAAGGAAGTGGCTGACGTGTGACCTCCCTTTCTTCACTTACTCAGGCATGACCATGCACCACTGTGGGTGAGGATTTGGGGATCTGGCAGCTTGCACCCCCTTCTGCACTGTTTCATCTGCCGCTTGTTCTCACTCTGCCCACTTTCTTCAATATCCTTTAGATAACCTCATTTGATTTTTTTCCAAGTGGGGTCTACACCTACGATATGATATTGGCATTTATGAAAACAATAGTCATACAAGCACCACATGTCCTGTTTATTATCTTCTCTATCCTCCAGTAAACACTGCCCTGTCTGTCTTCATGTAGTGTCCATCTTGCTTAGCTTATGAAGGGTTAGCCACATAGCTTATTAACACATGCCATCTTGGAGTTCTGGCTTCCTGACCCATTCCATCCATGGCCTCAGCCATCACTCAGCCCTTGTCCAGCTAGCCTGCTTCCCTCTGGGCCCTGCATGAAGCTATTTTCCAGCCAAAGCCCCATGCCACAGGAAATGCAGTCACCTGTAACATCTCTTAATTTTTCTCTTGGCAGGTGAAAAATGAATTCATTCCATCTACCCCCTAATTCTCAACTTCATAAATTACAGCAGACTTCTTTTGCTGAGTACGGAGCCAGGAGTCCTCTCTCTACAAATCTTCACTCTACAGCATTCATCTCAGCTCCCCACCCTCTCCTTCCCCATGCTGCTTGCACCCACCCTCCAATAAACCCACCTATTATGTATCCTGAAGAGGTATCATTTTGTATCATTTTGTCTTTTATCCTTTTGATTATTACTTAAATTACCCATTTATCCTTCTAATGCCATAGGCTAACTCCTAAGCAGTCTTAACATCTTCTCAACAAAGCGAGTCAGTCTCTCCCTACAGAAGAGTTCTATACCACTGTCCTAAGAATAGAATACTCTACTCACATGTGCAGCCTCCTATAACTCCTTCAGCTTGAGTTTTATCACATTTTCTAATTTTCAGTGCCTCATCATGCCCAAATTGCCTCCTGGGATGTGGAGGGGCAGGAAGTAGCTCCTAGAGGAGGAAAAGGCCTTAAAAGCTGGGCATGGCAGGGGATGGAAGCAAAACAGTGGAGAGGAGCGGAGAAGTTCAAAGAAGACTGTTGGCAAGGTCCCAGTGTTGCTGCCTCGAGGGCTATCAATGCCTCCCCATGCCCTATATCCTAAGAGAACTGTGTGACCCTGGAGACCTTGATGAGTCAGGATGGAATGTAGAGTCTCAAGATAACTGCTGCCACCACCACAGAGAGCCTTCCAGGCCCAGCCCAGCCAGCGAAGCCAGACCCATGAGTGCCCAGGAGATTCCTTCAAGCCCAGAATGATACCCATCGGAGAGGCTAGGCCTGATGAGAGATTCTGAGGATAGGTGGTATGAGGAAGAACTGCTTGTTCCAAACAGAAGAAGACTTCAGCAATTCCAGGAACTCATGATTCTGAGACTCAGTCCTGCAGGGGGTGGTGACTGCCTGGAGTGGGGCTGGACTCTTCTGGGACTCAGGGCCTTGCAGCTCTGACCCCAGTCGTGGCTAGTATTTTTGTGATTTGGAATTAGAAAAAAAGGGGGGGGATAAGGAATGGTGTGTGTGTGTGTGTTCTATCTTTGGTGATACTCAAACAGGGAGTCAGTAAGTAGGAATATTTCAACTGTAGAGGGATGTTCTTATGCTCACAAACACTACTCAATATGAATACTAGAATGTCTTGCATTTTTAAAAAAGATTTATTTATTTATTTTTAGAGAGAGGGAGAGAGTGTGTGAGTAGGGGAGGAGTCAAAAGGAGAGGGAGAGAATCTCCAGCAGACTTTGTGCTGGGAACAGAGTCCACCCTGGGGCTTAATCTCAGGACCTCAAGATCATGACCTGAGTCAAAACCAAGCATTGGAAACTTAACCTACTGGCACCCCTTGAATGCTTTGCATTTAGAGCAACATGCATTTGCTAAGAAAGCCACCTGGTAGTCAAAATCATCATCATGAGCTTTCTGGACCCTTCAAAATTAACACGAAGTTTTGCTGTCTCTGTAGGTCCTCAAGTATGTTCCACATAATGAAGCACAGTCACTACAGCTCCCGATTCGGCAGCAAACTTGGATTGCAGTGCATCGGAATGCATGAAAATGGCATCATATTTAACAATAATCCAACCCTCTGGAAAGCCATTCGTCCTTTCTTTACAAAAGGTAATCAGATGCTGGTGACCTTCTGCTCTTTTGTCTGTAAATGAGCCCCTTTTCTGGAACTTAAATTCTGCTGCATCACTTACATTGAAATAATAAGATATGGGAGGCACTATTCTAAGTACTTGATATTTTAATCCCACAACAACCTCATGGGGTAAATACTCTTGTCACCTACATTTTACACATAAGAAAGCTGAAATAACTTACCCAAGGTCCCCAAATTAGTAAATGGTGGCCCAGAAGACAATGCCAGTGCCTACATTTTTAACAAACTCCATTCTTCCTGTTGATACACAAAGCAATTCCACAGACATGAAGAAGAGCTACAGCTCTGTACTTAGGATCATTTCAATTAAGAATTTAGTGTTTCAGTCACATATTTGATTTAAACATAGCCAAACAATGTGTTCACTGAATCATTGACTGACGTCCTGGATGTTTTAACAGAAAGCAATTTGTGAATAAAACTAGAGAATTTTAGAACTAGGAAGGACTATATATGTCATCTCATCCAGTCTCTGAATTTTATAGTTGGGGAAATGCAGTCCTAGAGAGGTTGTGAATTTTATTCAGGCAACATAGCAAATAATAGATGAGCAGAGACTTGGTCCCAAGGCTCCTTATCTAGACCCCTTTACTGCATTTCACTGGAAAATGAAGCAGCTGGAGAATACACACGGCCAGTCTTTGACATCAATATCAAGGAAGATAATCATGCCCTGTCAACACTGTCAGTGATAGAATCTGGGGCTAGATGGATCTTAGGCCTGACCATGCAACATTCTTCCCTCCAGCCAGCCTCTGTAGTGAACCTGGATGCCTCCCATGTGGCTATTTGGACTGGGAGAATCTATGCCGGACACAGCTGAGCATTGATTCTCTCTACAGAGTTGCCCATCACCAAGGCTGAGTACAACTCTACTATAGACCCCACTGTATTAATCTCCTAGTGCTGCTGTAACAAATTGCCACAAACTTAGTGAGTACCCAGAATACAATGATAGTCAAGACATGGTCCTTGCCCTCAGGGAATTTATAATAGGGGGAGGGGCAGATATCATATCACCAAATATTATCCTAGGTGATATATTATGCTAGAGGTGTGTGCAGAGTGCTACAAGACATAGAAAAAATGGGCCATCTAAAGTATTCTGAAGGGTCATGGGAGGTTTTTTCAGGAGCAGATGCTTGCAGTAAGTTTTGAAAGAAGATAAAAGCTATCTACATTAAGAAAGTTTGACAAGGATGCATTCCACAGAAGGAAATAACAGGATACTCCAAGACAGAGAAGGGTGGATCAGCACTGTATGTCCATAAGTAGGCCCTTGTGCCTGTGATGGACACATGTAGGCATGAGGCCTAGGGGAGGCACCAAGCTGAGTTTATCTCAAAAGTTACAATAAGTCATTCAAGATTTTAAGCAGAATGACATGAACATCTCTTTGTGACTTTTTTTAGATAAACATTGTATATAGAAGATCAGATTTTCTAATAAAAACATTATAAAACTACCCATATTAAATGCCAAAAATAGAGGTCTTTTAAAAAAAAAAAGTTAGAGGTCTAATTACTTATTAGAAGTTCCCTGCTGTGTCTGACATTTTTAGTAATCAATGAGAGTCCCAAGCATTTTTTTAAAGATTTTATTTATTTGAGAGAAAGAGAACATGAGTGAGAAGCAGAGGCAGAGGGAGAAGCAGACTCCTCACTGAGCAGGGAACCTGAAGTGGGGCTCCATTCCCCGGACCCTGAGATCATGACCTGAGCTGAAGCCAAACGCTTAACTGACTAAGCCACCCAGGCATTTCTTGACTCTCCCTTGAGAGTTATGTTTTTCATTAGTTTTCCTGATATAGCAGAAATTTGGAGTTACCCTATGACCCTGCAATTACACTGGGTATTTACCCCAAAGATACAGATGTAGTGGAAAAAAAGGCCATATGGGCCAAAGGGCCATATGCTCCCCAATGTTCATAGCAGCCATGGCCACAATAGCCAAACTGTGGAAAGAGCCGAGATGCCCTTCAACAGACGAATGGATAAAGAAAATGTGGTCTATATACACAATGGAGTATTACTCAGCCATCAGAAAGGATGAATACCCAACTTTTGCATCAACATGGATGGGACTGGAGGAGATTATACTGAGTAAAATAAGTCAAGCAGAGAAAGTTAATTATCATTTGATTTCACTTATTTGTGGAATATGAGGCATAGCATGGAGGACATTAGAAGAAGGAAGAGAAAAAAGAAGGGGGGTGAAATTGGTGGGGGAGATGAACCATGAAAGACTATGGACTCTGAGAAACAAACTGAGGGTTTTAGAGGGGAGGGGTGCGTGGGGATGGATGAGCCCAGTGGTGGGTATTAAGGAGGGCACAGACTGCATGGAGCACTGGGTATTATATGCACACAATGAATTATGGAACACTACATCAAACAATAATGTTGTACTGTATGGTGACTAAGATAACGTAATAAAAAAAAAGAAATTTGGGAGTACATTTTGGTATCTAAAGTAGTAACATTAATGAAGGCTTTGATTCCCTGGGCTTACCTATGGAGAGATAATGAAGAGCAGCCTAGGCAAATGGCCCATCCTGGAGAGATGAAGGTGGAGGGGCAAAAAATAGCTTGTATTTCCTGAAACTGCCAGAAGAGTTCTCCACAGTGAAGGAATTACGTTGATTACTTGCTCTACTTTTTTTTTTTTTTTTTTAACCTGGATAAGATTCAGTACTTTTTCACACATTTTAAAAATTAAAATTATATCCACATCAGACCACTGCCTATAAGCAATGATATTACATTTTGCTTATATGGTTGAAACGTGGCTTCCAGCTCTTGGACAGAGAGGCAAGTCATACATTGGTATAGGAGGAAACCACCAGTGATATTCCAAGCCAACCCTTCTGCACAAAGGGCTGAATCATTAAAGAATATTAAGGAATCCCACCTGGGAATGTGATAGAAAGTATGAAAATCAGAAAGTATGCTACCAACCCAACCTTCCTTTTTTATAGATAAGTAGAAATCTTAGGACTCTAGAACTGCTTACCAGGCTTCCTTTCTTATTTGCAAAGTCTGCCTTCAGGGGGCTCTTTTGTACAACTGATTTTTTTTTTAAAGAAAGAATTATGGCTACAAATTTTCCTAGGATTTTTCATTGCATTTCAAAAACTTACTTTAACAGTAAGTCTGAATAATAAAAGACATAAGTAGGAGAGATGGCTCTTAAAGAAAACTTAAAAAAAAAATAGGAGAAAGGAAGGCTTTAAGAGTTAAATTCTCTAGACAGATCATCTACCAACATGACCCACTAGCTACCCAGATGACCTGGAGCAGAGCCAGTTCACTCTGTCTTTACTCATTTATTCACCCATCCTTTCATTCGTTCATTCCTCTATTTGACAAATAGGATTTGAAGGCCACCATGTACTGTGGACTTGAAGGACAGTGCTAATAGCAGGCTGTCACTGCATTTCAAGAATTCCCAGCCAGTTGGGAAGACTGGTACACAAACAAAAATTTGCTTAGTTGTCACGACCTTGGCTGAGTAAAACAAATCTAGAAGTAGTCTGAAGAGAAACCGAAATTAACAGAAGAACACTCTGGGTAATTTCTAAGACTAGTGTTTTGAACTGCATAAACCACAATTAAACAGGAAGCACTTTAGATCAAATAGTCAAGGGCCAGTTTGAGTAGTTCGATAGCAATACCCTGCCACCTGTTGAAATATAAACATCTCCCTGGCCAAATCTAGACCTTCTTTAGAGAAATACATATACAATAAATATGGAAAATCATTGATGTGTGATTCACAACCATAAGAACTAAATGTTTCATTTGTAGTCTCTCAAGTGATTTGCCATAACATGAAGAAGAGTTTAATTTTGAATATTTTAAGATTTTCATTCATTCATTCATTCATTCATTCACTTTTCCCCATAAAGGTGATGCATGTTTGTAAAAAATTAGGAGAATGCAGAAAAGTATTCAAAAAGACATGAAAATTTCTGCCAAGTTATTGAATTAAAAAAATCATGTATGGTGAAACTCCACACAGAAAAGGCCAAACTAAGCTGATTGTGTGTGTCCCTAAGTTCATGTGACTCCCTCTCCGACATGCTCCCCTCAGCTTTGTCTGGCCCAGGCCTTGTGCGCATGGTGACCGTTTGTGTTGGATCCGTCCTCACGCATCTGGACAGGCTGGAGGAGGTCAGCAACGAACTGGGGTACATCGATGTGTTGACCCTCATGCGGCGTATCATGCTGGACACCTCCAACGTTCTCTTCCTGGGGATCCCCTTGGACGGTATGTGAGAACTGACAAGCTCCCCTTTATTGACTAAGGGGATGGAGGGGATGACAGACTCAAGGAGAGATAATGCTGCTTTTGTACATCACTCGTATTCAAACATCTCCAAGTATTCTTCTGATTTTTTTCCCCCTAGAGTGTCTGCCTTGCTCCTTTATAAGTTTCTGTAAGTAGGGACCATCTCCTCATTGCTCTGGGAAATATGATTCTACCCAGTCAAAATTTGACAAATATGATCAGTTCGTTTGGCCATGAATATACCCTACCACCAATCAAATGGATATATTTAACCAATTCCAAGCATTCTTGTGGGCACATGCACACACACACACACACACACACACACACATACACATGCACAGATATACATACATATATACATAAATATACATATATAGTCCTCCCTCAAAGCTACTAAGCATGAAAATTTTGACTGTCTGTACGATAATGGTGCTGGTGTTGAAGCTGCTGGAAATGATAAAAAGAGCTACTATTAGTTTAGTATCTACTATAAAAAAGTTGCTTTATATATGGAGTTTGTCATGTAGCATTATAACAACTCTTATAAGAATATCCCACTCAAAAAGCTACTCCCTTCGCTATACTACAGAAACAAATATTAAAACACATACACGCAACTCTATCACCACCAAAAAATAAACACTAATCAGTTGGGTTAATTCCATGCTGCTGTTGTCCAGCGTAATGTAATTTCCCCTGAATTCTAGCATATTTGCTGACTCGTGCATTCATTCAAAAAATATTTGCTAATTGCCTATTTTATGCTAGGCACTGTTCTAGGTTCTGGGGACTGAACAGTGAACAAGACAGATAAAGTCCTTGCCTTCAAGGTGGTCACATCCCAGTGGCAATATAAACAGAAACAAGTAAATATACATAATACATCAGGCAATACTAAGTGCCCTGAAGAATAAACGAAGCAGGGCAAGGGGACAGAAAGTGAAGAAGGAGGTGCATGGGGTGGGGGGAGACGGTGTGGCTATCCCAGAGACTGTTGTCAGGAAAGGATTGCACAGGGAGGACACCTGGACATCAGCCTATATGAAGGGAGATCGGGAGCCACATCCAAGTCTGAGGGAAGAACACTTCCGGCACGAGAACAGGGCCTCATTTTAACAATGGCCCAAGGCAGCTGAGCTGTAACACCTGCTGCCTCACTGGCCACATTTGGAAGAACAGATAAGCTATAAGCCTCCTTTTCTCCTCTCCAGCTCTGCTTACCTCATGTCCCCTGCTCTTTACTTACTCCCCACAAAAGTCATAGAAACCATGCCTGACTGTCATTTGGATGGGAGCCCCATTCAACTCTGAGTATTTTTAGTCACACCCATTGCTTCATCCCCTTCAGACAGGAACACTAATCCTGGCTGGCCTGTCCTACATGCAGCTTCCCAGTTTCTTGGTCTGAAAAAGTGATAACACTATATTACTCCCCTAGCAAGATTGTAAGGATTAAATGAGGTCTCTTTTGTAAAGCATTTTGCATGGTGACTGGTATTTAGCAGTTGAAAAGAAACGTCTGTTCCCTTCCTTCTTGCACAATTTGAAAAATGCAAGAGTTTTCTTTCCCCAAACATGCAATTTAATAAAGGATGTTCATTAGGAGTTGACTATGCATGAGGCTCAGGGTAAGGGATACTAAGATGAATTCTATACTCTGGATCAAGATGTAACCAGGAGAGAGTGATGTGGCTTTTTGCCCTCCCAGGTACCAGAATTGAGGCCAATGACACCCATAATTACTTGTGTCCCTCTTATTTCCCATAGTCCAAAAAAACCAGGAAGGAGTTGGACACTCAAAGAGGTGACATGAGATTCTAGGCTGTGTCTATAACACAAACTTGAAAACTTGCAAACTCTGGTTAACTTGGTTGATTTAGATGTCAAGCAGAATAAGTTAATGTTGGTTTGTCTAGTGGCATTCATATGGCTAAAACACCTACTAAAGCCCAGGGTGGCAAGAGACTCTATACAGGGGGACTTCTCTTCTCAGATAACTTTCTTGGGCTCACATTTTTGCTCAACTACTCTGCTCTTTGTTTTGTTTTTCCAGAAAGTGCCATCGTGGTTAAAATCCAGGGTTATTTTGATGCATGGCAAGCTCTCCTTCTCAAACCAGACATCTTCTTTAAGATTTCTTGGCTATACAAAAAGTATGAAAAGTCTGTGTAAGTAACACAAGTTTGGAAAACTTATCAGTGAGATTGGATTGACTTTGGGTTGTGTCTTTGCTATTGTTGGCCTCTTTGGCTAGCTTTCTGCTCTTCAGAACCCACAGGGGAGCTGTGGATGAAGTTGCTGATGAAACACTGTACAGCAATTTGGCTGCACGTGGTGGCCAGACCGGAGTAAGGGAGGCCTGAGGCCCAGGCAGCTTTTCAACAAGGGGACCAAGTGGGTGGTCTGAGAGCCCCATGTCTGGAATTAGGACATGGCAGTGTAGTTTCAGTTGAAGAGATGGGTTGGCTAAACCTATCATTATTATCTGTAAAAATTCTCTTTTCATATCTGGAAAGTGGAAACACAAAATCATTTTATAGCCCTGTTGCTTCTGAATAAATTTAATATAATTCAACTTGTAGGAATTAACAGTAGTCTCAAAAGAATTTTTTCACAATGAATATAATGGACTTCAACAAAATGTGTGATTTCCTTTTTTTTTTTTTTTTGGTCATATATATTAGGGGGATCCTGAAACTGTCATTAAATGGCTTTGCCTTGATTATAAACAAGTCTAGACAGAAACTGGACAAATGCTCAATGGCCTACAGGCTAAAGAATAGGTTTCTAGAGTAAGGAGCCAGCCACTAAACACTGCCCCTCTAACCATCAGTGAGGAGATTATGGGGTTTAGAGGCAGACAGACCTGGTTTATATCCTGTCTCTACCGCTTAGTAACTAATTGGCCTTGGGCAGTTATTTAAAATAAAATATAATCTACCTTCCAGAATAGAGATATAGATTAATGAGAGCCTATATATGGGCAATTATCACAGAGGATGGCACATAGAAGGCACTAAAGATGATAGTTTTCTCCTTCCCTCTGTTCATATCTTCTCCCAGATGTCCCTGATGATCTTAAATTCTCCATCTCTAAAAGTTCCCAAACTTGTTTGAAGACCCAACTTTATCCAGTTTGTGTATTTTGAAATTTAATAATGTTAGTCTCCAGGAAGGAAGCCAACTTGATGTCGCTTTATATATTCTCCTGCGGTTGGTGAATATTAAGTAGGTGATTTGGACACTTGGGTCTTTATATGTTTCATTTAGTTTTCACCAGAGCTTATTGTGACTTGAATCCATGAGATAAAGGATTCATCACTTCCATATGTTCAAATTTGACAGTGGTTTGAAGAGTCTCATTTTATGCTTCCTGGTCATTAGTTTGGCTTTGGTTTTGGCCAGCAAGCCCGTTGAAACTTATTGCATGAAACTATATAATGGTTTCTCTTAGGTTTCTATAGAAATTAGCTCCACAATATTCCCTCTGTATATAATATTTGCCAATGGTTGTTAGTACACTAATCTATATATCCTAAGTCCTAGAGCAGTAAAGACAGAGAGAAATCTTTTAATCTTCTCTCCCACCCATGCCCATTGTAATAAAGCCATTTTTTTTAAATTAAAGTGTAACTGACATAAAATATTTCAGGTATACAAACAACACCATGAGTCAGTAATTTTAAATATTGTGAAATGATCACCATTATATCTCACTACTAAACTTTCTTCTCGTGATGAAAACTTTTAAGATCTATACTCTTAGCAACTTTCAAATCTGTAATACAGTATTGTTAACTATAGTCACTACGCTGTACATCATGTCTCCATGACTTATTTTATAACTAGAAGTTTCTACCTTTTGATCCCTTCAGCCATTTTGCCCGCCCTTACCCCCCTCCACCTCTGGCAGCCACCAATCTGTTCTCTGTATCTTTGAGCTAGGGTTTTGTGTTTTAAGAGTCCACATATAAATGAGATCATGTATTAGTTGACTTTCTCTATCATGCCAGTACTTTTTTTAGAAATATACTGATGGAAAGGATTCTGGGACAACTACTCCCATCCCTATTTATTCAGTTTTATACTTCTGCCTGTCTTAATTCCCAATATTACAGCAGTATTGTTTTCTACTTTTTATTCTGGCAAGTTTGAGGTTTTTTTAGCCACAGAACACCTTAAATAAGTGTTCTTGGCCTGGACTGATAACCTAACCAACCTGTTTGGATGCAAAATACGCTCAGAGTTCCAAACCACAGATCCACAGATACATTCTTATAATACATGTTTGTAAGTTGGAGATTTCCTGTTTCCTGAACACTGTCGATGAACTCAATTCTCCCAGTTTTTAAGGGCATATAAATTCAGACGCATACATCTATGTAAGACCAGCTTCTAACCTGAATAGGGAGGATTCCAATGGACATTCATAGGTCCCAATTCTGGCCCAGGGAGGACGTAGGTGGTCAGAATGGCTGCAGTTCCATCAAGGAATTCTCCATGAATTTATAGTCTTAGAGCATTTCAACAACTCCTCGACCTAAATTTAGGGGCCGTGGCTCAGGTAGGAATGCTATGAGCATTCACAGCCCACCAACTGAGTGAGTATCTGTCCCTTATAAGTAAGAGTTTCAGTAAATATTTGCTGAGTAAATGGACTGGTAGATGAACGAATGAATGAATGAATAAATGAATGTAAATTTATCTCTGGTGTATTTCTGGAGGTATGTATGTATCTACAGACACACTTACAGAGATACACAATAGATGGCAGCTTCATTTTGAATGACACAGTTACTACACTAGCCTGAAGAATACCTCTTCAAATGTCCAAACACCTTTCTTGAGGGGCGCCTGGGTGGCTCAGTTGGTTATGTGTCTGCCTTCATCTCAGGTATGATCTCAGGGTTCTGGGATCAAGTCCATCTTAGGCTCCATGCTCAGTGGGGAGTCTGCTTCTCCCTCTGCCTGCTGCTCCCCCTGATTGTGCCTGTGCTCTCTCTTTCTGACAAATGAATAATAAAATCTTAAAAAAAAAAATTTCCTTGAGATGCCCATAAAGAAACTTCAAAAAGTGGGAAGAATCTTAAAGAATGTTCCCTTACTTTTCCTGCTGAGCTGGAGTAAACATAGAGGTTATTTATGTCAGCACCACCCACAAGGTGTACAGGTGACCATATCAGCAAATTTTTGAAAGAAAGATTTATTGTACATGTAAGGTAATGCAGAATAGCATGCCCTGAGATTGGTAAACAATACACTTACAGGTGGACTCATACAGTTTAAGACAAAGGCAAGCACAGCAGAATCTAGATCTTAAGATGGACTTACTGTTCATTGAGTCTGAGCCCTTCACTTTAAAAGAGATGTAAGAGATGTAAAATAGGTCACATAGAAAGAGAACAATCTGAACTAGAACCTGACTCTCTCTTTCCAAGGTGCTCTTCCCGTTACCACACCATCAAAACACACATAATATACATACTCTTGTGGCTAGTCAATCAATAAATATCTACTTCATGTTTACTATGTGGGAGAAACTGCAAGGTACAGGAGTAAATATCAAGAATAATATTTGATCCCTTGTGTTCACTTTCTAGAACAGGAAATCTCAAACTCAATTGTTTCCAGAGTTGGGCAAGTAGAAAGGGGCTGGGTGGTTATGAGTCAATAGGAAGTGAAGGTGCCTGGGGCAAATTGGTGAGTGCATGCCCACACCAAAGACCTTCACTTGTCTTTGGGTTTGTTTTTCAACTTAGACACTGTACTGGACCCATCAAAAATCAGAAAACATGATTGGATTTATCATTCTGGTACCAGCTTTTAACCCTTAACTAGAGGTTACAGCCTTCATTTTGCTACCAGTACCTACAAATCATAGCTAAATTTGGTTCCTTCAGATGAAGTGTAATGAAAATGTAATTTAAGGATCTTTGCGAAAAATTAAGTTTAAATTCAGTAATTCATGAGTGCTAAAGGCTTCAATTAAAGCAGATAATTTTATTTAAACAAATGGCAAATGAATTCGTTTTTGGGTGCCTGGGTGGCTCAGCTGGTTGAGCAACTGTCTTCAGCTCAGGTCATGATCCCGGGGTCCCGTGATTGAGTCCCTCGTCGGGCTCCCTGCTCAGTGGGAAGTCTGTTTCTCCCTCTGACCCTCCCACATCTCGTGTTCTCTCTTTCTCAAATAATTTTTTTTAAATCTTTAAAAAAAATGAATTCGTTTTTCTAGATGTCTTAACTGACTGCAGATAGATTATATTTTCCCTTTTTTTTTTCTTTTTTAGCAAGGATTTGAAAGATGCCATGGAAATTCTGATAGAAGAAAAAAGACATAGAATTTCCACAGCAGAGAAACTGGAAGACTATATGGATTTTGCCACCGAGTTGATTTTTGCTGAGGTACTGACCTGGATTAACCATAATTCCCACACAATATATGTACTCGACTGTGTGCAGGTTGTGTAAAGATCCCCTCTTGTAACTGTTGCATACTTCTGCTGTTTAAGTATCTGCTCTAGTACTTCTATAATGATGACTCAAAGAGCCCACTCACTGCACATTCTGGTGAGACTGACCTTTAAGATTGAAACTACTGTGTCTGCACAGCACAAAATATGAAAATGGGGGAGCCCAGAGACAGTAAATACAGATAATTAGTTAAATTTTTCTGATCTCACCTGAAGACTATTACGAAAAATGTCAATTACAGAGGTGTAATATTTATGACCTCGTTTTACTGATGTTTTTGATCCTGACTGTCCCTTCCCCTCCTTTTTGGAAGCTTTGAGTCTCTTTCCTAACTTTTCTCCCTTCTTGCAATTGTTCAGAAGCGTGGTGACCTGACAAGAGAGAATGTGAACCAATGCATACTGGAAATGCTGGTTGCAGCACCAGACACCATGTCTGTCTCTGTGTTTTTTATGCTATTTCTCATTGCAAAGCACCCTAAGGTTGAAGAGGCAATAGTGAAGGAGATCCAGACTGTTATTGGTAAGAACTTATCAAATAATAATAGAGCTTAGAAAACAATTCCTTCTGAACCTCAGCTTTTTATGTCCTAAGAATCTGATTTCAAAAAAAATCTTTATTTTAATCCAACCAGAGAATAATAAAGGTAGTCATTTTGCCACACTTGGTTATGCCAGATAGATCGCAAATCCATTCTTACTGTGTTTTTTTTTATTATAAAAACAGTGCATCCTCATTGCAAAAAAATTAAATAACACAGAGATGTATAAAGCAGAAAGTGACATTCCCTGACCCCTTCCACTCTCTTCACCAGCCTCATCTGCACTCCCCAGGGGGAACCACTGTTAATACTTTGCTGTATATTCTTCAAGGTCTTCCTTAATGTGCACTTAAATGTTCTGCCTACCCTACCAGGGTCAAATGCTTTTGTGGGTCCTTCCAGGGAACTGGCTATCATCCACAGCAGTGTTTCTGGGTTTCAAGCAATCTGTTTACAAATGAACTTCCAGTCAGTGGCAGAAGGACAAGGGGAGGATGACAACAAAGGGACAGGAATGATCAGTTTCCCTCTCCCCCCAAATCCAGTGATGCTGGACCCTTCTTCCCCCAGCCCTCTCCCCCTCCACCAGGTCCCTGCTCAGCTCTTCCTGACACCACATTTTCTGTTCTGCCTTTGCCTAAGCATCATTCTGCACGCTGCCACCCCCTTCCATACAAACACTGTCACATTTGGAGGAAATTGCTTTCTGGGGAACAAAACCAGAATTCCTTATTTGGAATGTCCTTCATGTGGATAATCTTTTTTCTTTTCTTTTCTTTTCTTTTTTTTTTTAAGAGGGAGAGCAAATGAGAGAGAGCAAGCACAGGTACCATGAGCATGGGTGGGTGGGGTTGGTGGGAAGAGGAAGAGGAAGAGGAAGAGAGAGAAAGAGATGCCTCAGGATCCTGGGCTGATTTTGATTCTGCAAGAGTAGTAACCCATTCGAGGATGTTCTGATGCAGGGCTTGATCTCATAGCTCTGGGATCATAAGGAGCCGAAATCAAGAGTCAGACGCTTAACCGACTGAGCCACCCAGGCTCCCCAACATAGATGATCTTTTTAGGAACACATTTCTGACATGTGAAGAGATATCAGTAATGATAAAGACCTTTCTCTCTTGACCTTATACAATCCCTGTGAAAAGACTTACTTGGTTGCAGAGCGGCACCATCTTTTTAAAGCCATTCGAGTGTTACTTGAAATAGTTGACAGAAAGGGGAAATTTCACAGAAGGGTTAAATATGTGAGAGAAGGTATCTACAGATGTGTTGCTGTGGATGGGAAATTACCTGGGAAGACAGATAGCAGGAAACCAGAATAACATCTAAGCCCCCAATTCCAGAATGGCTTCTCATGTGCCCCCTGTCAGGTGCTGGGTTCTGGGTCAGGCATAGGGGGACATCAGTGAATAAGGCAGAGCTATTCCTATACCTGTAGGGCTCACAGGCTGGCAGGAGAAAGAGAACTTAACAAGGAAGCCCAGTGGAGTGAAGAGAGAGCCATAGAATGATGGAGTTCAGGCAACAAGGGGAAAATTGTTCTTGAAACCATGAGCATTTAATACAATTTCCTTGAGAGGTGAAAAGTGTTTGTGCCCTATGATGTCCCCCTGACACTTCAACAAACCTTTACAAAGACGGAAAGCAGCTGAACCGTTTGTCCATGTGTTCGTGCTCCCTCCAGATATACCTACATATAATTACTTCCTAGGGAATGCCTCTGATTATCTTCTCTATCATCTTCACTTCTATCCACCCCACCCCAGATAAATGTACCCCATGAGACCCGTGAGTATTAAAAAAAAGCAGTATGCAAAGTGCAGGGCTGTTACAGTTCTCTAACCAAATGAGAACTTTTCTGAATGGCATAGTTGTATAGGAGACAAAGCTGACTGAGGACCCTGGGCTGATTTTGGTTCTGCAAAAGTGGTAACCCATTTGAGAATGCTCTGAAGCTTTGCCAATTCTGGGAGTAATCCCAGCCTCTCTGACCAGTGTCAGGCCAATCTGAAACAGTGAAAGTATCTGTCAACCCTAGCACATCCAGAGTTTAGCTGAGGCACCTGTTTTGCTCTGGTAGGGAGAGAGGTTCTTGCCACTCTACTGCAATAGGTCGTACTTGATGAGATGGAAGGAGGGACTATCAGTGATGCATTCCAGGCAGATGACTGCACAGGTGACCAGACGAGAAAATTTCATTGAAAGGGATTTAATTCACCATTTCACTTTGACTAGAGAAGGAGTGAATGTGTCCTAGAATTTAGAGGAGGATCCCAAACTCAAAGACCTCAGAGGCCAGGCAGATAAAAGTTTGAAGCAGACTGTAGGTCTATATAAAACTGCAGGTGGATGCCCCTCTAAAGGGCTCATCGGCCACTCAAGGTCAGCCCGTCACTGTCATGCAGGGATGTGGGTCCAGTATCCCCAGGTTTTCTGATTTTTCTAGAAATCCAGACTTTTCCATGAAATCTCCTAGGTTTTATAGTAATTAGCTTCAAGTCTGAATTTTTATAAAACATGCTGTGAACCAAATGACATATTCAGCCTAGGTTGCTGGTTTACATTAGAATCTAGAAAAAAAAATTATTTTCAGCCAGGAGAAGACTTTTCTGTGGAAACTATGGGAGTTTTAATGCCCATCACATATTGTAACTACCATTACCTCCTTGTCCTGTTTACCTGTTCCCACAGGTGAAAGAGATGTAAGGATTGATGATATGCAAAAATTAAAAGTGGTGGAGAACTTTATCTACGAGAGCATGCGGTACCAGCCTGTTGTGAACTTGGTCATGCGCAAAGCCTTACAGGATGATGTCATTGATGGCTACCCAGTGAAAAAGGGGACTAACATTATCCTGAATATTGGAAGAATGCATAGACTCGAGTTTTTCCCCAAGCCCAATGAATTTACTCTTGAAAACTTTGCAAAGAATGTAAGAGCTCTTCTTTAAAACTAAGCATGCCACTCTTAAAAATGTCAACTGTTAAATCCTCTCTGGGTCTGTGTTTGCACCATGTACATTTCATTCTATTTACTTGTTTCCCTCTCTTGCCTCACCAGAAGCACATGTTTCCTCTAGCTTAGGACAAGACTACCGTCCTCAAGCCAACAATGCTGGGTCTCCAGCTCTGAGAAGCATCCACATGGTGGCCACACAATGGGTCAAAGGTCCAGCCCTTAATTTGGCTGCCATGAGACAAATGTTGTTTAACCCAACTACTTTCCCATTTCAACTTGTCCCTTTGTAACCATGTAGATCCAACTCTGGTACCACGTAAGCAAAGGAAAATCCAGTTGTGCTTCAGATGGAAATCAAACGAGACCAAGAGATTTAGCTTTTACAGTCTGCCTTTGGTTAGCCAAATGGCCCAATGAACCCTAGTTCCCATTCTAAATGGAATTCAGTACCTAGAAGAGCTTCAGCTTTTTCTATCACTGAAATATAGTGTAGATTCTGCTTCAGTTATGTCAAATTTTAGGCAATGATGTTTATTAACCAAAATTTTCCAGATATTTCCCTCATCCTCCTCTTTTTCCATTTGCATATGATGTATAAATCTGATCCCAATTAATCCAGTTCTCTAATTCATTCTGTTTCTATGTGATCAACCCATGCTATATTGACAACGGGTCAACAAAAATTTATTGAACATATACTATGCCCCAGGTACTATGTAAACACAGATGGTAACAAGACAGACAGATGTGGTCCCCATTAATTTTTTGCATATCTAAAAATATTTGGATGCTTGACACTAATGGGCCAGGAGTCAACATCTTTGCACAAAAAAAACAATCTTTGCCTTGGTGAAATGCAGTAGAGTAATAAAGCTGTGGTTATCACACAGACCTAGTTGAGTATGCTAACATTGGCTGTAATAACATGATGTGCATTGCTTTATCCCAGCAAATTAATGTGAAAAGCAAAAGCAGGGACTGTCCAAGTTGGGCATATATCACGGGGTGAATCATACTGGATAAAAAAAAGAACTTATTTGAGTTACACTCATGCATCTCAGTGAAGGAACAGTATGGTTTGGACCCTATAACAGCATTCTGACCAATTGGTGGTTTCAGGGTGAATCAAAGAGAGACTGCATGACTCTGGCTAACTGTCTGATCATTTTCATAGGTTCCCTACAGGTATTTTCAGCCTTTTGGTTTTGGGCCCCGTAGCTGTGCAGGAAAATACATCGCCATGGTGATGATGAAAGTTGTCCTGGTTACACTTCTGAGACGATTCCACGTGCAGACATTGCAAGGAGAGTGTGTTGAAAGTTTACGGAAAACATATGGCTTGTCCTTACACCCAGATGAAACTAGCAACTTGCTGGATATGGTTTTTATCCCAAGAAATTCAGAAAAGTGCCTCAAACACTAAAGAAAATTGATCAGTACCTACTCTGGAGCATTTCTCATCAGTAGTTCACATGAAAATCGTCCGTCTTTACCAGGTAGTGTCATCCTCACAATGAACATTTGGTGGCCTGTGCCATTTTATAGGCATACCTCATATGGATTGTCAGCAAGTCAGGAGACATTGCTCACCTGTTCTTTCCAAATCAGAGAACAAGATTTCCGGAGAAAATAGAGGCCAAGAGTTTATAGGGAAAATAGTCAATCCCACAAAACATGCTTTGGAAAAAGTAGGTCATCAGCAAAACTTATGTCCTCCTTCCCACAAAATCTCCACTGCCCTGCCCCAAGAGCACTTTAATGTCTGGGGCAGAAACACTCAAGTCCATTAGAAAGGCCAGCCTGATGTCCAGGTACTTAGGGCCCAACATACCTGCTAATGTGAATAGAAGTATTTTGATTTAGTTTTCAGTGGTAAGCTCCATGACATTCATATTCTTTGGAGAAGTGCTTACAAATTCAACATTTGATGTTTCCTATGAATTATTCAATTAACTCTTGATTACCCACAGGTGACCTGTCTGTGGCAAAAGTTAAATAGGTGACTATCCTTTCCCAGGGTCTCAATTTATGCCTCAGCCACTCAATCCCACTTCAATAGACACAGATTTGGGTAATATAAAGTAACTTAGTAATAGCCTGAGTAAAATATAATCAGGACCACACATCTGCTGTAGGAAAAGAAAAATCACCCAGTGCATTTCAAATTCAAATAAAAATTCTTTTCTTCATGTTTGCATCATTGCTTAGCTCCACTAGTGCTAGTCAAGAGATAACTTTAAATAATGGTATCTATGAACTCTTACAATGGCCCCAATGATTTGAGAGAGGAGAGCTCCTTTACATCTACATCTAATTCCACAACCTAGTGGGTTCAAACCCATTCCAACCTCTTTCTCCCTCAACAGTTTCCCCCTCTCTTTCTTTCCGTGATTCCAAAGTTAACAGCAACAGATCAGTAGAGAACTTGGTCAGGGTAGAGGTCTTGCAATCATCTTTTATCCTACCTCGAATTTAATAGTTACTTCAGAGATTTAACAGCTATTGAGTTTATTGAATCATTATACATAGCCACGGATAAAATGCACACCTTGTAAATTAGTTCTTTAAAGAGAATCAAGTATGGAGCCCCGGGTGGCTCA
The DNA here is from genome assembly GCF_002288905.1 of Enhydra lutris kenyoni. NCBI lineage: Eukaryota > Metazoa > Chordata > Mammalia > Carnivora > Mustelidae > Enhydra > Enhydra lutris. The sequence goes on along the minus strand of NW_019154088.1, from coordinate 18,981,072 downwards.
GTCAGTTAAGCATCTGACTCTCGGTTTCGGTTCAGGTCATGATCTCAGGGTTGTGAGATCGAGCCACGTGTCGGGCTCCATGCTGGGTGTGGAGCCTGTTTAAGATAACTTCTCTCCCTCTCCTTCTGCTCCTCTCCCCACTCTTGTGTGCTCTCACTCTAAAATAAATAAGGAATAATAAAAATTTTAAAAAATAAAGAATCAAGTAGACAAGTTAATTTTCCAAATACCACTTTACTTGTGTTAATAGCCAATATGATTGTATCTACTGAATGCCATTTAAAAATTGTAAACTCATTTACAAGTAAGTAAATGTTTGCTATTGAGTTAAGTGCCATCTCAACATTTGAATATTTTTTTCATCCTATTGTTTGGTAATAGGACAACAGATGAGAATAAAATGAGAGTATAAGAACCTTGAGAGTAGGAGCTCTTTTATTTCTTTTGTAATCCATCCCAATCCCCCATTCTGATTCTGTATATTTACCCTGGAAGAAGGATATCACTGAACAGACACTCTTGCTTATACATAATTTAAGTGGCCTCAGAATCCAAGTAAAGGGGAGGCAGGTATTCTAAGAATTCAAGGATAGGTTTTAGTAAAGAAGGAAATATTTGAACTTGGAACAATATGGATCATTTATATGGCTTAAACATACACAGAAATATACCTGTATACCTGGATATGTCCATAGTCAGGTCTGGACAATCATCCAAATAATTCAGACTCCAGTAAGAAAGGACAGGATTTTATAGTTAATGTACCCAAGTTAATTCACTTGATGACTATAAACACACACTTTACTTGGCCTCTAGCTGGAGCTGCAGGGTAGAGGAAAACAGACTTCAGACAGTATACTTTGCCCATCCAGTTCCCTTGGAACATCTACTGTATTTTGTATGTATGCATGTAGCCAAGGCCAATGTTTACACAGTCAAAGTCAAATGGAAGGTTTATATAGTTATACAGAGATATTGTAGATACAAAAATATGCTGGGGAAAAGCTAGATATGGGGGTGGGGGACAAGGGAAGGATAGGAAGAGGGAAAGTGTTGGTTTGAATGACCCAAGAAGACTCCCAAAATCAAATTATCCTGGTAGTCATTCAACTTTTCATTCTGCTTGGTCTGTACTAACAACCCTCATATGTTTGTACAGGCTTTGCTTAAGGAATTGGGAGTATCATTGATTTTTCATTAGGTTGATCAACATATATTTGAAAATCCTGTTTTCAGAATTTTGCCTCATTGTTATGTACTTAATTATCATCTTGAATGTGCTGTGGATTCAACTTTTACCAGTTTTCAAAGAAATTGTCAGTGAAATGCATGTATAAAGACTCTATTGTGGTGAAATCATGAAGACAGTTGTGCCCTCCTATCTTCAGGTGTACTGGACACTGCTCCCTCTGCTGTCATTGACATCCCACTTTTTTCTCATCCAAGGAGAAAATAATGCCATACGGATCATCCCACATATTGAGAAATGTCAGTTGGAAGTTGTCACTTTTATTTCTAAATAGCACCTTTGGCTAATCAAGGTGCTAATATTCTCATAAGTGTATGGCATTGGCCCACTAGAAAGAATACAAGCTGAACCCTCCTCAGTCTCCTGTATCATCTGGGCTCTGTGACTGAATCTTTCACCCATACTTGCAGAAGGATATGCTCAATTAAATTCCGTCAAAGTAATGAATGACATGGAATTTGTGATACTTTAGTTGGACTTAGCTCACGAAAAGCAAAGTTAAAGGCTGAACTCTCCAGGGCTCAACAGATAGGGCTTACCTGAGTGAACGCCCTCATTTCTTTTCTGCAGCTCTTTGCAGATGTTGGCCAATGTCTAGGGAGCCAATGGCCATACCCTCTTTCCACCAGCTCAACCAAACAGGATGCATTCACACAAATCAACCTGGTCCAAGTCCAGCCTGTTAAGTATACTCTGCCCTTCTTTTTCTATCAAGAAAGCATTTTAAAGCATAAAACAAATGGGAATCATTATAAGAATATAATTATAAAAATTACTATAAGAATAACCTTGAATCCACTCTTATTATAACCAAATGTAAACGTTTCACAAACTTCAGTATTTTTAATTTACAGTAGTCCCCCTTTATCCATGGTTTCACTCTGCACCATTTCAGAGACCCACGGTCAACAGCAGTGAGGGAGAAGATGATCCTTCGCAAGTACTATGAGAAGGTCAACAGTAGCCTAACACTGTGTCACGGTGCCTGCATCACTCACCTCATTTCTGCTCACCATGCCGGCATTTTATCATCTCACACCATCACAAGAAGAAGGGTTCATACAGTATAGTGAGATCTTTTGAGAAAGAGTGAAACCACTTTCATACAACTCATATCACAATCTGTTGTCAAAATTGTTCTCTTTTATTACTAACTATTGTTGTTAATCTTTTACTGTGCTTAATTTATAAGTTAAACTTTATCATAGAGATGTCTGTACAGGAAGAAAACAGTATGTATAGGGTTTGGTACTATCTGTGGTTTCAGGCATCCACTGTGGGTCTTGGACGGCATCCCACATGGATAGTGTGGACTACTGTATTAGTAAAATATTTCTTATGATGACGATCTGAAATTACAAGACCTAGAGGTTGAGCCTGTGGCCCAAGTGGTTTTTTAAATTCCTTTCAGCTCTATGACCTCCTAAATAAGGAGGCAATAAAGCCTCGAATCTAGGCTTGGCCTTTTCTTAAATGTATAGTTGGGGCAAGCTGTTCAATCTCTCCATACCTCAGTTTTCTCATCAATCCAATGGGGATAATAATTACTTCAGAAGGTTCCTGTAAGGCTTATAAGAGATGATTCATGTGAAGCTGTTAGGACAGTGTCTGGTACAGGACAACTTCTCAATAAGCATAGGCACAATAATGATGCTGCTCAGCAGTTATGTTGACTCATGACACCCTCAAACATTTTCACATGCAGTAGAGAGGGCAGAAGATGTGCCAGATGCTTTTACATCCATTTCCCATTTTAAGCTTCATGACGACTCTCACATTAGTATGATTGCTCCAGGAAGCCCCACATTGTATTCATGAGAACAGAAACCCAGGGAGTTTGGGAGACTTGCCCTCAAGTCCACCACTCCTTCCAAAGCCCTTGGCCCCTTCATCGAGCTTCCCCTTTGCAACAGGACTCACTGCTGGAAGGCTGAGAAGGACAGTCAGTTTCCCAGCTCTCCCATCTTGTGATGTTAGGCAAGCCCCTTTTGAGACTTGTCATTCCTTGTCTCCTTACCGAAGAAATATGACACAGGAAATATATCAGTTTCTTCATCCATAAAATCTGGATGATTCTGCCTTACTCACCCCACACACAGGTATGTTTGGAGAATCTTTCTCAAAAAGAGATAGTCCATGGGAAAGCGCTATAAAATTTCTCTTAGTATAAGGTGGGGGATCTATTCCCCAACCACTAGGAACATTTCTAGTTTTGCACAATTTCAATTCCTTTCAGCTGCAGTACTGTGTAAAAAAGAGAGCGGAAGAAAAAAAATAGTAATTTACTATAACCACACAGTAGGCAAACTGGACCTTATGATGGCCACAAAATCATCTCTATTTTGGCCAAATTGGAAAAGGCTAAGAAGCCGACTATGGTGGACAGCTGTTAAGGAAATTCTACATTTGGCAAGGATTCCAGATATGAATGAACTTTTCAGTCTTTCATTACTTCCAAATTGTTATGTGTTTGGCATGGAGGAAACCCAACCAGACACAGTGCATACAAGCTTCCTCTGCTAGCCTATTTGAGCTCAGATGGATAAGTAGCTGAACACAATACCCCTTTGCCTCCTTCCCACTCCAGGTTATTGTGAAAGTGTGTTTCTTCTTTCAGACCAAGAAAACAAGAATGACTGCATTTACTTTCTTATTCTTCTAAGTTCTTTATATTCTCACTTAATTCTCCCAGCAATACTATGAAGCAAGTATTATCCTCATTTCCAGAAAAAGTCACCCAGCCATCCAGCCACGTATACCCCTTTGCTACCTGCTTGCTAGAGTTTCCCTCTCATACCTGTACATCCCCAACACACATGGTGAGTGTCTCAAGTTCTCTTATCAAAACCTATTCTCAAAAAAATTTTTTAAGTCTGCTTTTAACCAATCTGTTTTCTTTAAGATTTTATTTTTAAATAATCACTACATCTAATGTGGGACTTAAACTCACAACCCTGAGATCAACAGTCATGTACTCCCACCACAGGAGCCAAGCAGGCACCCCTCTCCTCTGGTTTTTAGATCTACCTAAATTATAAATGATAAAGCAAAGCTAAGGCTTGAAATGTTATCCTCCCTTCCAACACAGGTTTTTGTTTGTCCAGAGGATTTCCCCAAAGCATTATAGACAACAACAAGCTGGGCTTGTGGAAGGAGAGGAGGGAAAAGGAGGCAGTGCCTTTGAGAACCCCTTAAAATGATAGCACCTACTTCACACACACAGGAAGCTGGCTTTACCTACACAGTAGTCTCTAAGTTGTTAAGGGTCCTGAATCAGAATGTCTAGAGGAGCCAGGCAGGTAACATAAATCAGATGATCAGGCCAGCTGTAAATAGAGCTTGTGTGAAAAAAGCAGCATTCTGCCCTAAAGGCATTCAAGTTCAATGTTCACAAAACACAGTGCCAGCCAGATCAGTCATCCTTGGGCTGGACGGGGCCCATGGCTTAAGTCTCTAACATTAATCCCTTTCACATCCATCATTTTTTTGGTGCCCCCTTCCCATCCAACCACCCTGTGAGGAAGGTGAGAAGTCTCCATTTCACTGATGAGGAAACTGAAGCCCAGGGAGGTCAAGTGGTTTGTCCAATGTCACACAGTAAGGACCACATCTAGAATTCCTCCCAGGGATCCCAGCTCTGAGTCTGACCTCACCCAGCCCAACTTCTCTTCCTAGCTGGCCATCTTCCAAACATGACTGCGGTGTCCTCTCTCCAATCTGAACCTCAGTGGACCATCTGTAAATGCAGATTTCACCAGAGGACTTCTACAGTCATTTTCAATGCCTTCATTCAAACTTGTTATTTTGCTTCATAAACATAACACCATTTCCCCCTTTATATCTAGGCTCTAATAAACTGAGTGGGTAAGGCAGTTTCACTCACAGGTCAGACATGCAATTTGGCTGTTGAAGGGATGATGTGGGCATTCACTGCGTATCAACTGCAGAATACAAGTCCCAAACACTAATATGCCTGTATGTAGCCCTGACTTACTGCTGCAAGGGCATGAAATGTGTTCATAGACCACTTTTCACTCACAGATTATCACTTTATGCCCTATTTGAACTTGTAGGCAAACCAATACATACACTGAAGCAAATCCTTTTCTCTGAGTGGCCTTGGTTTTATACTCAAACTAATGGATCACTAAGGTCAAAGGACCTCCCTTCCCTCCTGAAATTAATGCTCTCTCTGGCATGCTTACCACCCTCCCCAAATGCAGCTTGGTGCTTTACTGTTCATGTAACTCGTGAAACAATCAAAAACACACAAAGAAAAATGAACTCTCTACTCGTGATAATGCAGGAGTGCCTGACACATCTTTGTGTGTGGTCTCTGAGGGAAGTGTGGAGGAAAAGGAAATGTTATAAATCATTAAGTTAAAAAAAAAAGAAAAAAATCATTAAGTTGTCACAAGCAATTGCTCTCCATCTTCAAGCACTTACATGTCCAGCTTATCTCATTTAAACCTCACAACAATCATGCAAGAGATTATTCCCCATTTTGCAGGTGATAAAACTGATTCTCAAAGAGTAACTTGCCCACACTTTCTTACCTAGAAATTTGAGCCTCTGACTTATCCCAAAATCTCTGATTTTTTTCCCTGTATGCTACACTGACTAAAAGTGGGATTTGGTCCTTTGTAAAATCAAATATAAATTTAAATATAAAGCCTGTAAGTTTTCATTGGCATAGTTATTAAAATTGGGGGGAAGAGTGGCAGAAAATCATGTCCTTAGAATACTGATGAATCTTTGCCCCTATCTGAGCTCCACCACCCAGATTACTACAGGAATAAGTCCAAAAACAGTGACTTGGGACTCTGTCTTGTCTCTCCAACCCCCAGGCAATGATAGATCAAACCAGTTATATCCATTTGGCTATATGAAGGAGTCAAAGTAAATTAATCAATATATTTTCTCTAGTCATTCATGTTTTAGTCATCTTAGTGTCTGGCACATAGCATGAACTCAATACATTTTTGGTGGATAGAACATTGGTGAAAGAATATTTGAGTCACTAAGAAAATCAAGTTCTACTAGATTCACAAAAATAATTGGTATCATATGTACACCTTCTAAAATGAGCCACTGACCCAGGCTGAGTCAGTGAATGAACTGGCTATACATTTAAAAAAAGAAAAATGGGGCACCTGGGTGGTTCAGTTGGTTAAGCCTCTGCCTTCTGCTCAGGTCATGATGCCAAGGTCCTGGGATCAAGTCCTGAGTCTCCCTACTCAGCAAGGGGTCTGCTCCTCCCTCTCATTCTGCCCCTCCTCCCTGCTTGTGCTCTCTCTCTCTCCCTCACTTAAATAAAATAAACTTTAAAAGATAAACAACAACAACAAAACAACAACAACAAAAATGGCCAAACCAGGGGAGCTGGTACACTTCTTGGTCAGGGCTTCTAGGGAGAGAGTTCCTGCTCATTAGGGAGTTGGGACTAGATAAACCTTGACACCCCTCTTATAACTTGAAATTCCACAAGTTTATGGGTTGGTAAGGAGTTGAACATTTTCCTTTTTTTTTTTTAATAAAGACTTTATTTATTTATTTGACAGATGGAGGTCACAAGTAGGCAGAGAAGCAGGCAGAGAGAGAGGAGGAAACAGGCTCCCCACTGAGCAGAGGTCCCAACGTGGGGCTCCATCCCAGGACCCTGGGATCATGACCTGAGCCAAAAGCAGAGGCTTTAACCCACTGAGCCACCCAGGCACTCCAGGAATTGAACATTTTATGATTGGAGCCAAAAAGCTGGTCCGCTGGAACACACAGCCTCAAAGAGGCCATCTTCCAGAAGAACCTCCCTTAGCTCCACAATCAGTCCCAATTCATAAGGATAGTGAATATACGGTATTTTTGTGCTTAGTGATTGCATGTGATGCCCACTGGTTATCAGGAGAGGTAACACTGTGCATATTTACAGCTCTAAGTCATTTCCAAATAAATCCAAAAAAGCACATTTCATCATGTTTCAATGTGATTATCCCCTGTTCTCCATCATAGAAGTCAGTAGTAGTGGTAATCCTCTCTAATTCAGTAGCCTGCATCCCGGCTTCTCATAGATCTTTGGCAGGGCCTGCCACATGAGTTCTCCAGATAGTCCTTTCACTGCCCTGCCTCCTGTCTCAGGTGCACTGAGGACTGTGCTCAGGGAACCCCCACCCTGCTTCCTGGCCCAGGACTGCTGTTCTCTTCCAGCGAATCTGGTCTGTATTTGCTTTTCATCTTTTTTTTTCTTCTTCTTCTACAGATCCTCCTTCCACAATTCGTTGTGCTTTCGGAACCTCTGTTACCTATTTCCTTTCTTTTACGATCCCTGGTCACCTTCCCGAATTGCTCTAGCACAAGCCACAGGTTCAGGGGCTTCATGGACCATTTTATTCAGCACTGGGGGAGCTGAGTTGCCCACTCCCCATTTACACCTCAAGCTCTTGCCTCACTGAGGGGTCACCTTTCCTCACTGAGCCAGTTTCCTTGGAAGGCCATAACTATCCATAGCCGGGAGGCTTAAAACCTCAGAAATAGATTCTCTCATGCTTCTGAAGGCCAGAGGCTGAAATTAAGGTGTCGGCCGGGCGGTGCTTCTCAGATGTTTGAAGAGAGACTCCGCTGCCTCTCCAGTTTCTTCTTGGCCTCCTTGGCTTATGGCCTCATCACTCTAATCTCTGTCTCTGTGGTCATGTTGCCTTATCCTCCTCAGTCTGTCTCAAGTCTCCCCCTGCCTCTCTTGTAAGGACACATCATGTGATTGCACAAGGATTACCTGCACACCAGGTAATCCCGGATAATCTCATTTTAAGATCCTTAATTACACCTGCAAAGAACCCCCCCCCCCACTTTTTTTTTCCCCAAAGGTGATCACATTCACAAGATCCAGGGATTTGGGTGTTGACATATGTTTTAGGGTAGGGCATGGGGGATCATCATTCAATCCATATAGTCCCTCAGGACCTGCCTGGCAGTTCATACTTTCTAGAGCAGTGTTTCCTAAACTTGAATTTACATCTCAGTGACCTGAGATTCTGTTACACTGTGGATCCTGACTACGTTGGCCCGGGCAGAGCCTGAGATTTCTGCATTTCTCTCAGGTAACTATGGTGCCTAGCTAGGTGGTCCCAGATGAGCAAAGCGTGTCCGAGCATGGTCTACTGAGCAGCCGCGACAGCACCTGGAGCCTGTTAAGATGGAGACCCTCAGGCCCCGCTCAGACCTGCTGAGTCCAAATCTGCATTATAGCTAGATTCCCAAGCTGCAACACTGGGGATTTGGTTGCACGTTGAAGTCTGAGAAGCATCAATCACACAAGAAGGTTTTTATCCTCCTGTGTTACACCCTTAGAAAATGAACAGGTCAACTGTGTCTTTCCTTTTTCTTCCTGCTCCTTCTTCCTGACTCAGTGGTCTTTCAAATAGTTCATTTTATTTTTTTTAAGATTTATTTATTATTTGAGAGAGAGAGAGAGAGAGAGAGAGAGAGCTTGGGAGAGGGGAGGGATGAAGGAGAGGGAGAGAGAATCTCAAGCAGACTCCCCCCGAACATAGAGCTGGTGGCGGGGCTTGATCTCACGTCCCTGACCTGAGCCAAAATCAAGAGTTAGAAACCTAACTGACTGAGACACCCAGGCACTCCTCAAATAGTTCATTTTGAAGAAAAGACTGGTCCCTATTTTGTCTTAAGAAGTCTATCTACATTTGTCTCCACATCAAAATAGAACTATGCCAACTTAAAAGGAAAAGAATTCTGAAACCAATGTTATAAACCTCCAGAGTCAAGCTTTTCCCTAATGCTTATCATTTCCATCTTGCAATAAAAACAATTAACTCTTGCCCTATTCTTAATTTCATTCTTCAACAAACATGCCATGAGCAGGCCCTGTTCTAAGTGCCTGTTCCCTTTCAGCTTATATGTTGAAACAGAAAATAAGTAAGTTGACAGATAATAAGCAAGATCATTTCAGATGATGTAAGGACAGTGAAGGAAATAAACTGAGTGATGAGATATGATGGGGGAGGGGTTCTGTTTTAGTGTTAGATGGTCAGGTGAGGCCTCTCTGAGATACTGAGATTAAGACCAAAGAGTAACTAGTCAAGATCTGGAAAAGAAAGTCCTAGATAGAAGGATTAGCTAATAAGAAGGTCAACTTGGGATGAAAGTTGGAGTACTTGAGGGCTTGCAGGCAGTGTAGCAGCAGTGCCATAATCAGAGGGAGCATGAAACAGGGTTGACGAGGTAGGCAGATGCTACGGCCCCAAATTCGTGTACTGAAGCCCTAACCCTGGTGTAACTGTATTTGGAGACAGAACCTTTACAGAAGTAATTAAGTTAAATGAAGCCATCAGGTTAGGGCTCCAACACGGTGGGCTTAGTGAGTACCTTGTAAGCACATGAGGACACAGTGAGAAGACAGCTGTCCATAAGTCAGGAAGAAAGTCTTCACCAGGGACTGACTTGGCCAGACCTTGATCTGGGACTGCTAGCCTCCAGAACAGGGAGAAAATTGATTTCTCTTTCTTAAGACATGCTTTCTAGTATTTTGTTATGACAGCAGACCAAGCTGGACCACGAGGGCCACAGTAAGAAGCTGGGTTTGAGCAGGAGTATGCTGGGTCTGGTTCATTTGAGCTCAGAAAGGTCAATGTTGAGTTTTCAGGAATTTTGTGAGCCAGTAAACACCAAGTTGGTGGCTTGAGATTGGCCTCAGTGGGAACATGTACACCATGGAAATTGGCAAATTTCTATAAATCAGGGCTCTTCTTCATCATCCCAAGCAAACTTTTCTTTTAACATTTTGCTCCCAGGCCTGATTTCCTGAACTTTTTTTTTTTTTTTTTTTTAACCAGCTCTCCTCTTCACTCAAAATAACCATCAGTATCAAGCTTCACAGTCGGGACCCCTCCCTCCCCCAAATGCATCAGAGCTAGAAAGACTCTCAGAGCTAAAGGGCCTATAAGACCTCTGGCTGGCTGAGCCCTTGCCCCACCCCCACTCTACTCAATGTGGAAACAGGCCTGGAGCTTCATGGCCTGCTCGTGGATGTACAGATAGATGGCAGGGGAAGAGCACAGATAGACACTGGCTCCTTGTCCAATAGCGTTTCTACTCCACAGAAAGGCTGAGCACTAGTGAGCACAGAAGACCGTCCTACCATTCTTACTTCAGTGGAAGCCATCAACAAATGATAAAGGCAGGATATTTTTGCAGACTGCAAATCACTAAACAACCAGAACAACCTCTTGGTGTGGTTTGCCTTCATGGCTGATCACCTGTGACTTGGTCTACATGTGCAGAGAAGGGACATTTCCAAGAGAACTGGTGGATCCACTTATATCCAAATAGGAATGTCTTAATTTTTTTTTTAAGTCCAATGCTGCCTCAGCTCATAAATTCCATGTTCTACAATCTTTCAGTATATTTTTAATTTTCTAGGTTGCTATTCATGTTTTCAGATGACACACCCTCGGCACCCTCTGCAGCCTTTATGAGCATGTTCCCTATAAGGCCATCTGGGTTAGGAGCATATAACAAGAGCAGATCAAGAATCAGCTCTCATGGGATGCCTGGGTGGCTCATTCAGTCAAGCATTTGCCTTCAGCTCAGGTCATGATCTCAGGGTCCTGGGATCGAGTCCCATGTTAGGCTCTGTGCTCGGTGGGGAGCCTACTTCTCCTTCTCCTTCTGCCCCTCCTCCCCTGCTTGTACTCTTTCTCTCTCCCAAATTAATAAATAAAATATTTTTTTAAAAAAGCAGCTCTCAGGAGACAACCTGCTTTTTACTCAGCTTTAAGAAGATATACACTCAATGCTGATACCTTGTCAAGGCTTCTCGCTATTTACAACACAAATTCAGATAATTTAAAAGGGGCCATAAGGGCACTCAAAGAAGCTTCCCTCCTTTAATCACACACACACACAAAAAAAAAAAAAACAAAAAGGCAAAAAGAAAAGAAAAGAAACGAAAAGTGAATCTACCACCTTTTTCAAAAGATCTTGAAATTATAGATTATGGAAATGAAAGTGACTTAAATATGTCAGGATGAAACACTTGCTTCTTTTCTTAGGAATTAATCATATCTCAAGGTTTCAGGAGAAATTCGTTATATGACTGCCACCATTTTCATAGATTCATGGAATCTCATTGTTGGGGCAGACACAATCTACCATCTATAAATCCGGAAGGCCTAGACATGGTGAACTCTGCCTAAGCCTCACAGCTCCTGTGCGGCAAGATGAGGAAGCAGCTCGGTCTCTTGATTTTCAGTCCAATGATGCTTATGAAACTTTCAGTCCCTTCGAGAAGGCTCAGGTTACCCTCTGCCTAGTGTGGATGGCTGTGCATCGCCCCTCCAGGGGTACTGTCACGCAAGGGTGGGGTCCAAATCTCATGGCCTTCAAAGTCACCTCCCAGTGCAAAGACCTGCCTGCCCTCTGCTCCCAGCCTGGCTCAGGCCATGCCTTCCTGAAGCATAAAGCAAGACTGCGCCGTAGCCTGGCTGTGAACAGTGACACAGAAATGGCAAAAGACTTTTTTCCCCCCATTAATGAATGCAGCTGAGTGCTTCAACACTTCATTCTAAGGTCTGGATGTGGGCCAGCCTTGGTCTACTGGCCTATATTCAAGTCACTTTTCTTTTCATCGTGAACTGTGGTTCTATTCATTATGGAGGAAATTGTAGGAAATGAATTGGCACATGAAGTTTTCAAGTCATCCTGCATTTCTGAGGGACTGGCCTCAAGCTTGTAGTGAAAACACAGTCATGAAATGCACAGATGGGGGAGACACGAACTGAAAACCTACATATTTTTTCTCTTTTTCCTTTTTAAAAAAAATGCTATCATCATAAAATATATATAACATAAACCTTATCATCTGAATCATCTTTAAGTGTACAGCTCAGTGGTATTAAGTATATTCAAGTTGCTAGGCAACCATCACCATCATCCACCTCCAGAACTCTTTCATCTTGCAAAACTAAAACTCTGTACCCCTTTCACGATAACTTCCCATTCCTTCCGCTCCACAGCCTCTGGCAACCATCGTTCTACTTCCTATCTCCATGCATTGGACTATTCTAGGTACCTCATATAAATGGAATTTTACAGTATTTGTCCTTCGGTGACTGGCTTCTTTCACCTAGCATAAGGTCCCCAAGGTTCATCCATGTTGTAGCCTATGTCTGAATTTCCTTCCTTTTTAAGGCTGAATAATACTCCACTGCACCGATATATTGCATCTTGTTTATCCACTCAGCTGTTGGTGGGTGTTGGTACCTGGTCTATGGAGTTCCAGTAAAACAAACACAAACATCAGCTGTCTCTCCAATAGAAAAATGTTTACTTATCTGATTTGAACATTTGCCTCAGGGCAGTGATGTGGAATGACCATGGTTGGAAAATTAGTTCAGTGAAGCTGGAAGGTAGGGGATGAAAAACCTAGAAGACACTCTGCGTACAGGGTAGCAGATGGGAGGATGAAAGTAGGCTGTGTGATGGGGCAAAGGAGCGAATAAAAAAAAAAGTGCTGGCTAACATAGATTAACCCTGGAGTCCTTGGAAACAGTGTATACCTCAGACTTGGCAGGTGAGCTTGGACTTCTAGACCTTTGGGCCATCTGCAAGATCCAGACAAGCACATGGAAGCTATACCCAAAACTATAGAGCTGCCCAAGCATAAAACAGTAAAAATGACATCATTTTAAAACACAATTATCCTCAGAAGTCTTGGATAGGTTTTGAAAAATTATATGTTTTGCTAATTATTTGTTCTACATGATTTTCCATGGGTTCTCTTATCTATATCTGAATGGACATAACCTGATGGTGACCCTAAAATTCTACAGTTAGCTTATGTTTCTAGAAGTCTCTAGACTTCTAGAACTACTTCTGAACTATTTCCCTAAATCTCAGGTTATTAGACATTATAATGAAAAAGTTTATTAATGTATGTCAATACTCAGGGTATTGTCCTCTGAACACAATTCTAAAAAAGTCATTCCAAAAATGTTCTGAGCAGTGACAGCATCATTAGAACAACAGTATGATCCACAAGCTGAATATAGAAGTTCCGAATGTCTATTGAGAAACAGTCTCATTCCTGTAAATTAAAGCTCCCTCAGGGGCTTGGTACTGTCTATTTTTTTTTTCTTTTTACATATTCAGGATATTTCCTAACAAGAGGATAATTTTGAAACCAGATTACTAGTGTACCTAATTTTTAATTTTTATTTTTCAGTTGAACAAAGTTACATTAGCTTAGTAGCTGAAATCAAAATAGAAACACATTAAATTCAGTACTAAGATCCAAAGCTGAAAATAACCAGAAAATCAGAAATGATAGGCACAGAGTTGGCCAATGTCCAGTCCTGTCCTGTCCCAGGAGAGCCAGCTCCTGCCTGTTCCCATTTCTGAACATGTTTTTCTCAATACCACAAAAAGGATTCAGAGTTTTACACTAAGTGTGGTAGAGTGTTATTAAAATGTAACAGTGTGCTATTGTTCCTTAACTTCTTAGTATTTGGTACCGTAAGTATGTTCAAGTTTAAAGGAGGAAAGCAATACTTCCGGTGGTGCTGAGAAACAATTCCAGGAATCAGAGGGCATAGCCATTGGCATACACAAATATCTCTTTAATACCACTGTCTTTGGGTAAATACGGTGACAAATGTTATGAATTTTCCTTTTGACTCCTTGTGGAAAATGTCCACTTGTTAAAAAGTACTATCTCTATTGTAATTATGAAGACTGATTTCATCTCCAGAGAATCCAAAAATCAGAATTCACAAACTGGGGCTCAGGGTGAGATAAATGTAGATATAGAGAGTTAGGATTTAGAAATTTTATAGCAATGTGATGCAACCATGTCATTCAAGTACGTGATCAGAGGACTCATCTCACTGAAGAGAATAGAGACTAGTTTAGGCATTTTTCATTTTCTAGTATTTTCTTTTATTGCATTTTTTGAGGTGTCAGTCCATGACGGGCTGAAAATCAAGAAAAATAATTTGTTCTTCACTACAGAAGCTCTGCTTTAGACCCTATCTGGGGTTGAATAAATGTCTATATTATGTGTGCTCCAAAGTAAATAACAAAAATCCTTTGGGAACTCTTATTTCCCCCAGATACTAGCAGGGTTAAACATGAGGTCATGTTCATAGCAATAGCCACATCCGCTGGTTCTAACTCCCAGCCCTGCCCCATGGGAACTGCAGCCCCCACAGTTCTCTCACGGACCTCCGGGCTCCTAAGGTAGCCACCACTGGACCACAACAACTTTATGTGTCTCTCTAGATTTCTTTGGCCCCAGCTTTTCTCAGAACCTCAACCATTTGCTCAAACAGAAAATGCCAGCAGTCACCATCCCCTCATCTCTTGATGCCCCTGGCTGTCTTAGCTTCCCCCGACACCATACCCGACCTAGCTGGAGCCTCAGCAGCCATGCACCCAGGTCCTATCCAACCTGACCCAGGAGTCTGGCCCCTTCACTGCTTCTGGATCCTTGGAAACGGTGTGTTTAGGGTATGGGATCTGGCTTTCCCCAGAAACTGCTGGAAAGGATCAGTGACCCAACCTGGTAGTACAGGGGCCAAACAATAGCAATAGACAGAAGGGAGCTCATGGGTAAATCTTTCTACCTCCCTCCCCCACAAGCTCTAATGCTTGGTGGTTCTGCACATTGTAAAAGGCTTTTCCCACACATACTGTTTTTATTCTTCACTATACCCCTGTGGTGGGTATTACCATCCCCACCATACAGTCAAGGAAGCTGGGGTTCAGGGAAGAAAAGAGTGTCCACATACACCACACAGAGGTACGGGCTGGTCACTGCAAGACAAGCCAGTGCCAGCTTCAACTAGGATCTGCACCAGGAGGCCTGAGCAAGGAACATCTAGTCATATGTAAGAAATGCAGGGGGCCGAACTGTTCCAGAAGGAGAAGAGAGACTCCCATTGGAAAGAAGGGGTGAGAGGACTTGTCTTGCCTGATGCTGCCTTCTTCTGGAATGAATGACCAGTGTTGGAACTCTCAGGCCTGGCACATTTCTGATGGGGTAAGTCCTGAGCCTGGTGTAGACCTGACTCCAGGTCCCAGCCTAGCCACATGCTGGCTAAGTTACTGTGGACCTTGTGGATCTCTAGGTTCAATCCCCTCATACATATGTGGGTGATAGAAGTGCCTTCCTCACAGAGTTGTTCTGTGACTCACAGAATGCTCTGTAAATCATCATATTGTGTGAAGGTTGTTTCACCTCAGACTCCATCTTTAGTGCCCAACAAAATCCTATATAAGCTCTTGATTTCAGCTGCTTCTCTCTTTCTACATCCTGAGTTTGATCTTGCCCATGGGTGGGAGAAAAGCTGGCACAAATGTCAAGAAGTACAGCCCAGTATACTTTCTGAATCACGAGATTCCCATTTTCAGTTAGTGTGAGCCTGGAGACCCCATAAAAAGGTGCCAAGTCCTGGCTTAGGGTGGGAAAGAATGTGGGGCATCTAGGGAGAAGCAAGTTGGCCCGCCACAAAGGTATGCAGGTCAGCAGACCCGAGACGGGGAGAATGGTTTGGAGAAGGAGCTTAGGGTGAGGAGGTGGGGTCCAAGGAGACCCAACTGAGGGAGACCTTTAAAGGACTTGGTTTAAAAGTCAAGGTTTTGGACTGAAGACCCATTCAAGTCATATAAAATAATGTCTCCTTTTGCAAACGAGGGAGCAGCTCCAGAGAGGGCACCTGCCACTCTGGTGGGTAGGCCCTCCTGGGACTGGAACCCAAGTCTCCTGACTCTTGTTCTAACACTTTTAAAACTGACCTTTACCTCCTTCACTCTGCCTCTATCCTGTGTCAAGAAACCAGGCCTACTAGCCTACTAGATGCCAGGACATCAACCAATTTCAAACAGCCTATCCTAAGACATTTCTGTTTGTCAGAGCACAGGTCCCAGTTTGAGGTTTGGGTAGTACACCCCATCCCTCGCAAACCAGTAGGAAGGCCAGGCAGAGGGCCTAGGGCTTCATTCTTTTTTTTTTTTTTTAATTTTTATTGTGTTATGTTAGTCACCATACAATACACCATTAGTGTTTGATGTAGTGTTCCAAGATTCATTGTTTACGTGTAACATCCTGTGCTCCATGCAATACTTGCCAGGGCCTCATTCTGATTGAAGACCTCCCCCCAGCTGGCTCAGGGAATGCCCTATGATCCTCAAGTCTGCCATCAGGGGGCAGACATGGAAAAGGCTTGCCAGCTTTGAAGTTTGGCAGCTTCCTGCAGAGGGGAGGACGGCCTGCCTTGGTTTCCAGCAGGGTCTCTCACCAAATTAGGCTCCCAGCCAGGGAGAGGCAGTAGAAAACCACTATGATTGGTTTTCCTGTCTAGTAAAATGAAAATATTCATAAATGTTCATTCGCTCTATCATTTCTGATTCTTTGGTGCTTACGCTGGCTGGCTCCAGATAGGGCACTTGATTTTAAATCATCACCAGACCATAGAAGATCTGTGACCTTGGGGAGTTACTCTGGACACTTGGCTTCCACACTTGAAAATGAAGCGGGGGAAAGAAAGGGTGGGGGAAGGAAATGAAGGGAACCACAGAGCCTACCTACTGAGAATGCTGACTGGAATAGATTAGAATTTGCCTGACACATAGTAAGAACTCAGGAGAATTAGCCAGCACTTAAAAGTGATTTTACATTATTAGCTTATGTCTTAAATACTTATCGAGCATATACTATGCATGAAGCCCTAAGCCAAGTGTTTAGGAGATAGAATACTGAATAAGACACTTCTTCAGAAAATCACAATTATCTTGTCTTGTGTATTATTATCTTTTTTCTATTATCTTAACAGTAACTCTATAATCTCTGATTTCTTTTATCGTTCTTGTTAAGAGGAAGCTCAGTACCAGATCTGACAGCCAATCTGCTGTTTTATCCACAGCAGCCAGCAGATTTGCGTTTTTCTTTCTGGTTGAAGCTCATATTCTATTTATATGCATATTTTATTAAGTCACCATATAAATCTTTGACCTGACCTGCTCCACCCAGGGGTGTGGGCTTGCTGCTTTACTGACAGGAAGTACTGGTCAGAGACGAGAGCGCTTTGGGAAAAGGAAGGTGCCAACCCAGGAAAACAAAACAAAACAAAACAAACCTTATTTACAGGTAAGGAAGTGGCTAATGAGGCCTGAGGGAAAGGGGAGGAAGCAGAAACAGAAACAGTGAAAATACCTCTGAGAAAGACAGGGTCTGGGCTCCTCTGTAGGAAGAAAGAAGATCAGGTGAAAATACACACTGCCCAGGACCATTTCCCAACACTGATGTGGCAGGTGTGAGGCCAGGGCCCCAGGGAGAAGAGAAGGCCACTGGAGGGGTGTGTGCGCTAAAAAGCACAGGTTAGGGGAGAAGTTCCTTTGTATGCATTTCAGAGGCAAGGGGAAGAGAAGAAAAGTAGCAATAGGTTTCTTGTCAAGAAAGAAAGAGTGGGGAGCAGAAACCACTGTCCCTGCAGAAACAGCCAGACACCTGAAGGTAGACGTTCCTGGGGTCAGCTTGTCCAACGGCTGAGTCTCTAGGGTCTGCTGTGATTGTGAGAGGGCTTCAGATCACTGATATTCCAGAACCTCCCACCCTTCCACCCACCTCCTCCACCATGAACCAGGATGCACATAGGAAGCTAGTTGCCACTTACATTGAAAATACAGCTGGGCTGCCACTGGCCTTGCTCAGCACCTGCTGAAGAGGCCAGCAGATGGGCCTGCACACTTGACCTAAAGAAAGAAAAGGAACCAAAGCCAAATTGCTAACTGTGGCAAAGGAGAAGCAGATTGACCCATCTGCTAAGGAAATGTCAGGACTAACCAACTCACAACGTGACTTTTATAAACTAAGCGGACCCCACAAAATTGTGTATCTCTTTGGGCCAAAAGGTATGTGCTGAAGCCATAAATCGGAAACTATCAAAATGTCTATCAATTATAAAATGGATAAAATGAGTTGTATTGTCATAGAGCAACAAGAATGAATAAACCACAGCTACTTAAAACAAAATGGATGGACCTCATCAGCAGAATGTTGAACCCAAGAAGCCAGACACAAAAATCTTTACGGAAAGATCCAAGACAGGCAAAACTGTGGGGATATCACCTGAGGGCAGTGACTAGAAGGGGGCATGAGTTCGTTTCTGGGCAGCTGGCCAGGTCTTTACGTGCTTACATGCATAGGCATTCCCTTCTGAAAATTCATGGAGCTGTGCATTTTTCTATAAGTATATGAGATTTCAATATAATATCAAAACAAACAACTCAAGCAGGGTCTTGACACAGCAGGTCGCAATGAGAGCAGTGGGTCCAATGACACCCCACCTTGGTACCAAACAGGGAGGGCGCCTGGGTAGCTCAGTTGGTTAAGCATCTGCCTTCGGCTCAGGTCATGATCTCAGGGTCCTGGGATCAAGTCCCACACTGGGATCCCTGCTCAGTGGGGAGACTGCTTCTCCCTCTCTCTCTGCCCCTTCCCTTGCTCATGCTCTCTCTCTATTTCAAATAAATAAATAATCTTAAAAAGGAAAAAAAAAAAAGGTAACCAGGGAGTGGGGAGTGGCCACCAACCCAGCAGCCGGGTACTTAGGGTCACCAGCCAACTCACCCAGAGATCACAACTTGGATACACTAGAGAAGTGAAGCAATGCCACAGCACCTGCCATCCCATGAATGCTGCCTAAATTTGTCAGCAGAGCCAGACTGCCAGGTTTGAATGCCAGCTCCACTGTACGACCCAGTAGTCTGACCTGAGATCAGTGCCTTAAACACCCAGTGCCTCCATTTCCATATCAGTACCATAGAGGTGATGATGAGTACATTAAATCTGGAACCATGCCCAGCACTTGAACTCTCACACCTACCATATGAAACAGACTCCAGGATTAAGTGATTTCAATGGGGCCACATGCCTAGTAAATGCAAAATGGGAATTGGAACCCCAGTTCTGCCTTGTTTTAAAGCCCACAATGTAAGGTCTCCCAAAACAGAGAGGGAAAACTCTCTCCCAGAAACCACAAATAGAGAAGACGACCCAAGGAAAATCATTCAAATGTAAGGAAAAGTGTTAAGACTTCGGAATAAGCAAAGGAGATTACTGGATAGCCTTTCAGTGGGATGCTGGAGCCTTTGCAAATTTTCTGATGGCATCAAGTTATTTTACAACTCTGAAAACTGCAAACAGGGGATAGCAGTGCAAAGAATTCTTGTCTAAAGACATGGAAATAAACTCTGCAATCTCTCTGCAAAGCATAATAAAGCAAGTTTCCAGTCCACATAAAAAGTTATTTCAACATTCCTTAATGCCTTATAAATCTGTGGTCCTTTTGATTTCTCTGAACCAGTTACATCTAACCAGTTCCCTCATTCAATTAGTGACTTAAATAAAATCTTTGACATGTGGTCACTTCAATGTTTGCATGAGAATCATGATTTTACTTTTCTTTCTTTCTTTCTTTCTTCTTTTTTTTAAATTCCCTAACATGTGGGAAGCAGGTTCAGATTTGTGGCCTCAGGATTTCCTGAGGAAGATCCATCCACTCTTTGCTCTACTGAAATCTGCCAGCAGGAGGCCAGGTGACCCTCATGGGGCAGGTGTGAAGCCAGGGCCCCAGGTTTAGCCCCATGCTCTGCTTCCTGTCCAGGGTTGGCAAGGAGAGAGGAAGGCTGGCTGTAACTTGGAATGAACTCTGGCCAAACTGAAAGCAATTAAGAGTGAGAGGGGATGGATTCTGGCAAAGCCAGGGCACCTTCTCAAGCTGCCTAGTGACTCAAAAGGCCTGCAAAAAAGAAAAAAAGGGGGTCTGACTGGGAGGCATAAATACTGAATCCTGAGGATTAGGGGTATAAGTCTTTCTCTGCCTGTTTTCTAGATCTGTGACCTTGACAAATTAAACTCCCTAAGTTTCATTTCTTCCTGCTTAAAATGTAGATAATGCCACAGTATCTACATTTCTTGTGGAGAGAGGGCTTGTGCAAACGAAGCAAAGTGACATATATTGAACCCTTCACACCATCTCTGCCCTCAGTGTGGGACCCATGACAACTATTTTCAATGTCATTGTCTGGTAGGAGACTGCAGCTCCTGGTGGAAGATACAGTGGGGAAATGTTCACAGATTTTGAGTTTTTTGATCAGTGGAACACTATTTATTACAATTAATTTGGCTTGACATAAAAGAGGCATTATAACCCACACTAGGTGAAATACAACCCAATCAATCTAAAAACAAGTCAAGTTCTTACTAATTTACCAATTAGCAAGAAGTTTACCAATAAGCAAGGAGTAAATATTCTCCAGTTCTTAATCACACGAATTAAGGTGAATACAGGATTTCCAAGAGAAAAAGTGGCTAGGGGTGGGAATACTACTGGCTGGCATTTATTGAATATTTGCTCTCTGCCAGACTTAGCGTTTTCACTCTTTGTGACAACCTCAGGAAGTGGGAAGTGTTACCTCCCCTTTCTGGCTGGGAAGTGAAGTGGAAATGGAATTGAAACCCGGCTAAGACAATCAGACCTACTGTGTACAGAGCACCCTGGAAGGCTTGATCCTAGACCCTAGGATGTGAGGATATGCATCTAAATGCAGGCTGTCAGGTGCCGGCAAGACCTCCAGGTGGCACTGTCCAGCACCAGAAGACACATGCTAAGAAGAGGTCAGCTATTTTATCCGTTCAGCAAGTATTTATTGGGGACTATTCCATGTCAGGCACTGTTCTAGACCGAATATGACAAGTAAAAAGCCCTTCTCTCATTGAGCTGAAATTCCAGTGGGAGTGGTTGGATGCTAAACATAAGCAAACTATCTTGTATGTTAGATAGAAATAAGTTCCTGTAGAGAAAACTAAAAAAAGAGAAAAAAATATTTGAGAGCCAGGGGTGGGGTGGTAGGTACAGCTTTCCACAGTGCGCTCGGGGGAGGCCTCAGCTGGGGCACATTTGTGTAAAATCTGGAGCTGACTTGGGGAAGAGCATTCAGAATGGAAGGTACTTGGCATGTCTGGGGAACAACAGGAGGTCATTGCAACTGGACCAGGGTGGATGAGGACAAGCATGTCAGAGACAAAACTGGAAGGTGCAGATCAAATAGGGCCTTCTATACTGAGGGAGATGGGTCAGGTTCTGAGCAGACCAATTACATGACGTGACTTCTCTTTGGAAGACCCACTCTGCCTGCTTTGTGGGCAATGAAATGTAAAGGGGCAGGGGGAGAAGAGGGGAGATCCCTAGGAGCCAGTTGCAGCAATTCAAAGAGATGATGGTAGGTTGGACCACCACAGGGTGGTAACTGGACGTGGTAAAGTGTAGTCAGGTTCTGGGCACATTTTGAGGGTAAAGCCAAAGGGATTTGAGACTTTCAGAAACCTTTGGCACCATCCTTTAAGGAACATCCCAGTGTGGGCCCCAATCCCAATAAACTTCTTGGAAAGCCCTCTCCTGGTCCCTCCAGGATAATAGTACACATCACCCATGGAAAAAAGTTTCCCTGACCTGCATTGTGGCAGCTTTCTTCTGTCCCCTGTGGGCTCTGGGCCCCTCTCTGAAATGTGGAGAATAGTAGTTAATGATCCAAAGACTCTTTACCTTCCTTGGATTTCTCTCAGGACCAAGGCAAATGTCCCTAGGAGTACTGTTTCAATTCTGGTTACTGTATCAAAAAACCATCCCACCGGGTGCCTGGGTTGCTCAGTCTGTTAAGCATCTGCCTCTGGCTCAAGTCGTGGTTCCAGAGTCCTGGGATAGATGGAGCCCCTTCTCCCTCTTCCTCTGCTTGCTGCTCCCTCTGCTTGTGTTCTCTCTTTCTCTCTCTAATAAATAAATTTAATTGCATTTAATTTGAAAACCACCCCATAATTTAATGATACAAAACATTATACTCTTGGATCCTGTGGATCAGTAACTTGGGACAACACGACAATGGCTGATCTCTGTCCCATTATGTCTGGGGCCTCAAGTGGGAAGAGTCAATAGCTGGAGGAGCTGGAATCACCTGCAAGGGTCCTCACTCACATTCCATCGGCTTGTTGGTTGGGACCTCAGCAGGCTGTTGGCTAGAACATCTACACATGGTCTCTCCCTGCACTGTGTCTGTGTGGCATGGTTTGGGCTTCCCCACAGTGGTGGTGGGTTACAGTGGTGTGTATATGCCTGCATGAGATCTAGACCTGCAGCGGCCACTTTGTTAGGAAGAGAGATACCCCCAAACAAGATCGACACACTGAAGATGGCAAAGCAGAGTCGGAAAGAACATGAACCACTGAATTCAACTGAAAGACTCTATCTCAAATTCCTGTTCAGTGAAATAAAATTGATATTCTGTATTGTTTAAACCAGTTCCAACTGAGGTTCTCTGTTTCTGCTGCTAAAGGTGGCATCCCTGAGATGGGTCTCCTAATCTGCCACTCCTCTATAAGCTCCTGGGAAGGGAGCAGGGGCTGCAGTCATTGCCGATGACAACTGGAATTCTGCATCCAGCAAATGGCTGCTGCGTCCCAGACCAGCTGGGGCCTGGTGTCCTGCGCCCATTCAGGCCATGAGTCTCAGGGCCCCATGGATGACACCTTCATCCGTAAAGGCAACAAATCAATTCTTTGCAATTATCAAGAACTTATACCCAGGGGCAGGCGGGGGAATAGAGTAGTTCTGATGTGGATTACTTGATATGGACAAAAAATATCCTAAAAACCCTCTAGATGTGGCTCTGCCACTGACTCCAAAGGAATTACCTGCTTTAAGCCATATGTGTGATGAGAGCAGGTGTTATAAGTGACCCAGACCCACCCCTTGGATGTTCCAGTGTATTCCAGCCAACTTCAAACTGCCAGGCTTGCACACCTGTGCCCCAGGCTCTTTTTCAAAACTGGAAAGCCTCTCAATTCACATGCAAGGAGTTCCATTAGTGCCCAGAATTAATACCCCAGGGAGCAGTCCTCAACCTCTGCTCTGGAAGTCGGTGTACAAATGCGCCAGCTCTCTCACCCTGGGCACAAGCATTCTGAAGTGTGTGTTTGACACTGCTTTCCACAGGACTGAGCTCTGAGGCAGCTGGTGTAGCGATGCACCCCTTGTTGACTGCCTTCCTTCCCTGAATGACTTTCCTGCTGGAGTTCTCAGTCCCTCCCAAACAATTACCTATGCCTAAATCTTTGTCTCAGCATCTGCTTTGCGGGGAGCCCAGACTTAGGCAGCGATCACTGGGGGGTACTCAGGGAGTGTGGGGAAGGAAGTGGACAGTGAAGTCCCCAAGGGATGAAGTAAACATCTAGCCAGAGTCTCCTCTCTACTGGGAAGCGCTGGAGGCATAAAACCAAGTCTTCAACTGGGAGATGAGCATCTTAAGTTTTTGAGGCCCGCTGGTTAATTATGAGTGCCCCGTTGCAAAGGGCTAGTATATCTATATGTGTCAGGACACCATTAAACTGGTTCTGATTAGCTTCTAATCCTAGTAGCACTCCTGGGTGGCATTTTACATGGACAATCCATCCACACGGCCCCCATGTCCCTGCAGCTGAGGAAACCTCTGAGCAGTGATCAGCATCAAGAATGGATCTTCTTTTGTTCTTATCCATTCAATGTGTTTATTTTCAAGCTTGCGTTTGTGGAAAGCATTTAAACAGCGCCATTTAGAAGAAAACAAAAGTCACCAGATGGAAAAATAGAATAAAAAACATTCACACACAAAAAATCCCCCAAGCAATATAGGCAGGGCAGCGGGAGTTATTATCCTGCTGTTGTGGGCAATGCAGCTGTGTTGGAAAAGCTATCTGCTTTTGACAACCTAGAATTTTCGAGAGAGAATGGAACACAGGTCAATAGAATTCCAGGCTGCGATTCACTTCTTGAGAAAGTTGGACAAACCTTCCTTCTCTCTTCCTCTAGTAAAGATAGAAGAACAGTTACTAGGATTACCATATATACTGAATTATAAAGCATCAGCAACTCTTTCTTGCAATATGCCGGGCAGTTGGCCGGTATCTTACTTTGACCAGCCTTATTCCCAAGAGCCTGAGCAGCACCTTTAGCCGAAGGCTGGCTGCAAAGCCAGACTAATAGGAAAGCAAGAGAGGCGGTGGCTACTTCTGAGGATAAGGCTCACATTACCACCTGTCTCTTTGAGAAATCCCCCTCTCATCCCACCACCACACACAACACAACCCCTATACTAGGGGTTGAAAAACTGCACCAAATATGTCAAGGGTGGCAGAAAGGTCAACTTTCGTTCCCAGCTAGGCCCTGGTCATTGCTTCTTCCTTGCATTCCATTGTCTCAGTGCCCAACACAGGGAGAGGAAAATGGTGTTGTGAAATGATGCTCTAGTCAGGACTGGTGTGCTGGGTCCTGTGAAGAGTCCTAACATTAATTTTCCCTGAACTGATCTTAACTAGATTCTCACCCTCTCGTGCACAGCCATTCTGAATGCAATGTGTCTAGGGCATGCCTCTGTCTGCCCAGGAGAGGAATCCGGTCACAGACAGCAACAGTGGGACGTTATGGAGCACGGTGGCTCCAGCAGTGGGAGGGGAATATATTGGCTTTGTAGTTAGATAGTCCTGCCCCACCATTTATCAACTGTGTGACACTCAGTAATTTATTTAACCTCTCTGACCCTCGATTTCTCTATCTGTAAATACTGGCTCCTACCTAATAGTTAACTTGAAGATTAAAAGAATAAAAAACACTAATGACTAACGCATCACAAGCTCTCTATAAATGGTAGCTATTACTACTGTGGGAATCTGGCTGTGGTTTCTAACACTGTGAGCAAGTATGGGCTAATAACAGCTGTTTCCACAATTGTCATTTTCAGGGACAGTTAACGTGATTGCAACTGTGGGTCTTCAAGCAGTGATGATTATTGGAGAACCCAACAGGGATTTCACATTAAGAAACCCATCACATTATGGAAAGAATGGCATGGTGGGTCCCAGGTGGATGGTTAGGACAGCTGGAAAGTGTGTGGAAAGTTACCAGAGGGTCCAGCTGCCATCAAGAGGGCCTCCTGAGGGAAAAGCTCATTCGGCCTGACAAGGACACGGGAGCTGAAGGAAAAAGCAGCCTCGGAGAGATAGAACTCCATGAGCCTTGGGGCAGAACAGACACATGCAGGTTTCATTAAGCACAAAGTCATGAGGAAGAGATTTTATAAAGGTCCAGGCTCTCTGAGGAAAAAAGAAGTTGAACACCACAGGCAAAGCCATCCAGTTCATACATGCGTACTGCCAGGCCAAGCCTCCCTGAGCTCACTCACGTGGTGTGCCCCCTGGAGACTGATCCCGAGCCCTCTCCATAACAACCTGTGTTTCTAAAGCATGAATCTGGAACTTACTGGAGAATACCATGCATTTTCCTTTCCACCCTTTCCAGACACACAGGTATTTCTGTGCATGGCTGGGAAATACCAACAGTGAGAATATTCTAGAAAGGGGGTAGATTCTTTGAGGAAAAGAGGTAAACTAGAGATATTGGTGGAACTGTACATGTTGTGTGAAGAGATGAACAGCAGAATACCCTGGTGTGATATTGTGATTTATAACAAGAAACATATATATTCATCATCCTATTTCTGGCACAGAGCTTCTAAGACCCTTGAAATTTCCTAAATGATAAGAGGAACACAGGTGTCTCGATATTTGTAACAAACCCCTTTCAACCACACCTGAGTTTATGTTAATGAGGTGACTTTTGGAAAGCATCTATGTTTGGGGCTGGCAGTCAGGAAAACCAACCCTGTGATTAGAAGTTGGAACACTCAGTCCTACCCCCCCGACCTCAGGGGAGGGACAAAGGGCTGAAGACTTGAGTTCAATAGCCAGTGGCCAATGATTTAGTCAATCATGCCTATGTAATGAAGCTTCCATAAAAACCCAAAAAAAAAAAAAAAAAAAGGGCAAGGTTCAGAGAGCTGCTGGGTTGGTGAACACATGGAGATTTGGGGAAAATGGCACTCTTGGAGAGGGCACAGAAGCTCCATGCCTTTACCTATGCATCTCTTTCATCCGGCTATTCCTGAATAATATCCTTTTATAATAAACCAGTAATCTAGTAAACAAAATGTTTCTTGATAGCCAGCTGGGTAGAAGCACAGGTAGAAGCAGAGGTAGAAGCTTGGACTTGCCAGGGCTGGGGGCACCTTGTAGGACTGAGCCCTTAACCTATGGGATCCAATACTATCTCCAGGTAGACAGTGTCAGAATTGAATTAAATTGTAGGACACCCAGCCGGTGTCAGAGAATTACTAGGTGTCAGAATCCTGTTTGGGGAACTTTTCACAACACAGTGAGTGGTGGTGACCTCCCAAGAGTATCAGATTAGGGGGGGAGTGTGAAAAAAATTTTGAAAAATCTCCCCCACCCAAGTGTATTTTGATGTTCATACCCTCCCCACCAGGAGCTGAGAAGCACCCAGAGAAGGGCCCAGGCTATCAGAGAGAACAAGAGGAGGCAGGAAAGATGCTGCCATAAATGCCTGGAGGCCAAGAACCATTTCCAGTCCACAAATTGTTCATTTATCTTAGTCAAATAAAAAAAATTTAATTAATTTTGCATTCATTTCTCCCAGAAATATGACTTCACTTCTCTCCCACCCCAACACCTTTTCCTCCATCCCGCAGGCACACAGCACACACAGCAAATCCCACATCTTGTTACATAATGCAGTGCTGGCTCCTGTCCAGAAGCCACCATCAGATAAGAGCAAGGTTGTATCCCGCATCTGTTAACCACACCCATCATGAGCATGTCATCATGAGAGTTTTTAGTACATTTCACAAGCCTCTGCCTTTTTTCCATGAATCTATGGCACAGGGGCACTTGGGTGGCTCTGTTGGTTAAGCGTCTGCCTTTGGCTCAGGTCATGATCCCAGGGTTCTGGGACTGAGCCCCACATCTGGCTCCCTGCTCCATGGGGAGCCTGCTTCTCCTTCTGCCTCTGCCTGCTACTCCCCCTGCTTGTGTTCTCTCTTTTTCTGTCAAATGAATAAATAAAATCTTGAATCTGTGGCACAATCATTCTGACTAGCACATTTCCCTTAAAAAAGACAACAAGAGAAAATCTTTATAAATCTATTCTATCCTGGGAGAATGAATAAACTATCTTAAGTGTACTTTATACATTCGTTTCTCTCCAGCCAAGAAAACCACACCCTTTACAGACTGCCTATGACTGCCTCCTTGTGATTGCCACGTACCCCACCTGACATGAATTTACCAGTCTGTGAACAGGCCATTGTTGAAAGAACACTTGTTCTGGAGCAGGAAAGGACCAGCTTCAAGCTTTGGCTCACACTTATCTGGCTGTGGGTCCCTTTCCTTATTTGGAGAAGGAGGATAATTGTACCCACCACATGGCAGATGTCATGAGGTTTAAGTGACATAACTTCTGGCCCTCTTGTTCTATGTTTTAGCAGTCATGCTGTGGAAGGTTCTGAAAGGTGATCTCCTTGCCAAGTCACAACCAAACCATAGTCAGCTAACTGAACTTAGGGAGTTGAACCAGTATACAGGAGTCCAAGTATGGGGAGGAGAGCAGCAGGAGGGGACCCCTGCCGTCACGAGCAGATTAAATTGGACTCAGACACGATATGCTTACATGGCAGGGGAGCAGTCCAAGGCAATGTGACCTGGTGAATAAAGGACAATAGAGAGAGATTATGACAGGGATGCTGGTGCCAATGTGTAAGCAAAAAAAAAAAAAAAAAAAAAAAAAAAAAGGGAGAGAGAAAGAGAGGAAACAAAAAGACCTGGCAACTTCAGATAGTGATCTGATGAAAAGACTAACAAAGGATATTGGGCGAGTACCCAGAATGTGTCTTGATAAAGTATTAACTGAGGGGTTGTTGAGAGTTTAGGATGTATGCCCAGATCCTCCCCTCTGGGATTCTCTGCTAGGAGAAGCATCTACATAAGAGAAAATTCTAAGTGTGAAATAAAATAAAGCTGTCTACTCCTTCCCCCTCACCTAAAAGGTGAGGACTGCAGCACTGAGTCAGGGCACCCTTACATGGGCTCACAGGGGCCAGGAGACAGTGGGGAGCTCAGACACCCTGCGTCTGGAAGGGAGAAGACTTGTCAGTGTGCACTTTCTACACAGAAGTGGGAAATGCAAGAACTCTGGAAAACAAAAATTTTGCGATGAAACTTAACCCGTACTGAGTGGCTTAAACAACAGATATTTTCTCACAGTTCTGGAGACTGGAAAGGAGAAAGGAAGCTCTGGGGTCTTTTCCTCCTCCTATAAGGGCACAAATCCCATCATGGAGTTCCACCTTCATCACCTCAGAGAAACCTAATTACCTCCCAAAGACCCTAGCTCAAAATACCATATGGGCTTCAACATAAGAATTTGGTGGGAGACACAAACATTCAGTCCATAACACCATCTGACCCTAAAGGTTTTAAATCAGGAGTTTTGAACATGTACCACTCTCAGAGAATACCGATGTTAACATTTTGTTATCTTATTTCAAAAATTCCCCTGTTATTGGATATAGGGAGATGTTTTCAATTTTCCCTATTAAAAAACAAATTTGGGGGGTGCCCGTGTGGCTAAGTCGGTTAAGCAGCTGTCTTCAGCTCAGGTCATGATCTCAGGGTCCTGGGATCGAGCCCCGCATCAGGGTCCCTGCTCAGCGGAGAGACTACTTCTCCCTCTCCCTCTGCCTTCTACTCTGCCTACTTGTGCTCTCTTTCTGTCAAATAAATAAATAAATAATCTTAATTAATTAATTAATTAATTTGGGGCATCTGGGTGGCTCAGTCAGTTAAGCTTTCGACTCCTGATTTCAGCTCAGATCATATCTTGGGGTCGTGAGAGTGAGTCCCATGTCAGGCTCTGTGCTCAACAGAGTCTCCTTAAAATTCTCTCTCTCTTTCTGCTCCTCCCCCTGCTCTCTCTCACTCTCTCTCTCTAAAAAATAAATAAAATCTTAAAATAAAATTCTAGGGGTGCCTGTGTGACACAGTCAGTTAAGGGTCTGACTCTTGGTTTCAGCTCAGGTTGTGATCTCAGGGTTGTGAGTCTGAGCCCCATGTTGTGTTCCACACTCAGTACAGAATTTGCTTGAGATTCTCTCTCCCTCTGCCCCTCCCTGTGCTCTCCCTCTCTCATATAAATAAATCTTTATTTAAAAAATTCTGCAATGATTATTTCCTTATGATAAATTCCCAAAAGTAGACTAAAGTAAAGGGGAATGCATGTTTTAAGGCTCTTGAAACATGTTGCCAAATTATTTTCCAGCATTGTTTTGTCCAATATTTAAGAAAAGCTATCAGCACAATGAATCTTACTGTTATAACGTTATTTTTCTATTTATAGAAAACCAGCACATGTAGTGTTGTACATCAATTATAATTCAATAATAAAAAAGAAAACCAGTACATGTGAATGGTAAAGTACTCACTGAGTACAAAAACGTATACAGCTTTGCTGCCAACTTTCAATCTCTTCCCCCAAAGGGAGGAAGGGAAACAAGGGGGAATAGAAATGAGGGAGGTTAACCATGTTCCACATATTTTCTTTAAACCTCTCTTAGCCTTTGCCCACTGTTTCCACTAACACTCTGTAATCCTGTCCCTTCAGAGGCCAAGTGAGGATAACAACTCTCACTATATTCTAAACCTGACCTTCTCTCAGCTGTTTAATTCCTGGACTTTGCTAAATCTTCACTCTTCTAAGGCAGTTAAAAATTCCCTCTCTGCCACCTACTTTTTTTTTTTAATTTTTTTTAATTTTATTTTTTATAACCATATATTTTTATCCCCAGGGGTACAGGTCTGTGAATCGCCAGGTTTACACACTTCACAGCACTCACCATAGCACATACCCTCCCCGATGTCCATAATCCCACCCCCCCTCCCAACTCCCCTGCCCCCATTAACCCTCAGTTTGTTTTGTGAGATTAAGAGTCACTTATGGTTTGTCTCCCTCCCAATCCCATATTGTTTCATTTACTCTTCTCCTACCCCCTTAACCCCCCATGTTGCATCTCCTCTCCCTCATATCAGGGAGATCATATGATAGTTGTCTTTCTCCGATTGACTTATTTCGCTAAGCATGATACCCTCTAGTTCCATCCACGTCGTCGCAAATGGCAAGATTTCATTTCTTTTGATGGCTGCATAGTATTCCATTGTGTATATATACCACTTCTTCTTTATCCATTCGTCTGTTGATGGACATCTAGGTTCTTTCCATAGTTTGGCTATTGTAGACATTGCTGCTATAAACATTTGGGTGCACGTGCCCCTTCGGATCACTACGTTTGTATCTTTAGGGTAAATACCCAGCAGCACAATTGCTGGGTCATAGGGTAGTTCTATTTTCAACATCTTGAGGAACCTCCATGCTGTTTTCCAGAGTGGTTGCACCAGCTTGCATTCCCACCAACAGTGTAGGAGGGCTCCCCTTTCTCCGCATCCTCACCAGCATCTGTCATTTCCTGACTTGTTAATTTTAGCCATTCTGACTGGTGTGAGGTGATATCTCATTGTGGTTTTGATTTGTATTTCCCTGATGTCGAGTGATATGGAGCACTTTTTCATGTGTCTGTTGGCCATCTGGATGTCTTCTTTGCAGAAATGTCTGTTCATGTCCTCTGCCCATTTCTTGATTGGATTATTTGTTCTTTGGGTGTTGAGTTTGCTAAGTTCTTTATAGATTTTGGACACTAGCCCTTTATCTGATATGTCATTTGCAAATATCTTCTCCCATTCTGTCAGTTGTCCTTTGGTTTTGTTAACTGTTTCCTTTGCTGTGCAAAAGCTTTTGATCTTGATAAAATCCCAATAGTTCATTTTTGCCCTTGCTTCCTTTGCCTTTGGCGATGTTCCTAGGAAGATGTTCCTGCGGCTGAGGTCGAAGAGGTTGCTGCCTGTGTTCTCCTCAAGGATTTTGATGGATTCCTTTCTCACATTGAGGTCCTTCATCCATTTTGAGTCTATTTTCGTGTGTGGTGTAAGGAAATGATCCAATTTCATTTTTCTGCATGTGGCTGTCCAATTTTCCCAACACCAGTTATTGAAGAGGCTGTCTTTTTTCCATTGGACATTCTTTCCTGCTTTGTCGAAGATGAGTTGACCATAGAGTTGAGGGTCTATTTCTGGGCTCTCTATTCTGTTCCATTGATCTATGTGTCTGTTTTTGTGCCAGTACCATGCTGTCTTGATGATGACAGCTTTGTAATAGAGCTTGAAGTCCAGAATTGTGATGCCACCAACTCTGGCTTTCTTTTTCAATATTGCTTTTTATATATGGCTATTCGAGGTCTTTTCTGGTTCCATATAAATTTTAGGATTATTTGTTCCATTTCTTTGAAAAAATGGATGGTACTTTGATAGGAATTGCATTAAATGTGTAGATTGCTTTAGGTAGCATAGACATTTTCACAATATTTATTCTTCCAATCCAGGAACATGGAACATTTTTCCATTTCTTTGTGTCTTCCTCAATTTCTTTCATGAGTACTTTATAGTTGTCTGTGTATAGATTCTTAGTCTCTTTGGTTAGGTTTATTCCTAGGTATCTTATAGTTTTGGGTGCAATTGTAAATGGGATGGACTCCTTAATTTCTCTTTCTTCTGTCTTGTTGTTGGTGTAGAGAAATGCAACTGATTTCTGTGCATTGATTTTATATCCTGACACTTTACTGAATTCCTGTACAAGTTCTAGCAGTTTTGGAGTGGAGTCTTTTGGGTTTTCCACATATAGTATCATATCATCTGCGAAGAGTGATAGTTTGACTTCTTCTTTGCCAATTTGGATGCCTTTAATTTCCTTTTGTTGTCTGATTGCTGTGGCTAGGACTTCTAGTACTATGTTGAATAGCAGTGGTGATAACGGACATCCCTGCCGTGTTCCTGACCTTAGCGGAAAAGCTTTCAGTTTTTCTCCATTGAGAATGATATTTGCGGTGGGTTTTTCATAGATGGCTTTGATAATATTGAGGTATGTGCCCTCTATCCCTACACTTTGAAGAGTTTTGATCAGGAAGGGATGCTGTACATTGTCAAATGCTTTTTCAGCATCTATGGAGAGGATCATATGGTTCTTGTTCTTTCTTTTATTAATGTGTTGTATCACATTGATTGATTTGCGGATGTTGAACCAACCTTGCAGCCCTGGAATAAATCCTACTTGGTCGTGGTGAATAATCCTTTTAATGTGCTGTTGAATCCTATTGGCTAGTATTTTGGCGAGAATTTTTGCATCTGTGTTCATCAAGGATATTGGCCTGTAGTTCTCTTTTTTGATGGGATCCTTGTCTGGTTTTGGGATCAAGGTGATGCTGGCCTCATAAAATGAGTTTGGAAGTTTTCCTTCCATTTCTATTTTTTGGAACAGTTTCAGGAGAATAGGAATTAGCTCTTCTTTAAATGTTTGGTAGAATTCCCCTGGGAAGCCATCTGGCCCTGGGCTTTTGTTTGTTTGGAGATTTTTGATGACTGTTTCAATCTCCTTACTGGTTATGGGTCTGTTCAGGCTTTCTATTTCTTCCTGGTTCAGTTGTGGTAGTTTATATGTCTCTAGGAATGCATCCATTTCTTCCAGATTGTCAAATTTGTTGGCGTAGAGTTGCTCATAGTATGTTCTTATAATTGTCTGTATTTCTTTGGTGTTCGTTGTGATCTCTCCTCTTTCATTCATGATTTTATTTATTTGGGTCCTTTCTCTTTTCTTTTTGATAAGTCTGGCCAGGGGTTTATCGATCTTATTAATTCTTTCAAAGAACCAGCTCCTAGTTTCATTGATTTGTTCTATTGTTTTTTTGGTTTCTATTTCACTGATTTCTGCTCTGATCTTTATGATTTCTCTTCTCCTGTTGGGTTTAGGGTTTCTTTCTTGTTCTTTCTCTAGCTCTTTTAGGTGTAGGGTTAGGTTGTGTACTTGAGACCTTTCTTGTTTCTTGAGAAAGGCTTGTACCGCTATATATTTTCCTCTCAGGACTGCCTTTGTTGTGTCCCACAGATTTTGAACCGTTGTGTTTTCATTATCATTTGTTTCCATGAATTTTTTCAACTCTTCTTTAATTTCCTGGTTGACCCATTCATTCTTTAGAAGGATGCTGTTTAGTCTCCATGTATTTGGGTTCTTTCCAAATTTCCTCTTGTGATTGAGTTCTAGCTTCAGAGCATTGTGGTCTGAAAATATGCAGGGAATGATTCCAATCTTTTGATAACGGTTGAGACCTGATTTAGGACCGAGAATATGATCTATTCTGGAGAATGTTCCATGTGCACTAGAGAAGAATGTGTATTCTGTTGCTTTGGGATGAAATGTTCTGAACATATCTGTGATGTCCATCTGGTCCAGTGTGTCATTTAAGGCCTTTATTTCCTTGTTGATCTTTTGCTTGGATGATCTGTCCATTTCAGTGAGGGGAGTGTTAAAGTCCCCTACGATTATTGTATTATTGTCGATGTGTTTCTTTGATTTTGTTATTAATTGGTTTATATAGTTGGCTGCTCCCATGTTAGGGGCATAGATATTTAAAATTGTTAGAGCTTCTTGTTGGACAGTTCCTTTGAGTATGATATAGTGTCCTTCCTCATCTCTTATTATAGTCTTTGGCTTAAAATCTAATTGATCTGATATAAGGATTGCCACTCCTGCTTTCTTCTGATGTCCATTAGCATGGTAAATTCTTTTCCACCCCCTCACTTTAAATCTGGAGGTGTCTTCAGGTTTAAGATGAGTTTCTTGTAGGCAACATATAGATGGGTTTTGTTTTTTTATCCATTCTGATACCCTGTGTCTTTTGATTGGGGCATTTAGCCCATTAACATTCAGGGTAAGTATTGAGAGATATGAATTTAGTGCCATTGTATTGCCTGTAAGGTGACTGTTATTGTATATTGTCTCTGTTTCTTTCTGATCTACTACTTTTAGGGTCTCTCTTTGCTTAGAGGACCCCTTTCAATATTTCCTGTAGAGCTGGTTTGGTATTTGCAAATTCTTTCAGTTTTTGTTTGTCCTGGAAGCTTTTAATCTTTCCTTCTATTTTCAATGATAGCCTAGCTGGATATAGTATTCTTGGCTGCATGTTTTTCTCGTTTAGTACTCTGAATATATCATGCCAGCTCTTTCTGGCCTGCCAGGTCTCTGTGGATAAGTCTGCTGCCAATCTAATATTTTTACCATTGTAGGTTACAGACTTCTTTTCCCGGGCTGCTTTCAGGATCTTCTCTTTGTCACTAAGACTTGTAAATTTTACTATTAGGTGACGGGGTGTGGACCTATTCTTATAGATTTTGAGGGGGGTTCTCTGAACCTCCTGGATTTTGATGCTTGTTCCCTTTGCCATATTGGGGAAATTCTCTCCAATAATTCTCTCCAATATACCTTCTGCTCCCCTCTCTGTTTCCTCTTCTTCTGGAATCCCAATTATTCTAATGTTGTTTCATCTTATGGTGTCACTTATCTCTCGAATTCTCCCCTCGTGGTCCAGTAGCTGTTTGTCCCTCTTTTGCTCAGCTTCTTTATACTCTGTCATTTGGTCTTCTATATCGCTAATTCTTTCTTCTGCCTCATTTATCCTAGCAGTGAGAGCCTCCATTTTTTATTGCACCTCATTAATAGCTTTTTTGATTTCTACTTGGTTAGATTTTAGTTCTTTTATTTCTCCAGAAAGGGCTTTTATATCTCCCGAGAGGGTTTCTCTAATATATCCCATGCCTTTTTTGAGCCCGGCTAGAACCTTGAGAATCGTCATTCTGAACTCTAGATCTGACATATTACCAATGTCTGTATTGATTAGGTCCCTAGCCTTTGGTACTGCCTCTTGTTCTTTTTTTTGTGGTGAATTTTTCCGCCTTGTCATTTTGTCCAGATAAGAGTATATGAAGGAGCAAGTAAAATACTAAAAGGGTGGCAACAACCCCAAGAAAATATGCTTTAGCCAAATCAGAAGAGATCCCAAATCGTGAGGGGGGAGAAAGGGGATAAAAAGAGGTTCAGAAAGAAGAAAGAAAAAAAAAAAAAGAAAGAAAGAAACAATTAACAAAAGAAAACCAATAAAGAAAAAATATAAAAAGGAAAATATATATATATATATGTATATTAGATAAACTAGTTAAAAAACGTTAAAAAAAAGGGTAAAAGTTAAAAAAATTTAGCAGAAGAAGAAAAATAAATTGAAAAAGAAAAAAAAATTAAATTAACTGCAAGGCTAAAGAATCATGGGGAGAAAGCCATGAGTTCCGTGCTTTGCTTTCTCCTCCTTTGGAATTCCACTGCTCTCCTTGGTATTGAAACTGCACTCCTTGGTAGGTGAACTTGGTCCTGGCGGGGCTTCTTGTTGATCTTCTGGGGGAGAGGCCTGTTGTAGTGATTCTCAAGTGTCTTTGCCCTAGGCGGAGTCGCACCGCCCTTACCAGGGGCCTGGCTGAGTAATCCGCTCAGGTTTGCTTTCAGGAGCTTTTGTTCCCTGAGCGCTTTCCGTAGAGTCCTGGAGGGCGGGAATGAAGATGGCGGCCTCCCGGTCTCTGGCCCGGAGGAGCCGAGAGCCCAGGGCCCCACTCCTCAGTGCGCCCTCAGAGAACAGCGCCGATTTACTCCCTGCCTCCGGCCGCGCTCCGAACTGACCGAGCCTGCGACCGGTTCAAGGTAACCCCGAGCTTAGAGCTCACTCCTCGGCTCTGTCTCTGTAGCCGGCTTCCCCGTTCTAATACCTGCAAGCTCTGCGACACTCAGACACCCCCGATCCTTCTGTGACCCTGCGGGACCTGAGGCCACGCTGACCCTGCGTGGGCTTCACCCTGGTTAAGCCTCTGGAGCGATGTCCCTCAGCGGAACAGACTTTTAAAAGTCCCGATTTTGTGCTCCGTTGCTCCGCCGCTTGCCGGGAGCCGGCCCCTCCCCCCACGGTCTATCTTCCCGTCGCTTTGGATTCACTTCTCCGCCAGTCCTACCTTTCAGAAAGTGGTTGATTTTCTGTTTCTAGAGTTGCTGTTCTTCTTCTCTTCGATCTCCCATTGGATTTGTAGGTGTTTGCAATCTTTAGATAAGCTATCTAGCTGATCTCCCGCTACCTGAAGTAGTCTCAGCCTGCTACTTCTCCGCCATCTTGACTCCTCCCTATTTTCTTGTTTAGCAGAATTTGACCTCCCCTGGTACCAGTCCTGGCTGAGAAACCAGGAAAAAAAAAAATTAAAATTTATAAGGCCCATTAGACCTCTGACTACCAATGTGATCTACTGGATCTTACTAAATGTCTAGGGCCATATTTGAGAAGATACCTATTGCAAGGCTAGTCTCCTCTGGCTTTAGCAAAGACTTTATATGCACTCTAGACTAGATCTCTTGGGCTGGGCTATAGGGAAGAGAAAGGTCCTACGTTGGTTCCCCATGAGTACTACATGATTGGAGTGACAGCCATGGGTAGGAGTAGGGGTGTTTTGAATAGACCAGGATAAGAGTTTTGCATAATAAGAGCCATTAGTTCTGCCTACCAGGGTCCACACCCTCTGGTAAATCTACCCTCTTGAACCCTCAGATTATCATGGATAGAAGAGGGAGAAAAAACAACGCTAAGTGGATTCATAATAAACCTGCTAGGTAGGTCAGATCCATTCATTCTGGATGACACACTCCCAGTACCTACTCTGGGGTCACAGAGATAAATCTGACCCAGACACTGCCCAGAAGAGGACAAACCCTGTGATGGGTTTCCTTTTAAAGGTTTTTCCCTTTAAATCATAATTGCCATTGTACAAAGCCATGTTCTGTAACAAGAAATGGGCTCCAGGTGATGGAGCACCTTCTATACATTGTAGCCCTTGCAGGGAGGACTATCAGGCTGTGCAAACTTCCCTCAGATGCTTAAACAGCCAGCACCAGAGGAGCAAGTAAACAAGGAGGGGAAAGGAAGGGGCCTCGGGAGCCCTCTCTGCTTCCTGTATCAGTTCCTAACTCCTAGCATCCTTCTCTGGCCCCTGAGCCCCAGGGTCCCCATGCTGTCCTATAGTGCTACCCCTAGGCCTGTCTGCCCCAGAGTCCCACCATCCACATAGCTCTATTCCTTCCCTCTCCCCAGAAAAACCCCAGGTCTGAGACTCTGCTGTACTTCCCCCTAGACTTTTCAGGTTCAAACCTCATTCCTTGGTCCTTATTCTGATCTGGTCTCTAAGACTATTACCTCCCACTGCCTGAGACTCCCTTTCTCATTTACCAGAGATGTTAGTAAGACTGTCTGCTCCATTACACTCTTCAGACTTGTAACACATAAAAGAAAGTCATCAAATCATACTTCCATTTCCTTATTTTCCATAGACTTCATGTGTCTGCCAATATGTTTTCAAGTTTTATTGTTTTTCAGGGATAGATCTGTCATACAATTTGGATTTGACTGTGCAAAGTAAGACTCCATTGCTGACATACTGAAATGTTTTAAGTGTTTTCATTTTTGTCCTCAATTTGTAGCCAAATTCTCTTTTGACAACAATTTCTTAGGTATCCTAACATAAATACTCTTCGGACCCCTGCCTACAAGTCCAGAACAATCTGTATCATCAAACGATAACAGTATTTTAATGGACACAGAAGTAGCCTATCTTTCTATTTAACTCTAAATGTTTCTATTTTATGAAAAGCCATTATAAAAAAAATAACATAGGGGCTCCTGGGTGGCTTAGTCTGTGAAGCAGCTGCCTTCGGCTCAACTCATGATCCCACGGTCCTAGGATGGAGCCCCAAATTGGTCTCCTTGCTCAGGGGGAGCCTGCTTCTCCCTCTCCCTCTGCCTGCCTGCCATTCCCCCTGCTTGTGCTCTCTCTATCTCTGTGTGTCAAATAAATAAATGAAATCTTTAAAAAAAAAAATAACATAAGAGCATACAGGCACATCTCTCTGAACTACTTTCTAGATTTTTTCCTTCAAATTATGTTGTATCCTTGTGTTATAACTCCAAGGTTGTTCCATAGTCTGAGAAATATCTGTACTGGACAGGTATATTATTAAACGCATCACCATTTATGTTGAGGCCTTTCTTGGGGCAAACAGCTTGCAGATTGCTACTGAAGGATATTGCCTGTCATGCCCCTAACCCTTAATTAAGGACAAGGAATGAAAAAGTTGGATAAGGATGTTAGTATTGGAATGTGGACCCCGGCAAAGTGTCTGGATGGAGGCTGCCTTGATATAAACTAATATTCTCAGACCATGGAACCAGGAAGAAGGTTGAGACATTGCTGATGCTGAATCCAGGAGGAGAGGGTGGGCTCAGGCACTTGGACATTCCAATCCAGATGCTGGCCATCCTGATAGATTTCCAAGACATGGGAATACAAAAGGACCTCCTTCAGCCCCCATCCTGCAACTGTTTCCGCAGGGAAGTCCAGAGAGGTGCTGTTTCCCACCAAGGCTCAGCTGAAGACATGTCCTTCTCTATGGGAAGCCAGAGGAGACATATGACCCTTTCTGAAAGTTTTGGAGTCCACTACACTCTCCCTGCAACTGAATACAGACTTTGCCTCTCCCTGGCTGAATCTGGCTCCCTGAGCTGTTCCATGGTGCCGTTTGAAGCAAACAAATAAGTTGCTTTAGGACCAAGGAACACATTGGCCTCACTGGGAGGCCCAGCAGCTCCTAATGGAATCAGCATGAGCCACAAAACAGACTCATTCACTTTAACTCCTGATCTGTTACCAACTGTGGAGACCTTAGGAAAGTTGCTTAGCCTCTCTGAGGCCCCCATTTCTTTACCTGTAAAATGTAGATAATACCTTATGGGGATATTGTGGGCATACTGAATGCATGCACAAAGAAAAGTATTATGAAAACACCCAGTGCAATTATCAGTCTGGCAATATGTTGATGCTAGCCTTGAACAGTTTGTATTAATTTCTAAAAATAAAAAAAAGCTGCTAAGAAAATTTTATGAGAATTCATCTTTTCACTTGTATAATTTTCATAAAAACTCTGGAAGTGTTAGCATGTAAACAATGCCAGATACTTATTTTCTTTATAAATATCTATAATTGAAATCAGCTTTACAAAACAGAACAAACCCAAGTAAATTATATGCACGTGATTAATTACAAAAATTTTGTCTCATTAACAAAAGCTTATGTAAATCTGAATTAGAATGTAAAGAGCATCCTTGAACCTTCTGATCCATTACTTCAAGCTTGATTGCAAAAATCTTAAGAACCATGCAGCTACTCCCACTCCCTGAACTAAATCCCACTCAAGAGAGAGGAGTGGAGAATGATCCTAAACCCAAGCCTTGAGGATATCCATGCTTAAAAAGTGGGAAAAGAGTGCTCAAAGTCATTGGTAATCAAAGAAATAAAAATTAAAACTCCTAGAATGGCTGAAGTTAAAAAGACTAAAAATACCAAATATTGATAAAGTTGTGAAGCAACCAGAACTTTCAACCATCGCTGGTGGCAGTGTATAATGGCGCAACTTAGGACAGATTTGTTCCTCATACAGTTGAAAACGCACCTACTGCACTTTTATACCTAGGTGTTCACCCAAGAGAAAGGAAAATGTATACGCACTAGAAGACTTGTACAAGAATATTTGTAGCAGCTTTATTCATAATGGTTAAAAACAAAACAAAACCCAAATTTCCACTCCCAGGAAAATGGATAAATGAACTGTGGTATATTTATAAGATGGAATGATATACACTGTAATAAATAGTAACAAACTACTGATAATATGCTGGATGAATGTCATAGGCATTAAGCTAAGCAAAAGAAGCCAGTCATGAAAGGAGTAGATATTGTCTGAATTTATTTACGTGAAGTTCTAACAAAGATGAAATTATCTATAGTAAAAAAAAAAAAAAAAAGAAAATCAGAAAAATAGTTGGCTCTGGGAGGAGTGACTAAGAAGGGACATGAGGGAACTTTCTGGGGTGTTGGAAATAGTCCATGCTGTCAAAACAGTGTGTGTGTGGCATGGTGAGTGTTCATTTGTCAAAATATATCAAATTGTACACTTAAGATTTGTACACGCCACTCTGTCTAAATTTTACCTTAAAAATAACTGAAAACAAATGCTGAACTCTAATTAGTAGGCTTACTTTTTTTCAGTAGCATGAGTTAGCAATTTTGAAACTGCTTTCTATGTATCCTAGGCTTGAACAAATGAGTAAATACATTTAGGGGAATCAGAGCCAGGTTTCTACTGTCAGAGAAGAGTTACAAATATGGAAGAGGGGGAAGATTAGAAGTTCTCTAAGGTTATGGATTAGAATTGGAAATAACAGTATGAACTCATGCTTTTCAGTAGATAGATAAATAAATAAATGTATGTTCTCGCTCTGTCCACTGAGAACCCCTAAAAGCAATGATACCCCAATAGCAGTGAGCACATCGAGCATTCACATCTTAGGATCTAAATAGTTCTCTGATTCTCCACTAAAATGAATCAGGGCTTCCTGGGGAAAAGTTTTATATGCCAGGACTGGAGCATGAAAAGTACAAGATGAACCTGGGACATCTTATTACACCAGAAACAAAGGGATATTCAATTAGTAGTTGGAAAATCCAGAAGTACCAAGGATTAGCCTGAAAGAACTTCCATTGGCCAAATCTGGGGATATTTGAGGATCACACATTATATTCCACTAAATAAAATAAAAATCCATGAGACCACACTGTTATAAATACATGCATACCTACACAAGTAGGGGGGAAAGACAAAGTTCATCCTTATGGAAAAATGCTACCCAATAGATAGAGAAGGAATGATGGAATTAGGAAATCATCAGTGGAAGCTCAAATGAGTTTGACAAGGGTGAAAATTTTAAGGAGTAGAATGTTCACATCTTTCAAAGGTACCTCCCTATGAACAAAGGGGGAGTGGTAACTTTATTACTTACCAAAGGAAAATAATATCTTTATGGTGGAGAAATTTGGCAGACACTATTTTTCCAGTTACTATGGTTACATAACAAATCACCCCCGAGCTCAGCACCGTTAAACCATCATGAATTATGCTCATGGGTTCTAGGGGTTAGGAATTTGGACATAGAACATCAGGGAGAGCTTGTCTCCTCTTCAGGCTTTTGAGGGCCTCAGCTGGGAAACTTGCAGGCATTTTTCCCAGTTTTGTGTTTGCCCTTTTTCTTTTCCTTTTTGTTTTTTTGAGTATTCTTTTTTGTGCCTAACTTTTTATTGTTTCTATGCAGTAGAATTTGCCAATTTTGTATGTGTGTGTTTCTTAAAAGAGCCTTCCCCATTCTGGTATTATTAGTTAAATCCCTCATATTTGTACATACTACTTTATGATTTAATTTTTTGTTTGTGCATTTGATAAATCTGGAATTTAATTTGGTATAAGAAGTGAGTTAACGATCCAATTTTTTTTCTCATATAATGATTTAGTTGTCTCAACACCATTAAATGAACAATTTCCTTTTCCTTCCCAAAGGACCTTTTATCACAGGCTAAATTACCCTGTTTATTTCATTTGATCTTCTAGATCACATTATCAATCTAGTTATGTGTTTTTATTATGTTGTTTAAATTACTATAGATTTATAATGTTTTAACATCTAGTAGGACCAGTTAGTATCTCTTCATTACTGCTTTTCTTCCCACAATTTTTTCTCTCAAAGAATATGCTTATTTATTTTTCATGTAAGCATGAGATTCAGCTTATATGCACTTCCTGATTTTTATCAGTAAAGTAATAAATTTCTCGATTAAGGAGACCTGACATCTTAAGGTCCTGAGTCTTTGCAAGTATAGAAGTTCAAACATAGCAGAATTTGTGTTAGCCTTCTTCGTGTCCCCCTTTTTTGTGTGGCTTAAAATAGCATTTTAAAAGTGTTTCTTGGGGCACCTGAGTGGCTCAGTGGGTTAAGCCTCTGCCTTTGGCTCAGGTCATGATCCCCAGGTCCTGGGATCAAGGTCCGCATCAGGCTCTCTGCTTGGCAGGGAGCCTGCTTCCTCCCTCTCTCTCTGCCTGCCTCTCTGCCTACTTGTGATCTCTGTCTGTCAAATAAATAAATAAAATCTTTTTTTAAAAAAAGTGTTTCTCATATAAATCTATTCATGTGGTTAAATTTATTTGGGGGGTATTTTATCTGTTTTGTCATTATTGCAAATGGATTCTTTTTTTCCCATCATGTCTTCTCACTGTTGCTTAATAGTTAAATGTTTACAAATAGTTAAAATAGTTCATAAGTTCTCTAAGCTTATATAACTTAATGGGAACAAGAGGGTTGTATTTTGTTCTATATCAATCACCAACCCACAACAGTAGCAAATGAAACTAGGCCTATATACCAAAGCACCTTCAAGTGGTTCTCTCTTTTTGTCTTGGTAGAATGAAGCAGAATATTCAGCACACTGGCTTTTGGACTACCTATTTATCATATGGGATTTACATATATTTATAATTTATATGCATTGAATGTGTGTGTGGATAGATCCTCATTCAATAAATAAATTCTTTAAAAAAGAAAAAAAAAAACCTGCTCAGCTCACCTTAACTCTATCAGCTCCGGTTACTACTAGGGAAGAGATAGTGAGGAAGGGACTGAGGAGTGAACTATAGAAGATTTTGCAGTGTTTCTCAAAAGTTATAGCCACACATCTGCTTAGGGTGTGGGCTTTGCAGTCTCCACACTGCCCTTATAGGAAAAACGAAAAATATGACGTAAGTATGCATCATTCCCAGAACGTTTCATCATCTAATTCAGAGGTTACAAATTCATGTGCCGAAAATTGCCTGGCAGGTGACATAACTGAGTGTAGCAGACCTGGAGGATAATGAAATAGGGAAGGGTGGGGACTGAGGCAAAGTGCATGCCTCCTGCCCCACCAAATGGGCAGCTGCCCCTCAGCACAGAGCAGATGCTCCCCCATGGTAATTAAGATCCAATCTTTGAGAGAAGCTGAGGGTCCATATGAAACATATGAAAGTTCCCAGTTGTTAAATGCTGTCTCAATTTTTTAAAAACAAAAGACACAGTGCAGGCCAGACGTAACCCGGGCCCTCGGGCCAACCACCATGAGTTCCTTCCTGTTCCGATCCTTCCTCTTGCACCTCCATGCTGTGTGGTGACACAGCAGTGAAAAAGCCCAGCTCTGGGTTCTAGACTGAGGGTTACCATCCCAGTTTGATGAGAGAGTGATTAATAGCCTGCTTTGCACCAGAGACAGAAGTGGAAATTTACTTCTGTATTTTAATGTTCTTTAATCATGGTGAGGACCAGCTCCAGGAAACCGCTTGTTTCCTAATGGCCTCCTCCCAGTAAAGCAGCTATTGGCCACATCATTTGGGGAGACTTCACGCAGGGCACAGCACTGGTTTGTCACAGAATGGCAGCTGAGCCCAGGTTCTAGACTCCAGAGAAGCAGAGGAGTGTATCCTCCACACTCCAGTTCCACAGCTGTCAACTTTATTGAAAGAATCCTCCAAAGCTAGCATGCTTTTTAAAATTAATTAAATTTCCTCTTCAAGAGCCGCATATTTTAAA
The DNA here is from genome assembly GCF_002288905.1 of Enhydra lutris kenyoni. Taxonomy (NCBI): domain Eukaryota; kingdom Metazoa; phylum Chordata; class Mammalia; order Carnivora; family Mustelidae; genus Enhydra; species Enhydra lutris. The sequence continues at coordinate 18,937,364 of NW_019154088.1, read as the reverse complement.
AAGACATTTATTGATTTACAATATTGGTGCAGTGGTTTGCAATTTTCAGTGTCTCATGCCCTCTTCTCATCCAATCTTGAAACAGCTCCAAGAAGGAGATTTTGTGGTAATCCTCATTTTAGGTGAGAAAGCTGAGATCAGACAGTTTCTGTGGCTTGCCCAAGCTCCGCAGAGTAAGTGCTTCTCTTCATGCTGCTTGAAAGGCCTTCTCTGGGGGTCCCTGGTTGGCTCAGTGGGTTAAAGCCTCTGCCTTTGGCTCAGGTCATGGTCTCAGAGTCCTGGGATCGAGTCCTGGGATGGAGGTCTGCATCGGGCTCTCTACTCAGGAGGGAGCCTGTTTCCCTTCCTCTCTCTCTCTCTGCCTACTTGTGATCTAGGTCTGTCAAATGAATAAATAAAATTTAAAAAAAAAAAAAAAAAGGCCTTCTCTGTCCATCTTCAAATGGTCAATCAAGCAACCCATAGAGCAAGGCTTTGCCCCTGCTTTTTGTAAGAACCTATGTAGGAGAAAGAGACAAACAATACAGTTTCTTTCAAACCTCAGGAAAAAGCAGAAATAAACTCCACAAAATCATAAAAGAGAAGCTGAGACTCAGAGGACTCTGAAAAGCACCTACTAGAACCCCTTGAGTTATGAATTCATAAAGGAAGTCAGGCTGAATACAGCCTGGTTAGAGAAAAACGATCATTAGATTTGTTTGTATATTTTTTTCCTCAGTGGTTTTTAGATATATCTTGGCAAAATTTCCACCATTTCAGCTAATGAAGTTTTCCTTTGTTTTTTACAAAGAGTAATCTGTTTCCTAGAGCTGGAATGTGAGGCTCATTTTCCATCTCAAAAAGCAGGCCCTCTGGAGGGAGGCGAGTGAGTCTCTTTCGCCACCTGGTGGCCATGTCTAAATGCGACACGGGAGAGAAGACTAGGAGTTGGTGGGCAAAGCCCCTAACCACACATTGCATGGGTGACTCCATGTGACAGCCACGGGGAGGCCAGAGCAGTCTTGGTATACTGACCCACAATCGTCATTTCTTTTTTTTTTTTTTAACTTTTTAAATTTATTTTCAGCATTCATTGTTTTTGCACCACACCCAGTGCTCCATGCAATCCATGCCCTCTCCGATACCCACCACCTGGTTCCCCCAACCTCCCACCACCCGCCCCTTCAAAACCCTCAGATTGTTTTTCAGAGTCCATAGTCTCTCATGGTTCACCTCCCCTTCCAATTTCCCTCAACTCCCTTCTCCTTTCCATCTCCCCTTGTCCTCCATGCTATTTGTTATGCTCCACAAATAAGTGAAACCATATGATAATTGACTCTCTCTGCTTGACTTATTTCACTCAGCATAATCTCTTCCAATCCCGTCCATGTTGCTACAAAAGTTGGGTATTCATCCTTTCTGAGGGAGGCATAATACTCCATAGCGTATATGGACCACATCTTCCTTATCCATTCGTCCGTTGAAGGGCATCTTGGTTCTTTCCACAGTTTGGCGACCGTGGCCATTGCTGCTATAAACACTGGGGTACAGATGGCCCTTCTTTTCACTACATCTGTATCTTTGGGGTAAATACCCAGTAGTGCAATTGTAGGGTCATAGGGAAGCTCTATTTTTAATTTCTTAAGGAATCTCCACACTGTTCTCCAAAGTGGCTGCACCAACTTGCCTTCCCACCAACAGTGTAAAAGGGTTCCCCTTTCTCCACATCCCCTCCAACACATGTTGTTTCCTGTCTTGCTAATTTTGGCCATTCTAAGTGGTGTAAGGTGTTATCTCAATGTGGTTTTAATTTGAATCTCCCTGATGGCTAGTGATGATGAACATTTTTTCATGTGTCTGATAGCCATTTGTATGTCTTCATTGGAGAAGTGTCTGTTCATATCTTCTGCCCATTTTTTTGATATGATTGTCTGTTTTGTGTGTGTTGAGTTTGAGGAGTTCTTTATAGATCCTGGATGTCAACCTTTTGTCTGTACTGTCATTTGCAAATATCTTCTCCCATTCCGTGGGTTGCCTCTTTGTTTTGTTGACTGTTTCCTTTGCTGTGCAGAAGCTTTTAATCTTGATGAAGTCCCAAAAGTTCATCTTCGCTTTTGTTTCCTTTGCCTTTGGAGACATATCTTGAAAGAAGTTGCTGTGGCTGATATCGAAGAGGTTACAGCCTATATTCTCCTCTAGGATTCTGATGGATTCCTGTCTCACGTTGAGGTCTTTTATCCATTTTGAGTTTATCTTTGTGTACGGTATAAGAGAATGGTCGAGTTTCATTCTTCTACATATAGCTGTCCAGTTTTCCCAGCACCATTTATTGAAGAGACTGTCTTTTTTCCACTGTGTATTTTTTCCTGTTTTGTTGAAGATTATTTGACCATAGAGTTGAGGGTCCATATCTGGGCTCTCTACTCTGTTCCACTGGTCTATGTGTCTGTTTTTGTTTTTTTTTTTAAGATTTTACTTATTTATTTGAAAGAGAGAGAGAGAGTGCACGAGCATGCACAAGTAGACAGAGTGGCAGTCAGAGAGAGAAGCAGGCTTCCTGCGGAGCAAGGAGCCTGATGTGGGACTCGATTCCAGGACCCTGGGATCATGACCTGAGCCAAAGGCAGCAGCTTAACCAACTGAGCCACCCAGGTGTCCCTATGTGTCTGTTTTTATGCCAGTACCATGCTGTCTTGGTGATCACAGCTTTGTAGTAAAGCTTGAAATCAGGTAATGTGATGCCCCCAGTTTTATTTTTGTTTTTCAACATTTCCTTAGTGATTCGGGGTCTCTTCTGATTTCATACAAATTTTAGGATTATTTGCTTCAGCTCTTTGAAAAATACTGGTGGAATTTTGATCGGAATGGTATTAAAAGTATAGATTGCTCTAGGCAGTACAGACATTTTAACAATGTTTATTCTTCCAATCTAAGAGCATGGAATGGTCTTCCATCTTTTTGTGTCTTCTTCAATTTCTTTCATGAGTGTTCTGTAGTTCCTCGAGTACAGATCCTTTACCTCTTTGGTTAGGTTTATTCCCAGGTATCTTATGGTTCTTGGTGCTATAGTAAATGGAATCGAGTCTCTAATTTCCCTTTCTGTATTTTCATTGTTAGTGTATAAGAAAGCCACTGATTTCTGTACATTGACTTTGTATCCTGCCATGTTGCTGAATTGTTGTATGAGTTCTAGTAGTTTGGGGGTGGAGTCTTTTGGGTTTTCCATATAAAGAATCATGTCATCTGCGAAGAGAGAGAGTTTGACTTCTTCATTGCCAATTTGGATACCTTTTATTTCACTTTGTTGTCTGATTGCTGTTGCTAGGACTTCTAATACTATGTTGAACAAGAGTGGTGAGAGTGGGCATCCTTGTCGTGTTCCTGATCTCAACGGGAAGGCTGCAAGCTTTTTCCCATTGAGGATGATATTTGCTGTGGGTCTTTCATAGATAGATTTAATGAAGTTCAGGAATGTTCCCTCTATCCCTATACTTTGAAGCGTTTTAATCAGGAATGGATGCTGGATTTTGTCAAATGCTTTTTCTGCATCAATTGAGAGGACCATGTGGTTCTCATCTCTTCTCTTATTAATTTGTTCTATCACATTGCACAATCATCATTTCTGATTAGAAACACATCACATTGAAAAGATCCCGAAAAACCGCTTGTATGTATTTGGAGTGAAGCATCACAAATGGAATACATGCCCTCACCTGATCTGTGTCACACTCTTCTGCTTTCTAGTATTATCTTCACATCTTCTCTTAACCACAGTGCTGCTTTGTGAGGACTTAGATATTTGTATCCAGCATATGAACCACTTGAGCTGACTATACTCCACTTCCAAACATGAATTACTTGAGTCTTCTGGCCTTCAAACGTTGTTTTCACCTAACTATCGGCTTCTAACTTCAGCTATGAGAGCTTATCATTCAAGTCTGTTACTCCTGCATTCAAAATATTTTTTAATTAATCCTTTCCTTCCTACTTCCACACCCCAATCATTTTTATCACCGAATTCTGGATTCCTTGACTTACTGAGTGCATTTGACTGGGGAGTGACCACCCATACATGCAGCTCTGGTCCTGGGCATGAGGTAGACAGATGTGGGCACTTCCACCTTGGGCCTGGGACAAGACATATTTGCAAAAGGTTTCAGGTAAGAACTGAGTAATTCAGGTCGAGAAGGATGAGTAGCTTGCTTGCTGGGCTCCCTGACATCAACTCTTTCCAGTTCAGCCCACCACGCCTCCTCTTCAGCCTGACTTCTCTCCTACATTCCTGATCCCAAAGTCTTTCGAGCTCCCTTCTTCATCCATCAGCTCATCTAGAGTCTGTGTGGATCTGCACTCAGAGACACAGGTGGGGTGAGGTCCAGTCCTGGCCTTAAGGGTCTCAGTAGGAGGAAGATTAGCAGATCCACAAGTGTGGAGATAGCTGCGTGGGGCTGGGATTATAGGCCCTCTGGGCCAGAAAGGCTGTGAGCAATTCCACTTGGAGGTGGGGAGAGCTGGCAAGGAAGGTTTCCAAGGGAAGGTTACATTCAAGCTGTTCTCTGAAGAATCCAATCTAACAACTAGAGATGGGGGAAGGTGAGGCAGACAGCATCCCAGGCAAAGGGAGCTGTAGGTGGAAAGGCACACAGGAATGCATGAGTGAGGGTCAGGGATGGCAGTCCTTCTGCATGGCCAGAGAGGAAGTACATGGCTAGCCTGACAATGACCCAGATTCTAAATGTATCCCTGGATGTGATGACCATATGTTCATCCCCACCACATGGATTTATGCCCTGAGGTCTACTAAGGCAATAAAACTAATAATAAGATTTCAGATGAATGGAATCCCAGGCAGCCACTTCTGACTCTCATTTCACATGCCACTGCACTGATATGGCTAGGGCTGCGTGGGGAATAGCAGTCATTGCTAATCAGGCTTGGGGAGCAAGGCTCATAGTCACAAGTCACAGTGAGGACCAAACTGGTGCAAGTTGTAGGAATGATGTGTCCATTGCTCCCTGATGGCTGCTGGAGTGCTGGTAGCTCATGTCTCAGAGGAGCCTCCATGACTCTCTCTCAGCTGAAGAGAGCCGCCTCACCTGAAGTCACGACCTCTTCCCAGTGATGGAGGCAGGGAACAAAGCTGGGGCCCCTTAGTTTGATACAGAACAACTTGGAAACATCACCCAGCTCCAGAGCCCCCAGTGAGATTGGCTGAGACCTTTGTCACATCTGTATCACAACCCACCTTCCTCTTCCAAATCCTTCACTCCACCGTATATGGTAGATCCCCAGAGCACTCCCCAGCACAAAAAATCTCTGTCTCAGAGTCTACTTTCCAGAGAACCTGATCTACAACAGACAGCTCAGGGAAACTGGTTCCCATTCAAACAATGTCTGATGGCATCAGCATAGTTTAAGAAAGACCTTGTCACTCAGAGGGAAGCTGATCAGCCATGGAAGCCCCATAGAAGTCATCACTGGCAGAGCTCACCCACTATGCTGGGAGAAGGAGACTCTCAGAGCCTCACAAGCTCCGTTTCCCCTGGCAGGACTCTTTCCTCCTAGGGAGATGGGTGTGTAGGGCTATTAGAATCTGGTGCCATTAAATGAAACCCACATTCTATAACTAACTCCTCTTTCTCTTTACTCATGCTCATCAACAGACATTTTATTTCTCATTTGCCTTTCTGTGTGCCTCATTACAGAGAGAAAATCCCTGAATGTGCAGTCCATCTGGCAATTACAATTTCTTATTTTCAATCAGCACATTGACATTTAGGCTTGGAGTCGGTCTCTTACAAACCCTGTTAGCCCGAGTGAACTGGTCGGTGCTGAGATAGCGAAGAGCACATATGTCCAAGTCCGCAAGGCAGAGATCAAGACTTGGATGATTGTCAATTCACCATGACAATGCCTTTCTGGGGGTCCCATGGTAGACAGTCCACTGCTTCTTATGATATCTCTGCCTTGACTTTCAAATATCTACCGCCTTAACCCAGAGGGAGCCCAGAAATAGTTCTGCTTCCCCCAGTGTAGCCACTTCTCAGTCCAAACCCTAGGAAGCAGACCTCTTCCCCATCTCCCACCCCAGAGGTCAGGGTAGATGACTGGAAGTTTGGAAGAGCTTTTTCACAAACAAATGAAACTAAAGGAATTGATAGCTACCCCACCCCTAGGGGTAAGCCATGGCTAAGGTCCTATCATGAGGAGATAACTGTCAATATACTTAAAAGCAACAATTTCCATAAATAATTCCTTTGGAATAAAGGAGAAGTTTTTGCTAGTAACTGCTTTCTGACTTCACTTAAAGCCTCAGCAGCAAAGTGATTGATGTTGTAAGTAAAGAGCCAATCAAAATGGTGCCTGCCCAGCCTGTTTGGTGCCACTGAGGAACATCTACTCAGCTTTCAGCCCCTGAGAGTAGAGGCCAGGAGGCCAGGTTATTGCTCTCCAGATCCCATCTTTGCAAAATGGAATTCTAGATATACATTTCCTGTCTCCCACAAGCTAGGTGTTTCCTTGGGGGAAAGGGTAGGTATTTTTCAAGTCTGCTTTTGCAAATTGACTTCAAAATGGAATTTAGGGACTTGGTCTCATCTCTATACCACCTTTATCTCCTCCTTAATCTCCCTCCTCAAACCCTATTATATCCGTGCTTCCCCTCTGAAGTGTGGGTGCCCAGAAGAGAACACATGTAGCCTCTGGTTACTTGGCCAGTCCTCCAGGACAGGTCTATGTGCCACCTGGGCCTGGTGACATTACTTTAGAGGCAAGACCTGTCTCAGGGCAGCAGGGCTAGCTCCAATTATCTCCCCATGCTCATCTCCCGCTTTTTAGAAAAAGAAGGCTTAGGGAACAAAGTAAACAGAGGCCAGATCTAATTGCTAGACCAGTGTCCCTCCCACTGGGATATTCTGCTAAGCTGCTTTCACTCAGGCACGTGTCAGTCACATACTTAGTCAACCACTTAGTCAACAGATGTTCATGAAGGCCCTACCATTGGCAAGGGGAGAGCTGGGTTCACGAAAGGACCTGGAACAAGTGTTGGTGCTAGGTGAATAGAGCACTAGACACACCCAGGAGGATGTGCTGAGGAGCCCCAGAGATGCACCCAGTGTCTGTAGGAAGCCATGGTTCCAATGCAACAGAAGAGGATTCTGAAAGGCTGGCCCAAGGGGCCAAGGGCAAATGTCCCCACCTCACAGCTTGGTTGAGGGCTGGCATTCACTCAGCTTCTAGTCCCTAAGGGCAGAGGACTGGCACAGCCAATCAGGACTGACTACATCACCCGTAGGGCCTGGTGCAAAATTAAAAGTGATGCCCTTTGCTCAAAAATATTATGACTTTCAAGATAGTGACAGAGTATTAAACCAGGCATGGGTCCTACCAAGTATAGGGCCCTGTGTGACAGCCAAGGGCACATGTGCATGAAGCTGGCCCTGCTGCTCACCAACTTTACCATTTCATCCATAAAGCCAAGGACTGCCAGGGCTCGCACTACTTAATCCAGGACCGTCCTGAACAAACAAGGATGCTGAGGCCCAGAGAGACAAAGTCACTTGTCCACAGTCTCACAGCTGGTCGGGGGCAGCCAAGTCTCCTTAGAAAACAGCTCTGCCCTGCTTTTGCCAATCAGAATTACATCATATATATTTGTCTCTGCTGTTTCTTTCCTTCCCACTGTAAAGCTGGATATGTATAAAACGAAAAGAAGAAAACATGTCTTCTTTAAACATAAAATTAGACCAAACCCTCCAGCCACTGCTGCCAGGTGCTGTTTCTAGGGAAGCAGCCCAGGTCCACCTGGGAAGCCCGTCTGGCATCCAGCTGCTCGTGCAAGATGCACGGCACTGCAGGGCATGAATGGCATCTTTCTAGAGTCTCCTGGCCATCCCTGATGAGGGCGAGCAACTTCATAGCTTACAAATCAGGTCTCATGATCCCAAGGAGGTACAGGTCCAGCAAGCTTCTTTGTCCTTGCCTCTTCTGTGGGGCTGGGATGTCCTGTTTTCACCACCAGGAGAACCTCAGAGTTAAGCATAGCAACCCTCCCACTATACAGAGGAGAGACCTGAGGCCCAGAGGCAGGATGTGGAGAGTTTGGAAAACTAAGGTCTCCTGGTCTCCAAATACTTATCTTGGCTCAGAAACTGTATGTGACCATACTCCTCGTGGTACTTTCTTCTCTACAACATGTGGAGGAGGGTGGAAAAGAAGGATGTGATGGAAGGAGATTCTAGGCCAGATAGACCAGCCAGTTCTGCAAACTTTGCTGTATCATAGAAACTTCTGAGCCACAGTTTCCCCATCTAAAAAATTAGGACAGTAATGTTTTATTTCAAGGGTGGAATGAAATGAGGTGAGATGCCTAAGTTGCCCAGAAGAGTCCTGCCATTATAGTAGGTGCTCAACAAATGTTATATTCTGATTGCCCTCCTTCCCTTGCTTGCCCTGAATCAGGAGTTCCAGCTGGGACAACACTCAGATTTGGATCTCTCTCATGCGAGTTAGGTGAAGTGTCTGAGCATCTAGTTTATCCCCCAATATATACACCGCTGAAGAGCTTTACAAGAAAATTCTTCAACCATGTACACAATTGGGGTTCCAGCTCATAGGGCAAACTGGGGATCAGTGGGAGGGGAAAAAACAGAAGGATCCTCTTTTTAGAGCAGCGGAGGCCTGGAGTCACATCAGATAACCCTCAAATGCCCAGAAACACTTAAGGGAAGAGGGAACCACGAAAGAGTTGCTATGACCCTGTGGCCTAGCTGGGGAAGGCAAAAAGGTGGTGAAATCCAGGCATTCCCACACACAGCCCTCATGGATTTCTCAGGCCTCTGAGGCCTGTGATTGCCGCCCACCACGCTGCCATGAGAAAGCCTTTAGAGGCCCCTCTGCGGGGGGGGGGGGGGGGGACACAAAGGAGAGGCAGCCCATCATCACTGTCACCAAAGCTGTTCCCTCCCAGCCCTGACACCAGACAGGTTCCCCCAGGGATGGCTAATGCTTCCCCAGCCCTGCCCCTTCACCCGCTTCTGATGCCTTTCAGTGACAAGGCATACCTGTCAGTGATTCCATGCACAGACTTTCCCCTTCTGAGTCAGGAAGGAACCCTCACAGAGCAGTTTCCCCCAAACGTACCCCCCGCCATCCCTTACCCAACCATTCCTCAGCCTCCACCTTGTCCAGGACACATGGATGACATTTTCCCCTAATGGTGACCAAGGGCCTTGTGATTCGAGGGAACATACACTCCACAGATCCCGAAGGGTGGGCACGTATGACCTTGTCGACACTTTAGGAGACCGGGAATGCTTCCCTCCAGTGGTCACCAGACTCTCAGGAGGCCTGATCCGAGTGGCAGAGAGGTTCAGAGCAGGATGTGAGGTCAGGCAGCCAGAATTCTTGTTCTCCCGCTTACCATCTGGCTCCTCAAACAGGTTACTATGCCTCTCCAGGCCCGTTGCCTCAACTAGGACATGGCTAGACTAGCACAGTACAGGGAATGGTTGAAACCATTCACAACAAGGATGAGCCCTGAGTTCTAGAGAATGGGCGCTCTTGTAGAGAAAGGACTGGGGAGGAGGGATAGGGCTTTGATTTAGCCATACTGTTTTATTTCTCCAAAGTGAGAGGCAAGGAATTCTAAATCCAATGTGGCAAATAGGAAGGGTCTCTATGGTTGGCTGTAATATTACGTATGGACATGTATGTATTTCATAATTTAAAGAAAATTTTAAAGAACAAAAGCACTTGGGGATAAAAGTACCGCACACTTCAGGAATGAACATTAAGCCAGCAGTGGTACTCCACTGAGGCCTCTGCTCATTCTTAGAGGTGGCAATCATTCCGGCCTCAACCTGCTTCCCAAATCAGCCCTCCAGAGAGCCTCCCTCCCTTGCTCTTCCCTGGCCCACCCTGGGATCCCTATTCCTGCTGCCCTCCAAGCTACAGCTAATGCACTCCTTGCCTCCTGAAACCCAAACACCTCTCCTTCCAAGACCACGCCTGACCCAGCCAGCTCCCAACTTCTTCCGCCATCAGCACACCCTTGCCTCCTGCAGAGTCGCCCTCAGCTGCTTATCACTGCCTGGCCACAAGAGCCTGGACTAAAAATCACAAAGGAAATGCCTACAGAAGCTGCAAACTTTCCTTCAAATCTCCCAGGAAGAACCAGCGTGAAGTCCCTGGAGCACAGTGTGAACCAGCTGCGCTACCCACTTGGGTTTCTGGTTTGAGGATGCTGTCTAGCTGGCCTTTGTAGCTCCTGGGCTGGTACATGGGATCCCAGTCCCTCGTGGGACAGTAGGACTATAAGGATAAGGAGAAAGAAGAGGAGGAACCATGGTGGGCACCAGCTCCACAGAGGTGAGTCAGGATCACCTCTCGTGGGGACATCCTGGAACTCATTATCTGCCTCATGGTGAAGGAAGCCCCTCCTGAACACAGCAGGTCCCAAACCCAGGATGCCCTCTGCTTTCTCTTCTGGGTCCTGCTCTTCCAGACTCCCTTCTTTCTCCTGATTCAGCTTCCTCTCCTTCTTTCTATGACTTCAGATAACAATCCTTCTCCATTATGCTGGCACCAAAATTTATTATGGCCACATAATAAACATAATAGCGGGAAGGGCTTTTTTTTTTAAATAATTTTTAGAAACTTTTTAATGAAGAATAATTGACATAGACAAAAAGGATATATATATCACATGTGTTCAGCCCAGTGAGTTTTTCCAAAGTGAACACACATGTGAAACAAATTCACAGGTCGAGAAGCATGAGTGAACCCCAGGAGTCCCACCTATAGCCTCTTCCGGGCACTGTCCCCCAACCGTGAGGGGTCCTTATCCTGACTTCTAACACCAAAACCAGTTATGCCTGTTTTGTACTTACTTAGTGGAATCACAGGGTATGAGCTCTTTTGTATCTAGCTGCTTTTGCTTGACATCGTGCTTCTGAGTTTCACCCAAACTACTGCTTGCAGGTTTGGTTCTTTCTTCTCACTGTTGTATAGTATTCCATTGTGAAACTAAGATACATTTATTTATCCACCCTCCTGCTGACAGGCATTTAGGCAGCTTCAGTTTGGACTCTTATGAATTGTGCTATTAGGCAAGAAGGAATTTTTATATTGCTTTATTATTATAGTTAAAAAAACACACATAATATAAATTTACCCCCTTAACAATTTTTAAGTATATAGTATAGTATTGTTAACTGTATGTATATTGTAGTACAACAGATCCCTAGAACTTTCTCATCCTGCATGGCTGAAACTCTATATTCAGTCAAAGAACAACGCTCATTTCCTCCTCCCCTCAACTCCTGGCAACCACCATTCTATACTTTCTGTTTTTAAGAGTTTGACTACTTTAGACACCTCAGATAAGTGAAATCAGGCAGTATTTGTCTTTTTTGTGATTGGCTAATTTTCCCTTAGCATCTTGTCTTCTAGGTTCATCCACATCATAACATATGACTGGATTTCTTTCTTCAGGCTGAATAATACTCCACTGTGTCTCTGTGTTAGTGTGTGTGTTCATACCACATTTTCTTTATCCACTCATCCACTGTTGGACATTTAGTTTGCTTCCACACCTTGACTATTGTGAATAATGGTGCAATGACCATAGGTGTGCTAGTATCTCTTTGAGATTCTGCTTTTAATTCTTTTAAGATTTTATTTATTTATTTAAGAGAAAGCTCGAGCAGGGGGAGGAGCAGAAGGGGAAGGAGAAAGAATCTCAAGCAGACTTCATGCTGAGTGCAGAGTCTGACCTGGGGCTCCATCTTGTGATCCTGAGATCAGGACCTGAGCTAAAATCAAGAGTCAGATGCTTAACTGACTGAGCCACCCAGGTTGCCCCTCAATTCTCTTGGGTATATGCATAAAAGTGGGACTGTTAGATCATATGATAGTTCTGTTTTTAGTTTTTAGAGAAATCTTCATAATGTTTTTCATAGTACCACCATTTTGCATTCCCACCAACAGCACACAAGGGCTCTAGTTTCTCCACACCTTCACCAACACTTGTTCTTTTCTGTTATTTTGATAGTGGACATCTTCCTGGGTGTGAGGTGATAGTTCACTATGGTTTTGGGTTGCATTTCTTTGATGATTAGTGATGTTGAACTTCTTTTCATGTTTGTTGGCCATTCATGTATCTTTTTTGAAGAAAGGTCTATTCAAGTCCTCTGCCCATTTTTTTTTTTACAATACTGTACTGTATTTATTAGAAAAAATACGCATGTATGTGGATCGGCACAATTCAGACCCAAGGGTCAACAACACAAAGATGTAGTTGAAAGCATGGGACCCACAAGACAAAAACCCAGGACTAGCAGTGGAAGGGCTGTTTCCTTTGTCTGTTTTTTTGTTTGTTATTGTTGTTGTTAAGTTGGAGGAACTCCTTTCATATTTTGGATATTTACACCTTATCAGGTTTACTGTTCGCAAATTTTTTCCCCATTCTATAAGTTGCCTTTTCACTTTGTTGATTATTTTCTTTGCCGTGTGGAAGCTTTAAAATATGATGTCATCCCATTTGTCTACTTTTGCTTTGGTTACCTGTGCTTCTGATTTTATATCCAAGAGATCATTGCCAATTCCAATTTCATGAAGTTTTCCCCTGTGTTTTCTTCTAGAAGTTTTAGTCTCAGGTCTTACATTTAGATCTTCAATCCACTTTGAGTTAACCTCTGTATATGATATAAAATTAGTCCATTTTCATTCTTTTGCATGTGGTAATCCAGTTTTCCCATCACAATTTGTTGAAGAGATTATCCTTTCCTCATTACATTGTCTTGGTACCTTTCTTGAAGATCAACCATATCTGCAACAGTTTATGTCTGGGATCTCTGTTCTGGGCTATTTCTATTCCATTGGTCTCAGTGCTAGTCTTTCTGCCAATACCATATTGTTTTGATTAACATAGTTTTGTAATATATATATTTTTAAAGATCTTATTTAAGAGAGAGAACACAAGAAGGGGAAGCAGCAGGCTGAGGGAAAGGGAGAAGCAGGCACCCTGTGCAGGTGCCCAATGCAGGGTTCAATCCCAGGACCCCAGGAACATGACCTGAGCCAAATATAGTCACTTAACCAACTGAGCTACCCAGGTGCCCCTGTAATATATTTTGAAATTGGCAGGTGTGAGGCCTCCAGCTTTCTTCTTTCTGAAGACTGAGTGTTTTGGCTATGCAGGGTCATTTGAAATGCCACATGAAACAGGCTTGCTTTTCTATTCCTACAAAAAAAAAAAAAAAAAAAAAGGTTTTGACAGGAATTGCACTGATCTACAAATTGTTTTGGGTAAATATGAGCATTTTTAACACTTACATGAAGTCTTCCAGTCCATGAACACAGGATATATTTCCATTTATTTCTCATCTTCCAATTAATTTCTTATTTTCTTTAATTTCTTTTGGCAACATTTTGTAGTTTTCAATGCACAAATCTACTGCTTGCTTGGTGAAGGTTATTTCTAAGTATTTTATCCTTTTTGATATCAATAGAATTGTTTTCCTAATTTCCTTTCAAACTGTTCATTGTTAGTGTATAGAAATGTAACTGATTTTTGAGGGTTGATTTTGTAACTTGCAACTTTGCTGAATTCATTTATTCTAACATTTCTGCTGTTCAGGTTTTTTTTTTTAATCTTTTGGGGGTTTTACATATAAGATTGTGTCATCTGTGAACAGAGATTATCTCTTTCTGATTTGGTTGCATTTTTTTTTTCTTGCCGAATTGCTCTAGCTAGAACTAGGAAGATCTTTTTAAAGGCTCTGCCTGTGTCTCTGTAAGACTGTCTTCCTCCCTTCCTTAAACTCCCAGTATGTTGAACGAGCTCTTTTGGGTTGACGTGCAAAAGTCACAACTACTATTTTGTTAAGGCAGGAATTAGATTGAGATTTATGTAACCACAGAACTCACAGGCTCTTCTCACTATCTCTCTCGAGCTAAGAGATCTGTCATTATTAAAATGCATGATTAAATTGAACAGGTAACACCCATGAACACATGAATGTAGATTCCTTTAAAAAAGGGAGCTCCAAGATCTGGTCAGTATTGACATGAATGGAAGAGCAAACAGGGAGCTAGAATTGGGGCCAGGAGGGACTAGGGCCTCCAGGGAACAAAAAACCTGGTAGAGGTCTCTAGGCAAGGGGTGAAAAAAAGGGGAAGAGAGCTGATGGGGGCTACGTAGACTTTGACTGAGTGACTACCTGTTTCCCAAATTCCCACTCTTGGGGATATCACTAGTATGATTTTTGTTATATTCTGGCACCAACTGCACTGTTGTTGACTCTGTTTTTCTAAAAATAAATACACTTAAAAGGAAACTTTATAGCTCTCCTCTAAATCCCTACCAGAATCATTTCCCACAAAGAGAATGTAGCTGTAGAAAATAAATACAATGAAAACAATGTCACTCATTAAATCCTAAGTAGTTGTCTACTAAAGGATGCCAGCCTGGGGCCTACTTTTTCGTTAAAGAGTGAGATTAGCATGAGTTAGGGAGGTGTGGAAAACATTACCACCATGCTAAATTTCTTCTTCATACAATTAGAAAGATTAGGAAGCAGTTAAAAGGGAAATAACTATTTCAACCTTGATTCAAAATTACTTTATGCTGGGTTGACGCACCACCCAAAATTACCTCCCATACCTTCAGTGGAACACGTCCTAAAGTAAGGAAATTCTTAGGTAGAGCATCAGGTTTTGTCTTGTTTTGAGAAAAGAGCTCAAAGCTCCACCCCAGAAAAGCCATGAGAAATGGGAGTTGTGGCTGAAAAGGGAATCAGGAGCACTTCTAGGCAGGTAACAGCATGGAAAGACATTAGGGGCTGTAAGGAGTGGAGCTTGAGAAAAGCAATTATCTCCCATTCCCATGATTATCTTTCCTAGGAGGATCTGTGGGGAAAGCAAGAGCCATTTAAAGGTTAGAGACAAGAAGAGCTAGAAGATTCTGCTAAGAATTATTGGCTTCAGTTCTCTCTTCCCTCTGTGCTCTTCTTCCCTCTTCCTTTATTTCTCCCATCTTTCTCTCTTTCTCTTGATGGCTTCACTGATTATAGCTTACCTACCAATGTACATGAAGCTGTTAGTACTGTACTGAGCAGTACAGTCAAAGAAGATGGTTAATGGCTAATCTTGGGGAAAATAGAACCTAGAAGCCAGAAGCAAATAGACTGAAATCTTGCCTCCCTAAAATGAAAATGCTTCTTTCTGGTATAGCAAAAAGCATGGTTAGAATCATAACATTTGACAACAAAAAACAACCGGAAAATATGTACAATGTAGGTAACAACCCAGAGGCTAATACCCCTATTACATAAAAATAGCTGCCACGAATCAATGTGAAGATAATTAAAAAGCTCAACAGAAAGATTAACCAAAGAAACGCATAAGGCATTTTCAGAGGAAGAAATGCAAATGGCTAATACATGTAATGAAATAAGGATCAGCCTCCCGAGTCATCAGAGAAATCCAAGTGAAAATAAGATGCTCTGTTGGGAATATGTAAAGACCTGACCATTGCAAGTGGAAGAAGGGTTTAAAGAGTCATTTTATACACTGTGCTCTAACATCTTCAGAAAATAATCTGATAAAGTCTATCCATATTTCAAATATATATATACACTTTGACTCAGAGATTCACATGTAGGAATCTGTCCTACGGAAATACATACAGTTCAAGGATATTTTTGCAAAGACAGTCGCTAGAGCGTTATTGATAACAGTACATGGTTATAAGCATCCTAATGTCTACCAAAAGAAAAATGGATATATATAGTACAGAATATCTGTGCTATGAAGCAAAATGCATTCTACCAAAAGGATGAACTAGAATTTTATGTCATATGGATATTGTTGAGTGAAAACAGCAAGTTGCAGAAAATTGTATATAAATTCATATATAAACCCAAAATAAGATCAAAGTATTTCTTTTCAAGAATAGTGAACTAAGTGTATTTTATTTAATAATCAGTGCTTACATAGTTAATATTCAACTGATTTACTTTTGCATATTCACACTCTTCCAGCAGTTGTAGTGCTTGTTGAAACATTAATCAAACATCCCCTTTGAATTTCCTTCAAATGGCTTGGTATGTTAAATTTAATGATTTTGAGGGTGTCAAGTCCTCTCCTTTCACATGTATTTCAATCAGAAAAATAACTAGCAGTCCCACAATGACAAGAAGGTCATAAGCACTATTTGTTATACTTTTTTAAAGAAAGATTTTATTTACTTATTTGACAGAGAGAAAAAGACTGCGAGAGAGGGAACACAAACCGGGGAGAGGGAGAGAGAGAGAGAAGCAGGCTTCCCACTGAGCAGGGAGTCCCATGTGGACCCAATCCCAGGAACCTGGGTCCATGACCTGAGCTGAAGGCAGACACTTAACACTGAGGCACCCTGGCACCCATATTTGTTATACTTTTATCTCCAAAAGTTGCTAAGTAATAAGTGATATGTAAGCTGTATCCAGCTCCAAAGGTAAACTTCTCAAAGAACAGTAACCTCCTAGCCAAAACAAATGAAGCTCCCAGTGCCCTGGAGAGTCATAACCATCGAAAGCTCTGGATGCTCACGAAAGGAGGGTTCTCATAATAAGCCTGGCCTACAAACTCTCTCCGTCCCACACACCTGTCTACGCTGGTCCCATTCTCCACCCTGTTCTACCTCACTTCAAGCATATAGGAAATGACGGAGGGAAGCATCCTAATATGCCATTAGGGCTTATACTTGAGGATTGAGAATGGAAGGAGAGTGGGTTGATAGGGACTTTCGTTCACATATAAACTTTTATATCATTTAAATATTTTCAATTAATTTCTACCAACTCAATTTTAAAACATTTTCATGTATAGAACAACAGCACCCAAAAAGAATGACCAAACAGCTAATGAGGTGTAGAAGGAAAACTGCAACATGACAAATAAAGAAAAGGAAGCTACTGGAGATTCACAGATACCAAGCAGCAAGCATTTAGCAAAAGCATATTGAAAGATGCAACCCCTTTTTATACCAATAATGGATGATGCACTTAAAAAGAACTGTGAACAAGTAAAAGCAAATCATTTTCTAAATGCTTTTGACCGTAGTTTCCACCATCATTCTTTACATTCACTCCTTGCTGCTTTCACATGGTATTTATCACAATTTGGAATTATTTTAATTATTTGTCCATTTGCTTTTTGTTTGTTTCTCTCCCACATAGAATATGAGTCCACAGGAATGGGGCTGTATCTGTCAATCACAGTCTCTGGCAAATAATAAGTACTCAATTGTTGCATGAATGGATGGATGAATGAAAATAATAACAAAGATCTTTGTGTAAGGAAATAATCTCAGAACAATACATCATGAGACAAAAATAGAATAGAAAACTCCTTAGAGATCGAAAAGCCTGCAGGACATAAGAGAAATTTGGCAGATTATAGAGAAGGTTTTCTTTCAATTCTTTAGTGAAGAGAAATTACAAATTAGTATCTTAGCTTTACTATCTTCATCAATACCTAAAACCTAATAAATTGTTGTATATATATACATGTGTTCAAGTTAAATGTAGTATAAACTATATAGATTTTTCCATTCATAATGTGAATTTGGTATTTGGAAAGAGCATGGTTTGGGGGCCAGACCAATCTGGGTGTGAATTCCAGCCCCAACACTATGAAGGAGCATGTGTGCTCCTGATTCAAACAAATTGTGAGGAAATATTTATGAGGCAACTGGGAAGATTAGAACACTGATGGAAAGTGAATGATGTTAGGGAGTTGCTCACTTGGACAGGAGGTGCTAAAAGTATTGTGGTTTCATTTTAAAAGGGTCCTTGTTTATGGAGACAGGCACTGAGGATGAAATGGTGTGATGTCTGGGATTCACTTTAGAGTAATTGAGGTGGAGCTAGCTAGGAGAATGAGTAAAACCAGACAGATGGATTGATGGCTGTTGAAGCTGGGTGTTGCTTGCATAGGACTTTACCATTCCATTCCCTCTCGTTTCTATAAATTTGAAAATTCTTCATAATCAGAGGTTAAAAAAAACAAACTGGTATGAGTAAGGTTAGAATAATACACTAGTTAGACACATGGATCAGTGGAATAGGATAGAGACCCCAGAAATGAACCCACATTTATATGTGCAATTAATCTCTGACAAAGGAAGCAAGAATATACAATGGGGAAAAGACAGTCTTTTCAATAAATGATGCTGGGGAAAAAATGGACAGCTACATGCAAAAGAATGAAATTGGAACTGGACTACTTTCTTACACCATACACAAAAATAAATTCAAAATGGATTAAAGACCTAAATGTGAGGCCTGAAGCCATAAAAATTTTACAACAGAACACAGGCAGTAACGTCTCTGACATCAGCCATAGCAACATTTCTCTAGATCCATCTCTTAAGGCAAGAGAAAGAAAAGTAAAATAAACTCTTGGACTATATCAAAGTAAAAAGCTTTTGCATAGCAAAGGAAACCATCAACAAAACAAAAAGACAACCTACTGAATGCAACAAGATACTTGCAATGATAAGGGGTTAGTATCTAAAATATATAAAGTAATCCTACAACTGAACAGCAAAATACCAAACAATTTAATTAAAAAAATGGACCAAGGACCTGAATTGACATTTTTCCAAAGACATACAGATGGCCAACAGACACATGATGATCACTAATCATCAGAGAAATGCAAGTCAAAACCACAGTGAGATATCACCTCATGTCTATTAGAATAGCTAAAATAAAAAAGACAAGAAATACCAGTCAGTGTTGGCGAGGGTGTAGAGAAAAAGGAACTCTTAGGCACTGTTTGTGGGAATGTACATTAGTACAACCACTGCAGAAAACAGTATAGATGTTCCTCAAAAAATTAAAAGAAGATATATCATATGATCCAATAGTTCTACTATTGAGTATTTACTCAGGGTAAACAAAGAACACTAACTCTAACACTAACACTAACACTAACTAACAAAAAGATATATGTACCCTGATATTTATTACAGCTTTATTTACAATAGCTGAGACATGGAAGCAACCTAAATGTTCATTAATAGGTGACTGGATAAGGAAAGTGGATATACATATGCATATACATACATTACACAGTCATAAAAAAGGATGAGATCATGCCATTTCAGACAAAATGGATGGAGCTAGAGGTATTATGCTAAGTGAAATAAGTCAGATTGAAAAAGACAAAAAAAAGAATAAACAAACAAAAAGCTAAATCAGAACAATAAACACAGACAGAAAACTAATGGTTGCCAAGGGAATGGGCATGGGAGGCTAGGCAACATGGCTAAAGGAGAGTGGGAGATCCAGGCCTCCAGTTACGGAATGAGTAAGCCACAGGAATAAAAAGCAGAGCATAAGGAATACAGCCAATGATACTATAATGATGATATAATAAGACAGATGGTAGCTATACTTGTGGTAAACATAGCATAAAGTGTAAACTTGTCAAATCACTAAGTTGTACATCTAAAACCAATGTAATATTCTGTGTCAACTATATTTAAAAAAAACAAGAATAGCACACTGGGTAAATTTTAAGCCTCTGCACCTCAGTTTCCTTACCTATAATATTAGGATAATAATAACTATGCTATAGGTTGCTACGAGATTGAAACAATGTAATACAGATATCAAACCTAACAGTGACTGGTACATACGGCTCATTACTATTAGCAATTACTGTTATTAATACTATTACCGTGGAAGAGATAAATCTGGACACATATGTACCAAATGTTAACAAACTATGTGGAGGGATTACGAGTAATTTTAATGTTTTTTCTTTTGTTTAATTATATTTTCTGATTTTTTACCAGTGAATATGGATTATGAATATAAATTAAGCTGAATGCTGTCTAAAATCCCTTTATGTGTGAAATGCAATTATCTAATGAAAGTTTGATAAACATAAAATTGAATTCATCATAAATTGAAAGCTAGCCAGGGCCAAAGAAAGGACAAGTCACAGGAAGGGAGGTGGGCCAGGTCCAGGGGACTGGACAAGCTGAGAAGAGTCAGTGAGCCCTTCAAAGGGGAAAGAGGCGTCCAAAAGCTCTCAAGGACAGGCTGCCCTACACAGCAGAACTTTCTGTTTCCTCATTCTTTCCCTCTGCTACAGAGGTTCGGTCCTGGCCTGGCCTTTTTATTCTCAATGCATGTTCTCCTTAGTAGAAGGAAGACCCTCGAAGATCCTCAGTTGTCATCCTCCCAAGAAGAGCTCCCACACCCACAGTTCCAGTCCCCACTGCTGCCCAAGCGGTCCGCCAGCTGCCTGCAGAGCAATTTCAAATAGTGTTCTTGCTTCCACCTTAAATCTCAATACATCTGCAGTGGCCCGAATCCTCTCCCATCCCCACAATGACACTTAATGACTGCCTTTCCAGTTCCACTAGGCCTCCAGTCTCCAGGGTGAAAACCTCCCTCACCTTCTGCTCTCACAATTGGTTCTATTTGACGAGAGTGATACAGTAGGCAATTATGTGTCAGGGTTAGAAAGATGAAAGAAGATATGTGGGCTCTGCTCTCAGGAGTCAACTGCTTCTTCCAGTATCCCTGCCTACAGTATCATTTGATCATTTTTTTCCTTCAGTGAACTCCTATCCACACTTCAATATCCAGTCAGATGTTTTTTTGTGACACCTTTTCCAATTTCTTCCTCTGAGACACCTGTTGTCTTGTATTATGATTAACTGCTGGGCAAGAGGCTGCCAATTGTCCCCCCAATATTTAGTATCTCCTTTTCTCTCATAGCAATAGACTCCCTAAATATTAGCATAAGAATTGACCTCCCAGAATAAAGATTACATCTCCCTGCATCCCTTGCAGTTAGTTCTGACCAATGACTGAATTCTGGTCAATGGAATGTGAAAGAAGTGAGTTAGATAACCTCCAGGGAGAAACACTGAAGAGAGATGTTATATAGTCTCCTTACCCACTTCTTCCAACTATCTGACTGGAGCAGAGATGCAGTAAAAGCCATATCGGTTCAGGCAGATCAGGTCAACCACTGAGGAGCAGAGCCACCATACACACTGGGATGCCTACCTCCAGCCTGTTAAATAAAAGAGAAATAAACCATTTTATTTAAGCCACTGTTATTCCGTGTCTCTGCAACAGGCAGCTAAATGTATTTCTTAAATAATATACTTGCCTGATCCCCGCTTGCCCCCGCCCCGCCAAGGTTGTGTAATGCTTGAAGGTATTACATGCATGTAATTGGCATCTCCAAATAAGAGGGAGAAAAACATGAAGCAGATGACATGTTTGAAGACACAATGAATGAGAATTTTCTAAAGCTGATGAAAAATCTCAAGCTATATATTTAAGAAGATATGTGATCTCCAAGCAGAGAAAATATGAAGAAAATCACACCTCTACACATTATAATAAAGCTTTTGAAAACCAAGACAAAGAGAATATCTTGAAAGCAGTCAGAAAAAAAAGACACTTTACTTGCCCAATGCTTTGCACAGAGCAGGTCCTGCAGAAATAAGTGTTTAACAGGGGAATGATAGCTTGGGTGAGTGTCTGATAGACTAAGATCCCCCTGTTGCCCAACATGCTGTGGTAGAAACAACACTGACAAGGGCATCAGGAGACCAGAGTTCCAATTCCTGCTCTCCCTTAATTAGCAGCACAAAACTAGACAACCACTTCTCCTCCAGACCTCTGCTTCCTTGCTATCAAGTGAGGGAGCCAGATTTCTGTTCCTGATAAAGCGAGTAACTTGTTGCAGACCAACCCTCTCACTGAGAACATCTCAAAAAGCTGGACAAGATGCAAAAGGAAAGGAAAGGGAAATGAAAGGAAGGGAAGGGAAGAGAAGGGAAGGGAAAGGAAGGGATACGGAAGGGAAAGGAAGAAAGGGAAGGAAGGGAGAAAGAAAGAAAGAAGGGAGGGAGGGAGAGAAAAAGGGAGGAAAGGAGAGACAGAGGGAAGAGCTGGAAAGAGACCCTGGCAGGCAGGCTCGAGGAGACAGGATCTCAGAAAGAAAAGAACCAACTAAAGCGGTTGAGTTGGACACTGCCATCACTTTGTCCCACAATGTTCGTGCTGATTCATAGTTAGTTCGGGGTGAGCAGGTAAGGAGCAAAGCAGAGAGAAGAACCTAAGAGTTTAGCAAGCTACCTTTAGCTCTCAGCTGCTGCACAGGGTTGAGGAGACAAAAAAAATTGGAGCATGTCTAAAACAGGTACTTTGCCCTGGAAGCTATAAAAGTTCTAATTTAAAGTAAAATCTAGTAAGTCATGGATGTGTTGTAATCTCAGAAGTAACCACTAAAAGAATGAGTAATAATAAGTAATAAGTAATAATAAGGAGGAATTGGAATGATAAAAATATTTGATTTATCCATAATCTCTGGAGACAAAATGCACATTTGAGGTTACCATGGAGAAGGGAAGAGGTAAAAGGGGAGTGACTGCTTAGTGGTATGGGGTTTCCTCTGAAGGCGAGGAGAATGTTTTGGAACTAGAGAGAGTTGGTGATTATACAACATTATGAATGTACTAAATTGTTGTTTACTTTAAAATGGCTAATTTTATGTTATATGAATTTCACATCAATAAAAATTTTTAAATACAAAAATGTTTAAAATACTTGGCAAATAATCTTCGACAAAACAGGAAAAAATAGGGTGGCTCAGTGGGTTAAAGCCTCTGCCTTCGGCTCAGGTCGTGATCCCGGGGTCCTGGGATCGAGCCCCGCATCAGGCTCTCTGCTCGGCAGGGAGCCTGCTTCCTCCTCTCTCTCTCTGCCTGCCTCTCTGCCTACTTGTGATCTCTGTCTGTCAAATAAACAAGTAAAATCTTAAAAAAAAAAAAAAACCAGGAAAAAATATACAGTGGAAAAGAGACAGTCTCTTCAATAAATGGTGCTGGGAAAACTGGACAGCTATATGTAGAAGAATGAAACTCAACCATTCTCTTACACCATACACAAAGATAAACTCAAAATGGATAAAAGACCTCAACATGAGACAGGAATCCATCAGAATCCTAGAGGAGAACATAGGCAGTAACCTCTTCGATAACAGCCACAGCAACTTCTTTCAAGATATGTCTCCAAAGGGGTGCCTGGGTGGCTCAGTGGGTTAAGCGTCTGCCTTTTGGCTCAGGTCATGATCTCAGGGTCCTGGGATCGAGCCCGCATCGGGCTTTCTGCTCAGCGGGGAGCCTGCTTCCTCCTCCCTCTCTGCCTGCCTCTCTGCCTACTTGTGATTTCTGTCTGTCAAATAAATAAGTAAAATCTTAAAAAAGAAAAAAAAGATATATCTCCAAAGGCAAAGGAAACAAAAGCAAAAATGAACTTTTGGGACTTCATCAAGATCAAAAGCTTCTGCACAGCAAAGGAAACAGTCAACAAAACAAAGAGGCAACCCACGGAATGGGAGAAGATATTTGCAAATGACAGTACAGACAAAAGGTTGACAACCAGGATCTATAAAGAACTCCTCAAACTCAACACACACAAAACAGACAATCATATAAAAAAATGGGCAGAAGATATGAACAGACACTTCTCCAATGAAGGCATACAAATGGCTATCAAACACATGAAAAAATGTTCATCATCACTAGCCATCAGGGAGATTCAAATCAAAACCACATTGAGATATCACCTTACACCAGTTATGTCTCCATCAGAAAGGATGAATACCCAACTTTTGTAGCAACATGGACAGGACTGGAAGAGATTATGCTGAGTGAAATAAGTCAAGCAGAGAAAGTCAAATATCATATGGTTTCACTTATTTGTGGAGCATAAGGACAATGGGAGATGGAGAGGAGAAGGGATTTGAGGGAAATTGGAAGAGGAGGTGAACCATGAGAGACTATGGACTCTGAAAAACAATCTGAGGGTTTTGAAGGGGCGGGCGGTGGGAGGTTGGGGGATCCAGGTGGTGAGTATTGTAGAGGGCACGGATTGCATGGAGCACTGGGTGTGGTGCAAAAATAATGAATACTGTTACACTGAAAAAATAAAAAATTAAAAAAAAAAAAGAATGGCCAAAATTAGCAAGACAGGAAACAACATGTGTTGGAGAGGATATGGAGAAAGGGGAACCCTCTTACACTGTTGGTGGGAATGCAAGTTGGTGCAGCCTCTTTGGAAAACAGTGTGGAGATTCCTTAAGAAATTAAAAATAGAGCTTCCCTAAGACCCTGCAATTGCACTACTGGGTATTTACCCCAAAGACAGAGATGTAGTGAAAAGAAGGACCATCTGTACCCCAATGTTCATAGCAGCAATGGCCACAATTGCCAAACTGTGGAAAAAGCCAAGATGCCCCTTCAACAGACGAATGGATAAGGAAGATGTGGTCCATATATACAATGGAGTATTATGCCTCCATCAGAAAGGATGAATACCCAACTTTTGTATCAACATGGATGGGACTGGAAGAGATTATGCTGAGTGAAATAAGTCAAGCAGAGAGAGTCAATTATCATATGGTTTCACTTACTTGTGGAGCATAAGGAATAACAGAGAACATTAGGAGATGGAGAGGAGAAGGGAGTTGGGGGAAATCGGAGGGGGAGATAAACCATGAGAGACTATGGACTCTGAGAAACAAACTGAGGGTTTTGGAGGGCAGGGGGGTGGGGGGTTGGGTGAACCTGGTGGTGGGTATTAAAGAGGGTACGTAATGCATGGAGCACTGGGTGTGGTGCATAAACAATGAATTTTGGAACACTGAAAAAATAAAATAAAATTTAAAAATAAATAAATTAAATAAATAAATAAATAAGTAAGTAAGTAAATAAATAAACAAAACAAAAGAAAAAAAGATTCAGCCCACCAGGGGCGCCTGGGTGGCTCAGTCAGCTAAGCATCTGTCTGCCTTTGGCTCGGGTCATGATTCCTGATGGGGATCGTGAGATCTAGCCCCACATTAGGTTCATTGCTCAGTGGGGAGCCTGCTTCTCCCTGTGTCTGCTGCTCTCCCTGCTTGTGTGTGCACTCTCTCTCTGTCATAAATAAATAAAATCTTTAAAAAAAAAAAAAAAAGATTCAGTCCCCCAGAGGCCATAGCAATTCTAAATTCGATTGTACCTCATAGCACAATTTCAAAAATATGATGCAAAACTCGGCAGAATTTAAAAATATGTATGCACTCCAGAGTTATGATGGAAGATTTAATATGCCTCTCAGTAACTGACAGAACAAGCAGGAAAAAAAGTCACAAAAATATACAATATCTGAATACTACAATATATAAACTTGATCTAATTAATTCACAAAGAATGTTGGCACCCAACAACTTTCGGACCCACGTGTTTCTCTAAGTTTACCAAACATTTACATTTATCAAAATTAATCATTAGTGGGGCCATAAAGCCAGTTTTGATGCAATCCAGAGAACTGAAATCCTATTATGTCCTCTGACCACAGCAGAATGAAGGTAAAACCAATAACAAAAAGATAACAAGAGAATCCCCCGCTGTTTGAACATTAAGTGACGTGCTTCTAAAACGAGAAGGCTAGAACAGATGCTCTTGGGGATCCCTTTAAGGTGTGAGGGCCTCTGAGTCTGGGCACCTCATTTGCCAAGTTTCCACTTCACACTAAATAGAGCAGCTCCTATGGCAATTTTTCTCCTGTCTTCAGGGGCTAATGGGATTGTCAGCCTTTGTCTCATTCTTTCTAAGAGGCAGTGAAAGAAGGTCCCTGGGCAGAGTGGGACGAGCTCCCACTTGCTCTCTGTCCTCCCTCTGCCTCCCAGGGTTCTGCAGATGGCATTTAGGCAACCAGTAACCATTTTTCCCAATGTGGGCATGTGTCACATCATCAGGGAAACCTCCACAGACCTTCCAGTTCTACCAGCCCTATGGTGGCAGCCACTCCATTTCTGAGGCTGCTCACAGGAGGGGCAGCAGCAACTACATGGACAGTGGTGCCTGAACTATGTACAGACAACTCAGACAGAATCCAAAGGGACCAGAGACCAATGGCTTAGGGACATTATTATTTTCTGAACCCTCTGAGCTGGGCCACTTGGGCCCACCTTGTCTGGGCTCCTGAAGGTGGCTGAAAGCAAGTCATATAAAATTGGCATTCCCTGATTGACGGTTCAGTAGGGCTGGTGTAGACTAGCTCCTAAAGCGACAAGAGCTCTTTCAGTCTCCTGTCTAGCCTTGCCACGTGCTTATTTACTAGGAAAACTAAAAACTCTTTCACACTGAGATAAACATGACTGATTGGACAGTCATCTATCCTCATTCATTCAACATACATCTATTAAGCTCCTACTACATGCCAGGTACTGTGCCAACACTACAGCGGCAAAAAAGAATCATACAAATTTGTAACTAGGGAATTAAGCTTTAAAGCATTAGAGAAAGTCTTTTCAGGGGTATTCACGGGGACTATTCCAGTGGATGAGTCTGAAGTCCGACATGTTTCTGAAATTGGAGCCTGAGCTGGGGCCAATCCTGGAGCTTAGAGAGGGTCAGGGTTTATAGCTCCATAGTAAAATTCAAGGAGTGGCTTTCCCCCAACACTGCCCCTAGCACTAGAGCCCCTGTATCCTAAATTACAGGATGCAGACATTTCTGGAGACCCCTCAAAGCAGACATATGGATATGGGGCATGTGCACTTAATAACAATAGGCCAAGCCACTGTGAACCACAGACTCACATGACTGGCATTATAACAGAGGCTCCTGGTGCTATGGGTTATGCTGAGGCTAGTGAGGGCTCACGCGTCATTCTCAGATAGTACTGTATTTGCATTTTCACAGATGGACAACATGAGCCGTGGGAGAATGTGGGAAGAGACTGATGCTTGGAGTGATGGCTATGAGGATTGGTGTGGGGAGAGGGTACAATGGAGTCCAGATGGCTCGGTGGGCAGCAAGGGACCTCAGCCTTCCATGGAGGTCTACTGGGCCAGCTGGGGGCTTCCCTGCAGGTAGCTGTGGTGTCTGGTGCACTTCACCCAGCTGCCCTCAGTAGCTTTCTACCCAAACCTCTGCCTCCCAGCTCCTGGTGTACCTGTGGCTCAGCACTCAGAGACCGGGGCCTGCACAGATTACCACCAAGCTGACCTCCTTAGCTCTGGAGCCAGGCTACCGTCTGGACCACAAAGCTGACCTGCAGCTTTAATGTCCAGAAGAGGTTCCTGGCAGTACCAAGTGGCCCACAAGAGTAGCCCAAACCTGACTTCTTGGTGCCAAACCCCACTCGCAGCATAATGCGAGAGTGACAATGTTCTGAAACAGGCGGGGGAAATGGATTTCCTTTTCTTTTGAGAAGGAATCCTTTGGGACAATCTAAGGGGAAGGAAATTAACAATTATCACATACCTGCCATGCATTTCAAATATGGATTCACCAACGGTTTCCAGTTTTCCAGAAGGGGAAACTGAGGCCTCAAATGTTAATTATGCAACTTGCCCAAAGTCACAGCATTGTTGAGGGGTGGGGCTGGAAATCAAACTCAGGTCTCTTTAATGGACAGAACATAAAGGCATGGAGGCCAAGGTGGTGATGTAGGAAAGAGAATATGTGGAAAGGGCAGAGCTGGGTAGAAAAGCAAGGCACTAGGCATAGGGGTTTTTTGTTTTGTTTTGTTTTGTTTTAAGCCTAAACTTCTAAAAGAAAGGAATGTACGTACAGGATATGTGACATATCTGGTAGGCTTTCAAAAAATAATAGATTGTTCCCCTCCGCCATGGGACCATCCCCAGTCTAAGTCTAAATACTAGAGCCTGTGATGGAACTGGCATGCAGCCTTGGACAAACCACTTAATTATTTGGAAAGAGAGAGACTGCAGATAGCCCAGAAGTGCACTGATAGAGGGAGGAAACTAGAGGCTGCTGGAGTGAATGACAGAGGCCCCTAACGTGGATGTGGGGATGCAGAAAGGCAGAGGGAAACAAACAGAGGTCTGGAAAAGGGCAGTGAGGGCCGATGGCCACACCCATTCGCCTGGGAGGCCTGGGATCAGGGGGAGCGTGCTCATTATAATCTCCATGTTGCTAAGACCTCATCAGAAGCCACCACTGTCCCTGGCAGGGCCTGGGGCCTAGAAATTATCCAGTGATGAGTTAAGAAAAGAGCAAAAAAGAGATGGAATTGTGCTCAACTGGGGAAGGTAGGCTTCTAAGAGGTTCCTAAAAGGCTGGTGTCTCTGGAACAGAGTACATGCTCAATATGTATTTACAGAATGGATTAATACATCAGGATATCTAGTTTCTAACCCAACTCTGCATCTCCATGAATCTAAACAAATCAAATTAGCCTCTCTGGGTCTCCACAACTGAAGAACTTGGACCAGACAACCTCTATCTCTGGTGTTCTAGGGCCCCACTGGCCAGGGTGACCCTCTCATAAAGGAGAGTGGGGTTGACACAATGGGCCATGGAGTCTGGACACCAGCCCAGGGGCTAGGAACCCTCTCTGAAGGAGTACAGGAGACAATGCAGAAAATGTATCTCATCTTTCTCATTTTCTCTCTCTCTCTCTCTCTCTCTCTCTCTCTCACACACACACACACACACACACACACACACATGCACCCCACTCCCTCTCATCTCCCCTCTCAACCTTACCAGCCTGGCAAAGGTTTCAGCATGGCATGTCTGCTTAGGAAGACCTGACCCAAAGCCTCCAACAACCAACAATGCCTCAAAGACTCCCGTGTAGGTGGTCCTATGTTACAATGAATATGAGATCCATTTCCCTGCTTCTCCTCCTGCATCTCTTCCTTCATCTGTGCCTACCACTCATCAAACCTCCCATAGCGCCAGAGGAGCACGGGCACAGGCTCTAGCCTCAAACTCCCTCCCCGACACTTAGAAGCTGCTTGACTTTGGGCAGCCGTTTAGTCATTCTTACTCAGTTCCTCGTCTGTGAAATTAGGGACTAATGCCTACCCGTGGGCTTTTTGCAAAAATTAACTGAGAGAGTGAACATTAGAAACCCTGCATGCTGCAATGGGGGTACTGCAATTGGGGAGGGAGACTGGGCTCAACTCCCAAAACAGCAAGGACAAGTAAGGATCTACAGCCAATGAGCAGAGTGAGGAGTCAGTGGATGGAAAAATACTAAGAGGAGACATCACAGGGAGGAGATTCTTGCTAAACTGACTTAACAGGATTCTACCTGAAGACAGGTCAGGGTGATCAGATACCAAGGGTGTGGGGAATAAAGAATTTGATCATGTATCAAGGGTGATCACATATCACGGACGGGGGATTTCTTTAAACTGACTCGGCAAGATTCAGGATTCTAAAACTGGGTTTGGCAAGAACAAGACACAGAAACCCAAGGTCAAGGCCTAACCAAACAGAGGGCTCAGAGGAGCCTGACCACCGTTTGGTCAATGAGAGTCTTGGTCACCTGCTGTGATGGTCCAGCTACCAGTTATCAAGCAAGACCCTGGTACTTAGTGTTCTCGATCTTCAAAATAATCCTAGAAGGCAGGGATTGGAATCATTAGCCCTGTTTCACTGGTCAGGAAATGAAGGCACCAACAGGTTAAGTATCTCTCCCAAAGTCAGACTGCTAGTCAATGACAGAATTGGGACTAGAACCCGGAAAGTCTGGCTCCAAAGCCCACAGCCAGCTGACATGGCTTCTCATTTCGTTCATTCTCTGGTGGATTTCATGCTTAGTTACTCCCTCTACCACCAGTTTGGGGCACAGATACCCAAAAAGACAGAACTCTCATTCCATCCTGCTTAATGAAAGACCTCCCTTCACATCCTTAATATGTACTTTGGGGCCGAGAAAGATAAGCCATTGTGATGATTGTTCCATAATGTGATTTGACCAACAAAAACATTGGTACACAAAAGAAGAAACCAGAGCAGATTTCTGCATTAGTTTCTATTTTTGTTGTGTTCTGCTTTTGTTTGATAATAAGAGGGAAGAGACTGAGCCTGAGCACTCATCTGCAGCAAGAATTTTTTATTACCAGGGCCTGGAAAACAAAATGAGTTTTAATTTCTTCCAATTTTATTTCAACTTTGCCAGTGGACATCTGTGCTCATGGGCTTGGAAGCCATGTATTACATGGCTAACACTTTCCAATAATTTTCTTTTGGTAATTTCCTCCGACAGTGTTGAAAAAAAGCGGGGGGCAAACATGGATTAAATATCACATGACAATACTTTCCCAATTCTATGTGGCAAATTGATACTTTTCTTTTTCTACCAAGATAAGAGGGAGGAAAAAAATGATTCAACAGGAAAAGCAGCAGGCTAGGCATCAGGGAACTTGCGCTCTCATTCGGGCTACCTACTCTATAGCTGTGTGACCTGAGGTGGATGACTTTGCCTCTCTGGGTGTCTGTTTCCAAAATGGGAAAGGAGATGTTTAGAAGACCTGACCCCAAACACTCTCCCAGCTCTGAAATTTCCTGAGTGATAAAAGATAGTACCAAGAGACCTTTACTATGTAAGCATCATTTTGGTTCGGGGCCAATCTTGAGTTAACCTGTGGCCACCACAGCGGGGGAGAACCACAGTTAACTGTGCACACTTATGAACATAAAAAAAGGGCAACATTTGGGATGCCTGGGTGGCTCAGGTCATGATCCCAGGGTCCTGGAATTGAGTCCCCCATTGAGCTCCTTGCTCAGCAGGGAGCCTGCTTCTCCCTCTGCCTGCTCTGCCTGTTCTGCCTGCAGCTCTCCATGCATCTGCTCACTCTCTCTCTCTGACAAATAAATTAAAAAATAATCTTTAAAAAAAAAAAAAAAGGGCAGGGGGCGCCTGGGTGGCTCAGTGGGTTAAAGCCTCTGCCTTCGGCTCAGGTCGTGATCCCAGGGTCCTGGGATCGAGCCCCACATCGGGTTCTCTGCTCAGTGGGGAGCCTGCTTCCTCCTCTCTCTCTTCCTGCCTCTCTGCCTACTTGTGATATCTGTCCATCAAATGAATAAATAAAATCTTAAAAAATAAAAAAGGGCAACATTTATTCCAGGGACCCCACATGACAGGCAACTTAAGTGAGGACACCTGGCTGAGCAAGGAGACAATAGAGAGTAGCAGGGACAGTGGTGAACAGTGTCTTTGAAGGTGGCAGCTGTGAAAATGCAGGCCCCGTGTGACCAGAGTTTGATTTTTCAAGAGAAGAGGGAAGCCTAGATTTTTGTAGATTTCCCACATTTTCAAACAGTACTGGAACCCAGTTAGCAGACCCTAAGTCACATGTGCTAGATTAGATCTCCATGCCCTTCTCTTGGCTCCCAGAGTGCTCTGCACTTCCTCTTTCGGGCAGACCACCAGCCTATTTATTCATCTGTCTCCTTGCTGGGCTCAGAACATTTGTGAAAGTCATGGGTTTTATGTCAGTCCTGATTAGCACACTGTCAATAGTAAATGGCATAAAATGTTCTTATTATTTACAACTTAGGCCTCACAAAATGCCACAGACTGCATGGCTCAAACATTAGAATTTTCTTTTTCTCAATTCTGGAAGCTGGAAGGTCAAAGGTCAAGGTTCCAGCAGGGTTTAGTTTTGGGGGAGGCCTCTCTTCAGGAGCTGCAGATAACCACCTGCTTGCTACCTCCTCACCTGGCCTTTCCTGGGTGCATAAGCTAAGAGAGTAAGCAAGCCATCTCCGATTCCTTCTGGAATGGACACTAATCCTATTGGATCAGGGCCCTACCCTTAAGACCTTATTGAATTACTTTCTTAGAGGCCCCATCTCCAAGTACAACCTCACTGAGGGTTAGGGCTTCCACATATGAATTTGGAAGGGGGTTTGGGAGGGTACAAACATTTGGTCTGTAACACTCACCTAATTCTAATCCACAGAATTGATGGAGGGGTTGGGGGAAGGAAAGGACAAGAAGCTGAGTCCAGGGGGTGAGGGGGATAGAAGATGCAGAGCCTCTCTGCCAATCTTGCCTCTGCCTTTGCCCTTTCCCAGTGGCCCACACTTCCTCGAGCCACGGCTGCTACAGAAGACAGCCCTTACTCCACCTTGCTGATGCTCCTCCCTCCTCTGCTCTCCCATTACCCACTGGGCTGAGTGAAGGGCTCTCACAGGA
Source organism: Enhydra lutris kenyoni (assembly GCF_002288905.1). Classification (NCBI taxonomy): domain Eukaryota; kingdom Metazoa; phylum Chordata; class Mammalia; order Carnivora; family Mustelidae; genus Enhydra; species Enhydra lutris. Next base: position 18,905,349 of record NW_019154088.1, on the reverse strand, counting down.
CTATGACCTGAGCTCTTCCTACAAGCTAATACACATGCAAAACTGGCTGGGCCACCGCCAGCATCCACGAGCATCATCTCCCTTCTTTACCACAAGCCTGCCAGGGAGAGAGCATTATCTTCACACTCCTAATGAGAAAACTTGGGTCCACGCAGGTGGAGTAACAGGTCCAAGGTCTCATGGCTTGTAACTGGCAGGGCCCAGACCCAAACTCCAGTCTGCCTGGCAACCATACCCCTGCTCCCCACCTTGAGCATCACTGCTTTTCTGTCACCCATCTATCCACCAGGTGTCCTGTCCTTGACTGAGAACTTTCAGGTGTTAAGAGCCTGCACCTGAACCCCAAACTGACACCTACCAGGAGTCACTCCCTCTATCCCTTACCTTCCCCAGACTCTTCCCCTTCCAAAGGAAGACACCTCAGAGCCCAGCTGATCGTTATTTCCCTTCAGAGTCAGCCTTAGCATGCTGCAGGTAGGAAATGATCCGTGGGGAATAGTTTCTGGGGTCCCAGCAAGACCCCCTCCCACAGAAGTGGTTTCTTAACACACTGCTTTCTGATGCTTGAAATTCCACTTTTTTAGCTTCCTAAGTCAATCCCTGATAATGAAGTGTGGCTAATTATCAGAATTATTCAGGAAACCCTTTTTTTAAATATGAAAATGTTCATTGGTTTCCCTCCTGTTAATAAAAGTAACAATTTTTTTTGGTAAAAATTTGAGCAATATATAAAGATACAAGGAAGAGAATAAAACTCACCTGAAATTCCACCTTGCAATAATTACCACTGACACATCTATGACCATAAATTCATGGGTTTCTTTAGGAAGACATATTATACATGCATATAAGTTTTATGTGGTCATCTCACCCATGCTGTTTTTTATTGCTACCTCTTTAAATGTAGTATTGCGGGGTGGGGGTTACCTTCCTTCCACCTCTGTCTCCCTTACTCAGCTAACATCTGTTCTCTATGTTCATCAATCACATGGTAAATATGCAGACAGGCGCAGGTTGATGATGACAATAATAATAAGTTTAAAAGGGAGACAGATTATCCTTTGATTTATCCTTTTAAAAAAAGAATCATATACATTTCTCTGACTTTTGATTTTCTCATTTAATAATACCTCATAGGCATACCTCTTAGTCATCTTTTCTAAAACTACAGAACATCCCATATTGTTGATAATTACAATCCATTAAATTATTCCCCTATTGGTGGGAACTTCATGTCCTATTTTTGTCACTATGAATAACATTGCAGTAAACATCCTAGGATGTATCAATCCATACACCCTGCTTTTATTCTATGAAAGAGAGTCTCTGGAATGGAACTGTTAGGTTGAAATAATGTGTTTTTTATTTTCATTGCTAATTCCAAAATATTGCAGCAATCTACATCTCTCCCAACTGTGTGGAACCATATCCCCTACTGCTTCCTACAGGTAGTAAGTATTACCAGGCTTTAATGTCTCTTAATCCAATAGGTGGAAACTGATCACCCATTGTCACCTGTTTTTGCATTTCTCTCTCTACCAGAGAGCTTGAGCATCTTTACTGCTCATGAGTCATTTGCGTTTGCACTTCTAGAAACGTTCTGTCCTTATTCTCTGCCCATTTTTGGTTAGGTTGTTTGCCTTATTATTATCAATTAGAAATTAATCCACTGGGATGGAGACAGACTACCAGTTCACCTAACCCCTTTCTTCATCCTCCCCAGAGCAGGCAGACGACATGTGCCAGCCTCTCTGGTGCTCAGACATTGCCACAGACTGAGTTCCAGCTGGTGAAGTATAGGGAAAGCACTGTGCTCTACTCCCAGGCCCAGCCCACAAAACTGCCCCCTTGTGAGCCTCCCTAACCACCTTTTCCCAACAGCTTTGAAGAAATGTATTAAAGTCAGAAGCTCACAGAATGGAGGGAGCCCGGATAACTGGTAAACAGCTACAAGTCAAACAGGACTACATACCATGGACCACTTATGAGTGAGAAACTCATTTCTATTGTGTTAAGCCGTAGAGAATGATGGGTTGATATGTACAACAGTCAGTGGTGCCTAACTAATTCACCCACCACCTGCCATGTGTTGTACAACTCTCCTCCCCAAATTATCATTTGTGTATCCACTTTGATGGTAGTAAAATGTAAATTTCAAAATGTCTATATTTTCTTGTACTCCTGGATTTGACAGTATCTGTATTTTCTGTCTAAAATGGTCTCTTGGAAGCTTTTCAGAGATACTAAGATCCATCCTAGAAAATTCTGCTATAAGCAAACTGGAGTGGAGCCAGGAAATCTAGATATTTTTAAAGCTCCCTGGAGGATTCCGCTATTTTCCCAGGATTGAGAGTGATGCTTAGGCCATTAAGGTTGGCAGCTCCTTCCACAGTAGGAGTAACTCTGTGATCATGACCAGCCTTATCACCCACTGATGTCTCTGAGAAGCAGCTTACCTGTCTTTTAAAAGCAGATTCCTAGAAGCATCTGGAGAGAGCCTAACCTGAAGCTATTTGTTATCCATCATTATGGGGAGGTCCTGGGTTCAAATCCTGACTCCATTTGCTATTACCTGCTCTTGGGCAAGAAACTCAACTTCACTGGACCTCCCTTCTCCTTCCCCACAAAATGGGAGGTGATTATAATTCTTACTTTGTGATATGAAAGTGACTTTAACTTTCAGGGTTAAGGGAAAAATAAAAAAACATATAAGAATACTTAATCCTAGACTTGGTACAGGGGAATAGCCCAAGAAACTGTTATTATTAACTCAAGATTATAGAGACAGTAAATACTTTATCTATGTACCTTACCTATATATATATGCACTATATATATACACATGTATACACACATATATATAGTGAGAGAGAGGAAAAATACACATACACAATTAAAGAACAGTTTAGCTTTATAAGCATAGAAATATTCCAGAAATTCTCTGAATCTCTCGAAGCTCACTTAGTTCTATGTGCATTGTATTAGCATATTTGTGTGTGTGCGTGCATTTATGAGGTGTGGTGTGTTGATGTATTTGTGTGTGTATGTATTTGTGTGTGTGTGTGCACACACACATGTGCAAAAAACATTAGGTTAAGCATAAGGACTGCAAGCTCATAAAAAAAAATTGTGGATGCTGCTACAATGATTCATGAATAATTGTTCAGAGTGGTTTCTGACTAAATTTACAGAAAAATAGCTGGTGAAATTAAGTTGAGAGAACTCAAATCTGTTGGGGGCCAGGGCCAAAACTGTGCCAGGCCATGCGCTAAGGGTGTTATTTGCTCTCTCATTCACCCCTTAAATAAGCCCATGAAATTGTTGGTTACTATTCTCACTTATAAGATGAGAAAACCAAGGCTCAGAGAGGCTACGTAAGTTGCCCACAGTCACAGAGCTAGGTAAGGATGGAGTTAGGATGTGATCACAAATGCAAGTTTCTTTAGGGGATAATGAAATTTTTCTAAAATGAAATCATGGTCATGCTTGCACAACTTTCTGAATATATAAAAAAACTGTCGTTATACATTTCAAAATGGTGAATTTTATGGTATATAAATTATATCTCAATAGAGCTATTTTTTTTAAAAAAGTGCACCCAGGTCTGCCTGACTCCAAAACCAGAGTTGTGTAAAATGTTTTGTGGTCTAAAAACCTGCCTTTCATGGGCATCGCTTTGTTGATGTCCAGACTGCCCCCTTCTCCCAACACCACAAAGTAGCTGTCGAAACCCCACAGGCCTACAGGAGGGGCAGGATGGATAAACAAAACTAAAACTGGCCTATGGCCTCTCAGGACAGATGGTCAGCAAAACCACATGGAGGCCAGGGGTGAGAGTCAAAGTCAAGAATCAGAGTATGTGGGAGAGTGGTGGCCAGGGCAGATGGTTGCACACTTACCACAACTTCCACAAATCCTCTGCAGTCCATTTACAATGCGGGCTTGCTAGCCTCAGTTTAAAAGTCAAATCAGATCTCGTGGATCCCACCACAGTTCTCCTTTGTCTTCGGAGTTACACACGAAGACTTCAGCATGAAACCCAAATCCCTCAGGACCCAAGGCCACATATTCCCTTGCACCCTAGTCACCCCCAAGATGGCCATAGTCAGTCCCCCAACTGTAAGTGGACATTCAGGTCTTCATGCTTGTGCCCCCACACTGCCCCTTGTCTAACTAAAGGATCCTACCCAATACTGGATTCCGTTTTAACGTTTTCTCTGTGGTCCTCTTCTGCATTCTGTCTCTCAGGGCCCCCACCTCCTAGCCCTCCACTTAGATATCCTTCATATCCTTTTCACACGAGATTGTCACCATTTTCTTCTTGCCATCTCCCCCCTCTCTGCAGCCCTACCACTACAGATCCACTTAGCCACTCCACTTGGGAGGAGCACAGGCACTATTTTGGGTTGAACTGGGTCTTCCAAAAAGACAATGTTGAAGTGCTAACTAACCCTAGGCCACTGTGAGTATGATCTTACTTGGAATAAGGCCTCTATAGATGGAATAGTTAAGATGAGGTCATACTGACTAGAATGGGCTCCACCTCCAATTTGACAGATGCACTTACAAAAGGAGGAGACACAGAAACATAGACACAGTGAGAATGGCGTGTGATGATGGAGGCAGAGATTGGAGTGATGCAGCTACAACCCAGAGAAGGCCAGAGATTAACCACCAGAAACTGGAAAAGGCAAAAAAGGATCCTTCTCTAGAGCCTTCACAGGAGCATGACCCTGCCAATGCCTTGATTTCAAATTTCCAGCCTCTAGAACTGTGAAAGAAAAAATTTCTGTTGCTTTAAGCCACCTGGTTTGTAGTAACTTATTACAGCAGCCCTAATAAGTTCATACAAACATTTTATACCTACATCAAGGTGAAGGGTAGCAGAATAGGCCACTTTGAAATAATGCCACTTTGACATAAGGATTATTTTGAGCTGAAAGCAATTGAGAAAAAGCAGATACAATATTTCTTCTATTTGTCCAAACACAGGACATAAATTTGTAAAGGTGTCCCTCCTCTCCTCTCTACCAGGATGGATTAAAGTTCGTCACCAAAGACAACTCTAGGCCCTCACCCACTCAGAGATGGCAGTAAGGAACCTATATAACAAATTAATAACTGGCCCTTATCTTCTACTAATTATCCATATATTTGCCTTTCTACAACTTATTGCCTTAGAAACTCAAAGTCCTTTCCCTTTGTCTTGTCACTTCTCTGAAAACTTTATTGGTTTTCTTTTTGTTTCTTTGTTTGTTAAGATGGTATATAAGCCCAAGTTCTACCCACTCCTTTGAGTTACTCACCTCTGGGTACTCCCATGTGTATGTGTAATTTCTCATGTCAATAAACTTCTGTTTGTTTTTCTCTTGTTAATCTGTCTTATCCCAATGTAAGTCACAGGTCCCTGGCCAATGAACCTAAGATGGGTAGAGGGGGAAAAGATTCTCTCCTCCTCTAGAAAGGCCAAATCTGATTTCATGATCTTGTCTCCAAACTGGCCTCTTCCACTACTTATAGTACACCTAATCCTATTACATTAGCTTGAATTCAAAAACAAGGTGGCCAACTTCCTCACCTCCCTATTCCAGTTTCCAATTCATCACTGAGTCTTGTTGATTTTATCTGCTAAATATCTTTGGAACCTGCTGCCTTCTCTCCAGCTCCACTGCACCAACCTCGTTTATCATTTCTCACTGGACTACTGGCCTCCCCACAAACATTCTTGCCCCTCAAGTCTTTCTCCACACTGCAGCCATGAGGTTATTGAAAAAGAACTCTGACAATGGGTCTCCATACCAGTTTAAAACACTTCCTGGCTTCCCATTACTCCTTGGGAAGAAAACAATACTTACCTTTCCAGCAGCACAGTGGGTGTCACCTTCTGTTTCCCTCTGAGATCAGCTGCTTTTTGACCTTTTGGGCAATTCTTTTAATACACCCCACTCTCCCCCTCCACCACAGACCTTTTATATCCACCTCTCCAATTCATAACTCCCAGCAACATTTCTTAAATCCCTTTTTTGTCCCCTCTCTTCCTCCAAACATACTCCAGAGCTTCTAATTTGCCATATGCCTGTTTGGCCCGACATGTTGGACATGTTGTTTCTTTTCCTCCTCTCTCTTTGCACTTTACAAAACAAACCAATTTCAGTTTTCCAGCTAAACTCTTCCCATGCACAATTCAGTCTTTCTACAGCATGAAAGTCCTGAAATCCTTCTAACAAATGGAAACTTCCTAATCATGGGAGTGGGGAGAGAAAGGGCAAGAAGGGACATAGGGATCAAAAGTTAATGCATAAAGGCAGCATTATCCGAACCAAGAGGAGATGAGGGAATATTCAAATCCAAGTGTCTTTTAAGATGTGGTGAAGAGAAAAAGCAGTAAATGCTTGCTTTTAGGAAATGCTTTTAGGAAAATGTCTACAGTTTTGATCTGACCCTAAAATGCTGAATATTCAAAAAGGTCCTAACTCTATGATCCATGTGGAGAGAATATGACATAGATATACACAAAACCATGACCAAGTAGATAGGATACCACAGAGGGTTCTCATGTTCGGGAGCCAGTGGCTGGAGAGACAAATTCCAAGAAAGTAGGGCAAGCATGGGGAAGAGTGGTGAGCTGACATATTATGTGTCGACAGAGCCAGGCATGAAAAATGGTGAGTGATAAGCAGCACTGACAAAGAGAGCTAAATTTTTGTGATTTTTCTGAAGGTTAATGAGTCATGAGTCAACCATTTCCAAGTAAACATTTCAAGCTGCATTTCTAGGTCTTTGGGCAGTAATAAAAATGAAGGAGTTACATATGCATTTTCATTCAATTTTACTTTATTTTAGACATAACTCCAGACTTGTAGAAAAGTTGCAAGAATAGCTAGTTATTTTGTACAATGTCCTCAATTTGGGTTTGTCTGATGCTTTGTCATCATTAGATTCAGATTGTGCCATTTTGGTAGGAATGCCATATAAGTGGTGCTGAGCCCTTCTCATATCTCCTATCAGGAGGAGGTATGTTTAAATTTGCAAATAAAATATAATATGGAGGGATTATTCTCTGAATAACTGTGTAGAGATTATGTTTACTATAAAAATGAGAACAAACTGTTCCTAGAGGAACCACAGTAGGAACAATTGTGAGCAATGGAGGTGTTTTGCGAGATGACACCAAAGCCTGAAGTTGTTTTCTTCCTGTCTACAGAAATTTTTCTGTGTATCTAAGACCTGAGTCCATGTAAGAGCATTTGGCCCTTAAAATTTTTTAAATCATGTAATTTAAAAAATAAGTCTTTATGATATATCCATAAAATAGAATGTTATGCAGTCAATAAAATGATGAAAGATAAGAATCATATGAAGAGACATGAAAAGATGTCCAGAGTAGGTTTTATTTTTTTTTTTGTTTTTTTGGTTTTTTTGTTTTGTTTTGTTTTTTTGAGTAGGCTCTATACCTCACATGGGTCTTAAACTCACAAGCCAGAGATCAAGAGTTGCATGCTCCACCGACAGAGTCAGCCAGGCACCCCCAGAATAGGTTTTTAAAAGCAGGGTACAAAGCAAAAATGACGGAAACCATCAACAAAACTAAAAGACAACCTATCAAATGGGAGAAGATATTTGCAAATGACATATCTACTAACCAGTTCGTATTCAAAATATATAAAAAACTTATACAACTCAATACCCAAAACAAAAAAATCCAATTAAAAATGGGCAGAAGAGGGACGCCTGGGTGGCTCAGTTGGTTAAGCAGCTGCCTTTGGCTCAGGTCATGATCCCAGCGTCCTGGGATTGAGTCCCACATCGGGCTCCTTGCTCGGCAGGGAGCCTGCTTCTCCCTCTGCCTCTGCCTGCCACTCTGTCTGCCTGTGCTCGCGCACTCTCTCTCTCTCTCTCTCTGACAAATAAATAAACAAAATCTTTAAAAAAAAATGGGCAGAAGACATGAACAGACATTTTTCCAAAGAAGACATACAGATAGCCAATAGACACATGAAAAGATATTCAACATTACTCATCATCAGGGAAATACAAACCAAAACTACAATGAGATATCACTCTATACCCAAGAGAATGGCTAAAATCAACAACCCAAGAACCAACGTGTTGGTGAGAATGTGGAGAAAGGGGAACCCTCTTGCACTGTTGGTGGGAATGTGAACTAGTGCAGTCACTCAGGAAAACAGTATGGAGGGTCCTCAAAAAGTTAAAAATAGAACTACCCTATGATCCAACAATTGCATTACTGGTATTTACCCAAGGAACACAAAATACTAATTCAAAGGGATCCATGCATCCTGATGTTTATAGCAGCATTATCTACAATAGCCAAATTATGGAAACAGGCCAAGTGCCCATTGACTGATGAATGGATAAAGAAGATGTGGGGTGTGTGTGTGTGTGTGTGTGTGTGTGTGTGCACGTGTGTGTATGTATACACAATGGATATATATCCCCCTAACGAAATAACTAATGAAATAACTCACTCATGAAAAAGAATAAAATCTTGCCATTTGCGACAACATAGATAGAGCTAGAGTATAATGTTGAGTAAAATAAAGAGAGAGAAAGACAAATACCATATGATTTCATTAATATGAGGAATTTAAGAAACAAACAAGCAAAAGGTGAAAAGAAGAAAGAGAGAATATTGGGTTAAAGAAAGTTCTACAGGTTTCTTAATACAGAACTCATCGAAATCCTTCATATTCAAATGGACACTTTGAATCTCTAAAAAAGAAGTTGTAAGTCCATTATTTTTCAAAATTATTTGACCTCAGAATTTTTTTTTTATTTCATAGAAGATTCGTGTTCAGGAAAGATCCTTGTGAAGGTGACATAAAATGGAAACTAGGTCCCTGAGCCACTGCTTGGGGCTACCCAGGAGACCAACCTTACAAGAAACGCCAGTGATAGGTTTTAGCTAGGTGGGAAAAACATTTTTATTGTATCCAGCCACTTAACCTTCAGGATTGTTTGTAACAGCAGTTAGACTATGCTGTCTAATACAACAAATGCATGCAGGTTTTTAAGTTATTTGCCAAAGAATAGATTACCTTTTTCAGTCTGGGAAGTTTTGTCACAAACAATAATAAGGCACAAGAATTGCAACTTTCTTAAGACTGGGGCATTGTGATAAGCACTTTGCAAACATCATTTCAGTTAATCCTCTTGACCACCCAGTAGAGTAAATACTATTGTTGCCACATTCACAGATGAAGAAACCAAAGCTCTCACCAAGGCCAATAACTTGGAGACAAGAAGTCCAGAAAATGAATTCAGGTCAACTGATTTCTGGAGCCTTGCTCTTTATCACGTTGAGGTCCTGCCTTGTAAGCCCAGGTTGCAAGGTCAGAAAACCCAGATTTCAGGTGCCATGCATTAATTACCTAGACCAACAGAACATACAGATGACTAACTGACTTTTAGCCTTTTTATTTAGGTGGGTGGTTCTTAACCAGAGGTGGTTTTGACTGTATCTGGAGATTTTTTTGGTTGTCACAACTGGGGAGGTACTACTGGAACAGTACTTTTGTGGCCAAGAACACTGTTAAAACATTGTACAGTGCAAAAAATCCCCCCACTTCCCACAAAGAACTAGCTGATCCAAAATGTCAGAGTACCAAGATTGAGAACTTTGGCCTAGACATCTTATATATTTTCCTGACAGAGCTCAAAATGTCCTACATTCCTGCTGGGTTGAGAAGCATGTTTGAAAAGTCTACTTTCTGCCTCAATACCTATACCTAAATACCTAAGTAAGTGGATCTTAGTGCTCAGGGATTTTGAACGTTGGCCTTTGTGGAAGGGAGTCCAGCCCAAAGAAGACTGACCGTGGATAAAGAATGTGCCTGGCAAAACCTCAGGAACACTATATGGTGGCAGAATAGAAAATTTCTTGAAAGAATGCCAAACCTTTTTGGTTTCCTAGTAACATAATTTTCCTGAGATTTCTCTTATATTTGAATATGCAGCAACTCTACACCTATTTTAAATCAAGGCAACAAAAGAAATTTAAATTATAGGTTTGTTTTTTTTTTAAGATTTTATTTTATTCATTTGACAGACAGAGATCACAAGTAGACAGAGAGGCAGGCAGAGAGAGAGGAAGGGAAGCAGGCTCCCTGCTGAGCAGAGAGCCCGATGTGGGGCTCGATCCCAGGACCCTGGGATCATGACCTGAGCCGAAGGCAGAGGCTTTAACCCGCTGAGCCACCCAGGCGCCCCTCAAGACAACAAAAGAAATTTAAAAAAAAGAGATGACATAACAGACTCAGAACCTCCTTAAGAAGGAGGGAAACCTAAAAGACATCTGGTCCACCCCCTTCCCTCCCCTCTGGTATATGGTGCTGATGTTTCAATACCATATGATTGCAGGGTAGGAATGTCACCATCACAAGGATCCTGTTCCATTTCCAGAATATTCTGTAGAAAGTTTTCCTCCCCAAGGGAAGAAACTATCTTCTCTGAACTCCATTGGCTGCCCCTAATTCAATCCAATGTTGGAGGTTGGTAGGGAGAAGGAAAATAGGTACAAAGAAATTACCTTTTAGGGAAAACTTACTGGTCCCAGGCAGTATACTCGGCACTTTATGCATATAATTTTTATTCCTCCAACAATCCATCTAATCCTTCCAATTCTGTCCTCAGCAGCCTCAGTAATGATCATGTACATTCTCTTGCCAATGCCTGTTGACTCTTTCCTTGATGAAACATCACAAGGTCTATTTTCACATAGAAAAAACCTTTTGGCACGCTGTTCATTCACTCAATCATTCAGCACACATTTACTGACTACCTTCTTTGGGCCGTGTTTGTGCCAGACTTTGGGGATACCACTGTGGGCAGGCTGGTCTCTCAGGACAGCAGAACTGTTGTATAGTCTTGGCAAGGAAAGCCTTCAGTTTGAGCAGTCATTATTGTTATCTATGCCCAAAACTCCCATGCTGTTGACTAGCCTACAACATCAGGGACTCATCTTGGAGAAAGTGATGTCTAACTGGAAGGTAAAGCTCAGACGGGGGGCTTCACCAGGCAAAGGGGATGACGAGTGTTCCAGGTGGAGTAAGTCCTGTGTGGATACCATGAGTGCACTCAGGTCCATGTGGCAAGAATGAAGAGCAAGGATCTGGGAGAGACAAGAGTCATGGGGCTGGGCCCAAACCTTCATGAGTCCTACAGGTCCTGTAAAGGAACTGGGTCTTTAGCCAAAGGACAGTGAGGACCACCAAAGCTGGGAACAACAGGATTAATACAACTTTTAGAAAGCCAGCCTTGAAAGCTATGTAGAGAATGGGTCAGAAGGAGTACAGGTGTCAGGGAGTCTGGGTGGGAAGCCCCATAACTGTCCTGTGTCCTGCAGTTGGGGGAGGAGGCAGAGGCAGTGGGGACTGCGAGATGAAACTATGGTTATGGAGGGGTTGGAGGACTCTAGTCATTGCCCATGATCTCCCTAAATTCACCTCCAAAGTCACCCCAAGTAAACAGATCCTCAAATTTAAAGCAGGGTGTTGGCTATGCACCTATAGCCAAGAAAAGGCCTCCCATTCTGTCCCTCTTTTTTTTTTTTAAAGATTTTATTTATTTATTTGACATAGAAGTCACAAGTAGGCAGAAAGGCAGACAGAGGGGGAGGGGGAAGCAAGTTCCCTGCTGAGCAGAGAGCCTAATGCGGGGCTCAATCCCAGGACCCTGAGATCATGACCTGAGCCAAAGGCAGAGGTTTAACCCACTGAGCCACCCAGGCGCCCCCCACATTCTGTCCCTCTTCTACCAGAAGCTCCCCTATAGTGAATTTTATCCAGCCTGGAGAAATGGAATTATTTAGGGTAGATAGGTCTTCATATTTAGACATGGGACACAGAGAGGGAGAGGAAGAAAGGATGACCCCAATCCCTGGCTTAAGCAGCAAGAAGATGGAGTGTTTCAGGAACCAGGAGAAAGTTCATGTTCAGTGGGGAGGGGCCAGGTAGAGCAGGGGGCACCTGCGGGTAGTCCAGGTGCAAGGAAAAGGATTGGGAGCCCTGGGAGAATCAGGGTGTGGGAGAAGACAGAGGACAAAGGAATGAGCCTGACAGGAGAGTGAACAGCCTTTTGACCTCCATGAAATCTTAGGGATGTCTGTGAAACTCACAAACTGCTTGCCACAATGGCTACCCCCCATGGAAACAAGTGTGGCTGAGCTTGGCACCAGGATGGATATGAGAGAAAACATCCAGGAGCCAGAAGCTGAGGGGACCCCATGACTATCCTAGACATGGCTTCATCAGGCTGTGGAGATGTGTAGGATAGCAAGAAGGAGGGGTATCTGGGGAATTTTACCTAAAATAAAAGGAAGTGATATCCCCAACCCATATCCAAATTATGTTCATCTGGGGTTTTGGTACAAGAGTTCATTTGCAGAAGGAACTCCATTGCATTACCATCATCCCCTCAAAAAGAAGTCTGAAAACAACAGCATCAAAAGGGAATATTACTTAGCCATAAAAAAGAATGAAATCTAGCATTTGCAATAACATGGAGAAATAAGTCAGTCAGAGAAAGACAAACACCATATGATTTCACTCAATGTGGGATTTGAGAAACAAAACAAATGAGCAAAGGAAAGAGAGAGAGAGAGGCAAACCAAGAAACAGCCTCTTAACTCTAGAGAACAAATTGCTGGTGACCAGAAGGGAGGTGGGTTAGGGGGATAGGTAACTAGGGGATCGGGGTTAAGGAGTGCACTTACTGTGATGAGTGTAGAGTGTCCTAGGAAAATGCGGAATCACTGTATGGTACAGCTGAAACTAATACAACACTGTTTGTTAATTAATTGCCCCCTGAAAGAATGATCTGAGAGGCCAAATTTCCCTATAGTTTTATGTCTGGGGGCTGAATAAAAACAGGCTTAAACAATTGCACAGAAGCATCATAATCTCCTGGAAATCTCTTGAGGTAGCTATGAGGTAGATGTGGAAACTTTTTTTTAAATTGCTGAAAAAATAATTTGCAGTTTGATTGCTATATGAAAACATTTTTTATATCATGTACATTTTCATTTCAGGCTCATCTTGTTGAAATAGCATTGTCTTTGTTCAGTTTTTTTTTTTAAGATTTTATTTATTTATTTGATAGAGATTACAAGTAGTCAGAGAGGCAGGCAGAGAGAGAGAGAGAAAGCCTGATGCGAGGCTCGATCCCAGGACCCTGAGATCATGACCTGAGCTGAAGGCAGAGGCCTCAACCCATTGAGCCACACAGGCGCCCCTTTGTTCAGTTTTTGTTTTGTTTTGTTTTTCAGCACATTGCTAAGCAAGAAGAGGCCCACGTTCTGCCTGCTAATAGAGTAGTTCGGGTACCTGTCTTGTATGCTTCTGCTTTCCCAGCCTAATCAAGTTAGTCAACTCTTTAAGACTAAAAAGATCCCATTTTTTTGTATCCTCAGAAAATATCCTCAGCAAGCCCAAGACCATCCCTCACAGGTAATAGGTGCTCAAGAAGATTCTGCAAATCTGAAGGAAACTGGGGAAGGCAGCAGCATGGCCTTTTCCTCGGGGCAAAAAAGGGGGTGGGGGGTCACAGGGCAGCCATCTGGAAGGGCACCTGGTCTTCTGTTCTGAGTGTTCCATGACAGTAGGGACTGGGCCATAACTCATTTTGTATCCCCAGTCCTTGACACCCAGAAAGTTAAGAAATTTGCTAAGAAAAACTTAGCAAATGTTTGATGTAAGAGGCCAGGCATTAGGGCCAGGAAAAAGAACATTTGTACATCAAGGGAAGTACTACAAATCCAGGCCTTTCTTCCCCTTGCCATCAGGGAATTCCAGACCAGAGGATCAGCCTCGATTTGGGTGCTGGCATGTTAGAGCCCTCACTGGTGAGGAATGGCAGGATCCGCATTCCTGGTGGGTAAACAATGGGAGCAAGGGGCACAGATCAGCTCCTCAATGCCTGGACTCTGCGGAACACAGAGCCTCATAAGCCTCAATTCAGAACTTCTTCCTGAATACATTCAACTGTTCACATTTTTTTCTGGGAGGGGCTCTGGGGAAAGACAGATTTGGGTTTCAGCCAGAATTTCACCAATTAGCAGCTATGTGACCTTGGGCTAAATGACTTAGCCTTTCAGAGCCTCCATTTTCCCATCAGTAAAACAGAGATAAAACTTAGTAATGCCCATCTCATCAGGAAATCTCAACACACGTAAAGCACAGTAGTTAGCACATGTCAAGTACTCAGTGAATTTCCCAAGTTCCCAAGTGAACTTCCCAAGGCGAGACTTACCCAGGGTGAGCCCTGGCTAAAACTGCGAGGTGGGACATGTGTGTCCAATAAGCCCTCTCATAGCTCCTTTCCCTGGCAGTGATTGCATGCAAACAGGCCCCACCCCAGGAATGGGGTGGGAGGACTGGCAAGGAGCGTAAGTGGTGGCACTGGAACAGGACCGGGAAGGGCTGGGGCTAAGGGGAACCAACATGCAAGGTGGCCTGCTCCCACCTTGGTGTCAGGGGTGGGGGGGGTGGCCAAGTAAAGAGTGTTGAGGCCATCCCCGGGGGCCCCTACGGAGCTTGCAGAAGGATGTAGTGGGGAGGGATGGGGAATTGGTAGGCTGTTTCCAGGGCCTCACCCAGGCCATCTGGGGCTTTGGATAGAGCTCCTGGACCCTCTGGGAGGGAGGCTATCATCCACTAGTGTTTACTCCAAGCCTCCCAGGCAGTTGGACTGGGAATCAGGAGTAACAGCTCCCACCCACCCCCATCTCTGACTTCCTCATGGACCATGTCTCCCCTGAGCTCCCAGACCCCCTTGCCGGTCCCCCAGCATATCACTTGTTCCCCTGCTCAGGGCTTCACCCTAGCTGCTGCCTCTATCTGGGGTGCCTTCCCTATATTGCCCACTGACTCTCTCACCGTGTACGGCTTCTGCCTGGCTGCCACCCCATCCAAGAGAACTTCCCTGTCTGTCCAGGTGAAATATCACACTCTTCTTCCTTATCACTCTCCAGCCCCCTTACTTTCTTTACAGCATTTATCACAGCTGACCCATGATACATCTATTGGTGAATTTATTGTCTATCTCCTACCTAATGCATGTCCCATGAGGGCAGGACCTGTGTTTACTCCAGTATCCCCAGAGTCTAACCAAAACCCTGGCACCTGAGCATGTAGCTCAATAAATATTTGCTGAATGAGGGATGAGTGAGTGCATGAGTTCCAAAGCCTACCTGCTGGCAGGTGAAGGGTACCAGCATGCTGAATCAGCTCCAGAGCAGGCCAGGACTGAGCCAGAACCTCGTGAAGCTCACAGGCACTAGTGGCCAGGGCTTGGGAATGGGGAGGAAGGGCTAAGTGCCGAGAAGGCAGCAGCTCTCCTTGGGGCTCCCATATACCTGCTTCAACTATCCACCCAACAGTACTGTTATTAGGGAACTCTGACACTCTGACAACTTGCTTTGGATTCAAGGGTGTGAACCACTGACGGTTGGAACCTCAGGCCCTGGGGCCAGCAGGGGAGAGGTGTTGAGCTGCTGGCCTCACCCAGATCATACCCCTTGAGTCACTTCATACCTACTAGTAAGTCTAACTCCATTTAAGCCTTAGTTTCAGTGGCATTACCCAGAAGAGTGACAGCATGTGGCTAGAGCTTGGATGGCATTCTCATCCACAAGTCAGTGTTCCTTCTCTCTGATGCTTCAAATCACTGTCTGGCAAAGGACGCAGCAAGCCAGGTATCACTACCCGGAACAATTCAGGACCCAAAGTGCAAGAGTGTCCCCTAAGCCCCACTCACAAGCCCATGGTCATGATGCTTGCCCAGTCTGCTCATGGTTGAACCCATTGAGAGGGATTATTTTGGTACCAAGAACACATTTCTCTAGTTCCTGTCCATATGGGGTAAGAATTAGCAAACACCTCTCTGTGACAGCACCCAGCAGACTCTTACATTGGTGAGTGACAGAAACCTCACCCACAGCCACAGCGGACATCTCAGAGGTTTTCCCAAGAGCCTTCTTGAAGCAGCAATGATATTTTCCAGAGAAGGGTGGGGCACAGTGGAGATAATATGGAAGAGGGAAAAGAAAACAAAACTCCCATTCTGAAAGTGATGGTTGTGTAGGGGGCTGTTTCTTTTAGGCCTGTCACTGCTCTGTCTCCTGTAAATCGGCTTCCTTGCTGGTTGCACCCCAGGGTACTGAATCCCTCCTTAGCCAGGGCCAGTTACAACAACACGCCATGCCCAGGAAAGAGATGTGCCTGCACAGTGTTCACTTGGATGGGATCTGTTCTATGCCTGGGGAAGTATTCTAACTTATGTGGGCTTCCAAGCTGTCATCAGTACCTGCCATAACTACAAAGTGAATGGAGTTTGAACATCAGGTCTCCCAGTTAGCTGAGTTACCCGGGACAAACTTATTATCCTCTCTGAGCCTCAGCTTCTGCATGTGCAAAGTAAGACAACTTTAAGCCCATGTGTGATTTTATCAGGATTAAATATGATTAAGTAAAATTGTGTACATAAAAAATTTAGAAAATGCCTGGGAATGCGCAATAGATATTATTTTCCCGGTCCAAGTCCCTCACTGTTTTGCTTACTAAATAATATTTGCAGGGAATAATTACTCCTTCTAAATCCTGGCCTAGAATGCCCCTTTAGTTTCTTGTATCTTATTTTACAGAATGTAGATAGAATATGTTTGGCTTTTAGCTCTGATAAAGCTATATATTGGAACCAGTTCAGTCCAAGAACACTCTCAAATACTAGGGTGATTTGAGGGATATCTGTTCTCTCATGAATTCAATTATACCCCACCTTGCTCCAAAAGTATTTTGAGGAAGCTTACAAAAATAAATACAGTGGAATACAAAGAGATAAGAATAGTTGTTCTAAGTTGATCACAAAGTTGACCAACTGGTTTCTAGAAAGTTTCCTAGAAGCCAAAGCAAGCAGGGAAGGCTGAGCAATGGTAAGACTCACAGAGTTTTTTAGATATCAGCTGCCACCAGGAAAAGACAATTACTCCTGCACTAAGCTCTAAGTGAGCTCTGTCCCATCTTCAACACCATCTCCACAGAAGAGCTGCCTCTGATCCTACCTGTTGGTACGAAACGGCACCTACCTGAGGGCTACTCAGGAGAGACCTAAGCACAGTAGTTTTCTGCTGGTCTGGCTTGATCCAAAGGTAGGATTTGATTCAGAGGAATCAATAAAATACATCACAAACTGCCCCAAAACTTTGAAGCTCACAACTACCATTTTGTCTTGCTTAAAATCTCATGGGCCAAGAATTTGGACAGGGTACAAAAGGGATAGTTTATTTCTGTTCCATGATGGTAGGTGCTCACATAGGGGCAACTCCAAAGCTGGAAAACGGAGACATCTTCACTTATATGTCTGGTGGTTGATCTGGTGCTCACACACGACCTTTTGATGTGTCCAGGACTGCCTCACTGCATGAAGCCCTCCGGATAGTCAGAATTGTCATTGGTAGCTCAGGGCTCCAAAGATGAACATTCCAGAGAACTAGACAGGAGCTGTCTACTCATCTCTGGCCTACCTTCAGATGTTATGCAATGTCCTTTTCACTGGATTTGGTTAGTTACAAGCAAATCACAGCCCTCCCTGATTGTGGGGAGAGGACATAGAACTGCTTCTTGATAGAAGGCCTATTAAGGTACCACCATGGTCAGATTCTGGTGAAAGTTTTCCCCTTGGGTTGTAGATAGCTACCTTCTCCCTGTATGCTCACATGACCTTTTCTTTGTGAAAGCATGAATGTGGGGGTTTGGCGGCTGGGGAGGACCTCTCTTGCTTCTCTTCTTATAAGGGCACTAATCCTAACATAAGGGTCCCACCCTCATGACCTCATATAACCCTAATTACCTCCCAAAGTTTCCATTTCCAAATACGCTGGGGATTAGGATTTCAACATATAAATTGAACACATTCAGTCCATTACACCATGCTTATAGACATGCCACCATTCGGTAGAAAATGACATCAATTCCTGAATATTTCCAGATATCTGGAGTCTTTAATCAAGTAGACAAATCACCCACACACATGAATTTTTCACTTTCTTTCCAACTTTGTCTTACAGCTAAAACTCAAGCCAGAGACTATGACATAGATATAAATAGACCCAGAGCATCATTATATATAATTTGGAAAGGATTTCACTGGTGCACATCTGTAAGCAGTTCAGGCACACTTTCAAGCTGTGTTTACATGATACCAAACATCTGGATGAAAACCGAAAAAAATAATCAATTTGGATTGGAAACAAAACAGAAGTACAAATCTCAGTACACGGGCCCTTGGAATACTGAATGCAGAACTGATCCCCATACTCCAAGAATGAGATAATAGTGCACAAGAAGAGCCATTGAAATGGCCAAGGGGCAAAAGGGGCTTCCATGGGAAGAGAAGCTTAAAAAAAAAAAGAACTCCATTATGCAAACCGGGGATGGGAAGGGATGAAATCAAGGACTATGAAAAACATGAAGAATACAAATCTTAAAAAACCAAAGTGCTGGAACCAGGAGCTTTGAAGCTTTAAGGCAAGGATTTTAGTTCAACTGAAAACCCAATATATCCTGGCTATCAGGGAAAGTAGCACCCAAGAGACTCGAGCTTTGGGATAGTCAAGGAATTATTCCCTTACACAAGGAATTATTCCTTTACACATCACAACCTATTTCCAGTTTTGGACAGAAACCTTTCTAAAATGTACTTCTTCCCCAGCCTCCTATAGAGATTACACTACCCCTAGATCACCACTAAAGCCCTCATTGCGTACAGTAATTAATAATAATAATAATCTCAAGTACCAATGGTTCCTGCTAAATGACCCCCTGAGCCCCAAAATAGTTCTTGTCCCTGCTTTTTTCAGAATTCTTCAAGTTCCTCTTTCCATCTCTCCTCACCTTTTCATTCTTGTGGCATGATTAAGACAGGTTCCTTTAGACACAGGCCTTGAGATAGGATTGGAAGGCAAGTTGTTTGTTTGGGAGGTGATCCCAGGAAGCACCAGCAGGGGGCTCAGAGGGAGACAGGACCGAGGAAGCAGCCCATACAGGTGCATTACTTACAGGTGCAAGAAACTTAGCTTTGGGAGCAGCCGGGGCTCAGGGCACTGAGACTTCCACAACACTGTGCAGAGCTGTTCCACAGGAGGGGCAGAAACCTAGATTTTATCCCAAGATCCTGTCTGTCATTATTTAAAGGCTGCTCCCCTTAACAACCTGGCACTTCCAGAAGCCTGCAGGTGTTTGCAGTAGGAAGGCAGCAGGATATGGGGGAAGGTGAGTGCAGGGGACAGAAGCTCCTCCACTGTGGTTCTGGAGCCGTATGGACTGGTGCTCCACCCCTCTCTTTTATTCTTGCACCAGAATTTCAGGGTAAAGAAGGAAGACTAGACTATGGCTGAGAGCCTAAGGGACCCTCTTTTAGGTAAAAGATACCTTTTATGATAGCCCAATAAAGTCTTAACTTCTTCTGGTTCTTGGTTATATTCCTAAAATGTGCTAAAAGACAACTGGTATTTAAAAAAAATTTTTTAAGCCACTCAAAAATATCCAATCACACTAACTTCTGAAGCAGAGTGGGAGTCCACAAATTGCAGGTTGTATTAGGCAATCTCTCTAGAGATAAAAGCTGGCTTATTCATAGTACCTCAAATAATAGGATATGCCCAGACCTCAGGTCTGTCCAGAGTGGGGTTACAGTCTCAAGAAGGATGCGTGAGTGCAAGTGGGAAAACTGAGACAAAACCAAGCATACCACCTCAAGTATAAACCTTCTGTGGGGCAAGCTCCTGGTTGGGGAGGGGACTTGGTCAGAATAGGCACAGGAATTAGCAGGGAGGAGAGGGGCATGTTCATGTGAGATGACAAGACACAGACACATGAGATGACAAGCTGAAGGTCTTCAGAACTTGCATCTGAGGAAGGCTGGGACAAACATCCCTGACTTATTTAAAGTCACATATCAAGTTCATGAACAGCCAGGACAAAAATCCAGGTGTCTTCACTCCACCACAGCAGAAATTACCCAATAGCTAGTGGTCCCGAGACAAAGCCAAGAAGAAGATGTGGGTTCCAAGAACACCAGGGCACGCTGGCCGAAAGGTCCTGCAAGGATAATTTCAGGGAGAAGGGGCCCTGGGCCAGGCCAGAGAGTCAAAACCTCTAACAAAGCACCCTGACTGATAAGAAGGAGGCAGGCGTTCTCTGTCTACTTGTGATCTCTCTCTGTCAAATAAATAAAATCTAAAAAAAAAAAAAAAAAAAAAAAGAAGGAGGCAGGCGTTATGCTGGAGAGAGGAGGAGCAAGGAGCCTACACGCCAGGAATGGGGCTGCAGCAAACAGAGCCAGAGAAATTAAATGTGGGGCAAGATAGAAGCAGGGAGAGACAGAAACTGGGTGGGCATGGAACAAACCCATCCCTGCTTAGACTCTAGCTAGTTCTCTGTTTTGATATGTATTCAGGGCTCTTCTGTGCGTGGGGAGCAGTGCAGGATAGTAAAGGTACAAGCTCGCAGATGAAAAAGATGGAGCTTGAGCTCTGGCTTGGGTGTAGCAGGATTTGAGCAAGACTGGACAAAGCGTGGGTGACACAGGAGAAGAGCGGAGAGGAGGGAGACTGCAGATTTGGAATCAAGAGGACTGTAGAGAAATGGCATTAGAATTTGATCGGACCGTGGATGCCAACGTGAAAGAAAAACACAAGTCAGGGAATTCAGTAGAAGATTCTGAGCCTGGGGGATGGGGGGCTGTTGGCACCGTGGGTGCTGATGGAGACTTTGGAGAGATGTGATTCTTTGGAGCAGAGAGTCCATGTGGTGCTGACTCCACCCTGCACTCTGTATCTGGGAGAGGAGAGCATGATGGAGCTGGGATCCAGTGTCCAGGGCTAACCTCTCTCCTGTGCACCACTCCCCATTCCTGTTAACTCTTACAGCAATTTCGTTGCCCTAAGGAAGGAGACAGGTGTCCCCTACACTTTTTTTCTGGGATAGAAACCCAGTACAGGATCCTTGGACTTATCAACTTCACCGAAAGAAATTAAAGTATGAGTTATAGGAATGTGAAGGGTGAAACGAGTTCCTGGATTCTTGACAATTATGTGATTTGACAAAATCCACACTGGAAAAAAGTAACACAGAGTTTGGAAGGAGACAGGAATATAATTAAGCCAACTGGAAATATGGCGTCAATGTGCCTGTTTGGGGGAGGATTAGTGCGTTTTAACAAGGTCACTGTGACTCAAATATTGTACTGTCATGATGTTATCCTGAAAGAGCTTCAATAAATCTAACCTCTTGTGAACGTCCAGATAATACAAATTTGGAAAGATCTAAAAATCAGCTAAAACTGATACTGACAGCTAAAGAAGAAAGTTGTTGAAACACTGAAAACTACGATGGGATGATATGTGTTAGTGGTTTGAACTAAAATAAATTTGGTATTTTCGGCTAGGGAGGATTTCCCATCTATGCCATACTGTCTGAGATGTTAAGATGCTCACATCCACAGTTAAGAGGCCAGGGAAGTAACAGAGATATGCCCAGGGGTCCCTCTAAACGATGACACTAATTTATGGCTTTCCTCAGAAAATGATCAGAGGTTTATGGCAACGAGGGATCATATTTAGTGCTTGAAAGATTTCTCCCTTAGAAGTGTTGATGGCTTCAACCAAACAGATTGGCTTTGAGCACAGAAGGGAGGAATCAATTAAAGAACAATGCTAAAGGGAAGACTTGGTGAGAAAGAAAATGTTGGCTAGCAAGGAAAGAGAAATGGAAATTTTGAAAATCCATTAGAGAAGAATAAGGGAGGGAAGAGAGTGGGGAAGGGAAGAAGGGGAAGGGAGGGGAAGAAGTAGGTGAAGGAAAGGGAGAGAAGGGGAGGGGAGGAGAGGGGAAGGAGGAATGGGAGGGGAGGAAGGAGAGGAAAGAGGAAGGGGAGGGAAGGGAAAAAAGGGAGGGGAGGAACAGAAGAGGGGAGAGGGAGGGAGGGGAGAGGAGGGTGAGAAGGGGTAGGGAAACAAGGAAGTCTTTGATGAGATGAAGGAATTAAAGAGGGGTTGGTCAAGTCCTGCTTTTGATAATTCCATTCCAGGTGGAGATGGACTACAATACTGGTATGCAAGAGGTGATAAAATGGGGAAAGATCAGTATTGAGGGGGAAGATTTGAGAGCTGAATTCAGAAGCAGATTGAAAACCAGATGTAGTAAAGAAGAGTAAACAGCCCATAAAGGAGCATGGTACTACGATGAGTGTCCTGAACTAGGACCAGAGACCTGGATTCTAGTCCCACTTCTGCCTCAAACTCTGAGCAAGTCACTCCATCTTCCTGGGCTTGTCTCTTTGTATGTAAAGTGATGGGCTCAGACGAGGGGACCTTGAACATCCCCTCCCTCTTCTATAGCCATAGACTCAGTGAAATCAGAGACTTATATAAATGGAACCTTCCAGACTGGAACATGTATTTAGCTTTTCTAAGTAAAAAATGCTTTGAATGGAGGGGAGAAAAGGTTCCACTCAACACTTGGCGAGCAGTATTTGTTCTGTAAAATAATTAGCAAGTAAGCATTATTGAACTGGGTTGTCCCATAATTACAAGAGAATTAAAAGGAAAAAAAGAATTTAGGAGACTCAATTTTCCCTCACATAGATCAGAAGAGTGATTAACATAAACTATGGGTGGATGGCTAATAAAGATATAAGCAGGAGGAGAAAGCTAAGATCAGATGAAAAGAGTGCCAGTCCAGGGGTCAGGAGCCTTGAGTTCAGTTCCAACTCTGACTCTTCCAGGATCTGGACATGTTATTTCTCCTCTGTACCCCAACTTCCAAAGGAACCTAAAGATCATGGATGCCAGCCTCTCATCATGTGGTCATCCACCTGTAATCATTAAAATAGTCTTTCTGCTCTCTGTATGTCTAAACTAAGAAGAAGATCCAACTAGGAAGAAGAAGCTAGTTTATGTATTTTCAGGAGTAGTGCGGGGAACTGGGCACAGAGGTGACTGAAGAGCTGAGAAGGCAGAAAGAGGACAGCAAAGCAAGAGACATTAGCAACAGCAAGGAGCCATTGCCACACTGAGCTGGAGGGACTGAAGAGAGGAGGTGCTGTTGCTGGAACCCAGAGGCTGTGGTCACCTGATAGAAGCTCCAACCACAGTGGGTCCATCTGGTGGAAGCTGGAGGGGCCATGGAGGAGATGTGGCCACTGTCAGAGGTGCCAAGATCTAAGGGATAGACAGTGGCAGAGAACATCCCTGGCAAATGCAGACTGCCGGGGTCAGCACTTCCTCCACACAGAGCAGGGAAATGGCAAGAAAAGGATCTGAGGACAAGCAGGCCAGGAATGGCATGAAATCCAAAGTCTACCTTCTTACCGTGTTCACCTATGGTTCCTGCAACAGCCTAGGGTCTGGGTCTTCCACACATTTGAGGACATCCCTGCTGTCATGCCTTGTTTTCTTTCTTTCCCAGCATGATGATCAAACTTCCTCACACAGAATGGTTTTCAAACCTCTCTCATCATCCTAATTTCTCTCCTCTGGGAGCTCCCTGCTCTGTCCCCTTAAAATGGGTCTCCAGATGTTCACAAGACCCCAGGTGTCCATAATACCAGGTCATACACAGGACTATTCCCGCCCTTCTCCTGGCAATGTAGCTGTTCTCTCACTGTTGACTCACACTGAGTTTATGAACAATCAAGACGACATATCTCTCCCATGTGATTCCAAGTCTTCTCTGACTTGTCCTAGCAGGGTAATGTACATATTTGATAAACACAACTAAATTCATTTTCTAAATCACTGATTAAAAAAAAAAAAGTAGAACAGACCAAGGACAGAATCTTGTGTCACTCCACTCAAGACTTCTGTCCAAATTAACTCGGAACAATGACTCAAGGCTCGCTGGGTAGGGTTGTTAACCAGCTTCAGATTCACCTAACAACAAGAGAATTTGGCAAGATTTTATCAAAATCTTTACCTAAATAACAATTTATGGCATCTGTGGCAATCAGTTCCCTTCACTTTGCACCTGAAGAACAGAGAGTACTCAACTAATATTTGCTACTTTGAAGGCAAATAAAATTATCTTGATTTATACACCTCGACACCTAGTGACCCTGTGTAAAGGAAGTCTGCATGGTCATTTTAATGAGACATGAGAATGTATCCATGTTGGCTGCTGGTGAGCACCATTTTCTTCTCGAAGTTTGTTCTAGACTTCTGCTAGCAGGCACCAAAAATGTCACCAATCTGTTACTCCTGGCGTTTATTCCTTTCTTCCTTTTGAAAACTGGGGCAATATTGCCCCATCCAGTATTTGAGTACTCCCCTATTTTCCTGAAAACCCAATATACCCCAGAAAGAGCTGGGCCAGAGCATAAGAAAAATTGGGCCCTCATTCTCTTCCTCCTCCCTCTCTCAATTTCCTTCTCCCTGTGAATCAGTTATTTATTTGTTTATTTATTTATAGCTGGAGTAGAGGAGGAAGAGAAAGACTCCTAAGCAGTTTCCACACTTAGCACGTGGAGCCTGATATGGGGCTCAATCTCAGGACCCTGAGATAATGACCTGAGCCGAAATCCAGAGTCAGATGCTTAACCAATTGAGCCACCCAGGAAACCTTGAATCAGTGCTTTAGAGTCACTATAACTACATTAGTTGCTCCAGAAGCTATCCTATAGGCAACTCATGAGGGCAAAAGCTAAGAACATAGAATAACTTAATGCCCAACTGCCCAGGTCCCCACACCCTATCTCCTACAAGGTGACTTGATTTGGATAGGGCTGTGCAGGGGACATACTGTCCACAAAGAAAAGGTGAAAAGAAATTTTCCACTCCTCCCCTCAACCCAGAAGAATCTCCTCTGGGCTCAATGAATGCTTAGAAAGTGCAAAAATGAACTCAAATGACTCACTTCCTACTAAGAAGGGACAATGCCCATGACGATTCTTGATAATCTTAAACTCTTGATATATATACAGCAATTATTTTGTTAGATGCAATCATCCATCTCTCTCCCCACTATAAAAAAACAAATGAAGTTGTTGAAAGTTCACAGACATTGATTAAAGATGTACGCAAAGATTTAGGCATGAAGTGTTCACTAATGCTGTCAGTTATACCAGAAAATTGGAAACAACCTCAATGCCCAATAATAAGGGATTGTTAAACTACATGATGGTATATCCCCATACAGTAGAATACTGTGCAGATATTAAACATTGTGGCAAAAAGTAGATGGAATGATGTTCATAACATACTATTAAAAGGAAAAAGCAAGTTAAAAAAGCAGAATGCTACACACAAAGAGAAAAGTTTTTCAAAAGATGTGTTATAGTTACTATAACTAGTGCAATTATGACTGGATTTTAATTTTTCCACAGTGATACTCCTGAAATGAGGAATGGAGGACAATAAAAATTTATTTTTGCTAGCCAGAAAGAAAGAGGAAAGGCCCCCCCCTTTCAAGGTTGTCTTCTGCCAGATGAATATGAAGCCAGTTCAGACCCCACAGTCCAGCTTGCCTAGAGCCCCATGAAGGCCACCTCACTCTGGGCAGAGCTTCCTTGGTGCCACAATCCACCTCAAGACAAGTTATTTAAAATGGGGCTGCCCTAGCCAATCTCACATCCCGAAATACCAAGGGCCACTTCAGCCTAGAAAAAATGGCAGTGCCAGAGCCCTGTGAGGTTTTGAAGCTGAGCAGCAGCCCTTAGCGCATGAGAGGAACCTCCCTCCTCTCTCCAGGCTGCTTGCCCAAAGGTTTACAGACAGCTCCCTTGCCATCCCACAAGAGGAGACAGGCAGATGAGTCATAGCACTGGCTTAGATTAAAGGAGTATTATTGTGTTTGCAGAAATGGATCTACTTTATTATCCGTTTCTTGACACCTTACATATAGATAGGCTTTTCCCACCAGACTGGGCAAGTTTCTTTAAAAGCCAATGACTTCGTTAGCTAAAGCTAAGGAATGACCAATAAGAGTTAGAAACTCATCTGTCTGAAAAGCTGCCAGGCTGAAAAGATGTAGTGGAAACACTGAGGAAAGTGGTTTATAACCCTCAGACTTTAGATTCAAGTCTGCAAAGTGATGCCATTCTTCTAAAAATACACAGAGGAACTACAGAAATCCTTTCCTCTTTTCTAAGAGCTTTTCCTTTCCTTCTTTTTCTTTTTAAAGAAATATACTAGGTCTGGCTTGTAAAGGAGATTCACCACCTCAGATTTCACTGTTTTCATGGGGGTGACGGTCGTGAGATACTATTTTAAGGACTTCCTTCTCTTATGCAGATTTTTCCACACTGGGAGGACAGATAAGGTATGTTCCACTAATGTTCCTCATTAAACCCACATGTGTGCCAGCAGTCATTTCCCTTTGTCTTGCTATCCCATGACAACAGATTGCATGTCATAGGAAATTGGAATGGGGACCTTATTTGGTTTGGATCTCTCTTCTCCATTGTTTAATTCCACATTCAATTTTTCATTCTAGGTCTGCTTTTTTTTTTTTTTTGCAGAAATATACTATGACTGAATATAGGAATAAATAAATGAATAGGTGTTATTTTTCTGGACTCATACACTTTTCTGAAGCACTTTGACCAGCATCCCCCACCCCCAGCATTCTATCTCTGGGATGAATGTACTAGTTATTCAGTAAAGATCCAATGACTGATGGGCCTGTATGTACCATAAATGTGTGCTCTCCATACCTTGTTTACCGTTAACCAAGTTCCAGTAGTGGCTTCCCCATTTCCTTTATTGCTGTGATGTACAGATACCTCCATGGGACTCTGTCTCTCTCATCCGTCAACCTAGACCATCTGTCCATTAAAACAAACAAATAAATAATCATTAAAAAGCTTCTACCAAGTGCCAGGAAAGGAGGTGTAAGGGAGCAGAGAAAGTTTCACATTCCCTGTTGTTGAATCTAGGGTTGGCTTTCAGAGGAAGCTGGATGTCTTTTCAATCTAATATACTCTGTTCTCTGCTACCATTCTTGTTTTTCCTCAAGAATGCAAAGCTATGGGGCATAACTAACTGGGTAGCTCAGTTAGTTAAACAAATCTCTTGATTTTGGCTCAGGTCAAACCTTTGGCAAGGTCTTGGGCTCCAACCCTGACTGGAGCTCTCCAGTCAAAGCAGAAAGCAGAGTCTGCTTGGGGTTCTCTCTCCCTCTCCCTCAGCCCATCCCCGCTTCCCCTTCAGCGCACAATATAAATAAGTAAATAAATTTTTAAATCTTAA
Source organism: Enhydra lutris kenyoni (assembly GCF_002288905.1). NCBI lineage: Eukaryota > Metazoa > Chordata > Mammalia > Carnivora > Mustelidae > Enhydra > Enhydra lutris. The sequence continues at coordinate 18,878,090 of NW_019154088.1, read as the reverse complement.
AAAAAAAAAGGAATGCAAAGCTATGATGGCAAACTCTTTAAAGGATACCAGCTATTATTTTTTTGAGTATCAACTTTTACACAACTGTCGCTGTTACTCTTTTCATTTAAAAATGCAATTTTAAAATATTTTTTCTAAATGGGATCCATTAGATCTAAGAAGTAATGTTCTTCCCACTTATCAAACATTAACTGTGTGTCAGGCATTGAGTAATAGCTTCCACAGTCATTATTTCATTTACTCCCTTACAACTATCCTATGAAGGAGATGCCAACATACAAGGAAACTGAGAGTTTAAGCCATTTGCCCAAGATCACACGGCTAGAATGGGAATCTTTTGACTATTCCACAGAAACCCATCCAGCTTTTGTCAACTAAAGCCCCTGAGTTTGGCCACCTAGAAAAATGTTTTCTGAGGACGCAAAGTAGAACCGTACTTGTATTCTATGAAGCCCATACCTTCACTAAAAGAGGCAGTCATCAGGTAGCCAAAAGGCCAAACTGACTTGTTACACTCTACCCTACCAGCTGGGAGCAGGTCTGGACATCAGACAAGCCTGATTTCAAGTCGCAGCTCACTCACTCACTGGACATGCGACCACAGAAAATTATTTGCTCTCCCTGATATTCAGTTTCCACATGTATAAAATGGAGACAGCAATATAGGTCGGATTCTATGTAAATACCAACTTTCAGCTCTTTTTGAACCCCAAAAAAGGCATCTGCACGTGGTTCAACCCAAACTCTTCAGTAGGTCGCTGTACAGATTAAACAAGAGCGCACAGGAAACAATTAAATGGCACTTTTAGGTAGACTGTGTCCTCCTGACTTCATTTCGCTCACGTCAATATAGTCTGCATTTTCGGTGGCACTTTATAAACACAGAGGCTGGCCTGAAGTTACGGAAGTGCTGGGAGTTGATAATTCAGGAGACAGTATGACTGCATGGATGGTCGAGAATTAACCACCAGCGATCTCCCGATCTCCTGAGGCCTTACAGCTCCTGCTCAGGGCGTTCCCCCCCACCGCCCCCGTCGTTTTGTCTCTTAATTACTAAGTAAATTCACAAATACCTCTTTCTACAAAGTGAAAGGGTAGGCGCTTCGGAGCATGTGGCGCACTCCTCATTAACACGAGGTTTGAAAATCCCATTCTCCGCCCGAGTCCGGGGCGCCAAGGGGCGGGGCCGGGGCGGCAGGGTGTGTCCGCGGCGCGCGACTGCCCCGAGTTAAGCCCCCAGCTCCGGCCCCCAGCTGGGCCCGGCTGCGCTCTGCCGCCAGCCCGTCCCGCCCACGCGGGCAAGAAGCGCAGCCGGAGCGTGCGTACCTGCCGAGCGCTGTTCCCTTCCTCGCCAGGTGTCTGGCCCTGCCCTCGCTCCTCACGTGCATTATCTTATTTACTCCCCCACAACATTCCCGGCAAAAGGCAACTGTCATTTCCCCATCTGCCAAGTGAGGAAACACCTCAGGGAGGTTGAGTTTCTCGCCCAAGGTCCCGGAGCGGTGGACTCGGATTCCAGCCAAGGCAGCCTCAGGACTCCCACACAGAACCCTTTTTTTGTTTGTTTCATTTACGGGGTAGGGGCGCTTTTTCACCTCAAAAGCCAACCAACTTGGCCATCCGCAAGCGACCGCGCTCGGTCTCGCCAACCGGCACGACCTCACCGCGCGCCTCAAGTCCAGGGCTGCGGGCGCGGGGCGCGGGTAGGAGGAGCGGCACCGCCCCCGGGGTATTTAAGCCCCGTCTGGAGCCCACGGGGCCGGCCGCTCCCGCTCCTCCCAGCTCGCGCCTCCCCTCCCCCTCCCCGCTCTCTCCCCGCGCGCCCCCACCCTCCGCCCGGCGCTCGCCTGGCGCGCAGGCAACGGCCGGCGGGGCGCTGGGAGCCGGGCGCGGGCGGCGCTCGCCTCTGCGGAGCCGCCCCCCGGCCGCCGCCGCGCATTGCCCAGCCCGCGCCTCCAGCGCTGCCGCCGCTCGGCTTCCCGTCCTGAGTGTGCCGCGGTCGCCGGAGCCCGGACGCCGGCCCCGAGCAGCCCCGCAGACGGGCGAGCGGCTGTGGACGTCCGGCCAGCAGCCCGCAGCATGGATTCGGATTCCGGCGAGCAGAGTGAAGGCGAGCCCGTGACCGCCGCAGGTACCGAGGGGCCGCGGCAGCCCAGCCGGGAGGGCCGGGGCCGGGAGGAGGGGAGTCTGGGGCAGGAAATCGCGAGTATTTCTCGGAGCTGCCGGGCGGGAGGCCGATCCCTTCCAGGCCGGGACCGGGGATTGCTCCGCGCCGTGAGTTTGCTGTGAGGTTTTCCACTGCGCTTGGGCGCGCGGGAGGGAGAAGAGGTGCATCTGCGGGTGGCTCTCCGCGTAGCTGCGTCCTGCGGCGGGCTCGGGTCGCCCGGGCTGGGTGGGGGTGGGGAAGAGTTCGGGAAATCCGCGTCCTGTAGTTTGCTGCAGCGAGGGTTGCAACACATCTGCCCTTTGAAATAACTTTCTGTGCGCCGACCCTGTCCTCGAACCCTGGCGCCAGGGACGCTGCGGGACAGGTGACTCCGGCAAGGAAAGGACCCGCGGGTGGACGGGCAGGGGTCAAACCACAGCTAGTGGCTGCGGTTCCCGAGGCTGCTACACCAGCGGAGCAGAGGGGTTCGCCCATCGCTGCCCCACAGAGGCAGAGGAGGTCCCAGCGAAGAAGTCCGGGAACGCAGCCACGGAGGGGGGGGGGGGGGGGGGAGGGGTGGTGCTGCGGGGGCGCAGACGCAGGAATCGGGCTTCGCCTTTAAGAGTCGCCGCCGGCTTTTCACAATCGATAGTTATCGAAGCAATGGGTGGGTGCTTACTTTGGAAAAAATGAATGTCCTCCCCCGCCTCTCCCTGATACTGAGCAACAGGAGGAAGCCACCCACAGCCTTGGGTCGACTTACCGCTGGGTTCTGCCCGCCTTCACCGGTCGGCTCCACCTGCCGCCCACGGGTCCACGCACCGTAGAACTGATCGCCCAGCCCACCTGTCCCCGGCTTTCGACACCCTCGGGGGCCCTGAAGGCTAGCCGCGGCCGGCCGGCGGACTTGTGACCTTAGAGTTGACCCTCCTGTCACAGACCCGAGGTCCTAGACTAGTCCCCACTCTTCCCTATGTCAGGCCAGCATCCTGAGAGTGGGGACCAAGTGCCAGGAGGCACTCTCAGCCCAGGCGTCCAGGCGTGGGTGTAGGAAAGGCAAGCTCAGGAACCAGGCAGGACAGCGCCAGACGCTGTGCCAAAAGCCCTACATAGATGATTCCCCTACATCTGCACAGCATCTAGCCAGGTGGTTATTAGTTCCATTTTACAGAAGCCCAGAGAAGCTACGTAGCTTGCCCACGTCTCACAGCAGGGAGTAGCGAAGGGCAGAGTGATTCCCTGTCCACTACATGGTACCCCTCCGCCTCTCACAGGGCGGCTGTGGTCAACACCTTTGGGTGGGTGGAAGAGATGAGGCTGGTCAACAGGTAGGGTGGCATTACCAAGATGCCTGCATTGAGGATTCCTCCGTGTGTGTGTTTGAGTGTATGTGTAAGGGTCACCTCCTTTGTGCAGGTAGGTGTGGATATAACAAATTGACCTGAGCCCTTTGCCTACTTGTATGTTTCTGTGGCTAGGAAGCACCAAGATTTTGTATCATGCGGGACTTGTGGATCTCCTCATATCTGTTTAAAGTTCCAGTAGGTGTTTATGTATGTATCTAAGTCTATCTGGAAAGCTGGGGCAGGGTTGGGGGATGCTGACCTCGACACTTTACTGTCTCAAAATTCCAGGAACTAACTTGCTGTCCCCACCCCACCCTCAGGTCTCTTACGCAGGTTGATGTTTCAAGGAGAGGAGAAGGAAGCTTAGAGAAAGAAGAGGGAGGAGAAGAAGGGGGAGGAGACACTCCAGAGGAGGAGTTGGTGCTTTGGTAAAAGGGAAGGGAAGGAGTTCTCAAGAGTCCTGTTTCTTCTCCACCAAGTCTTCCCAGCCCCGGTTATCCCAGATGTGTGCGTGTCTGTTTGTGTCAGGCCCCTGCGCTAACAGCAGACCTTACCACTGAGGTCAGATGGGTCCCATGAAGAATAGGACAGCCAGCTCTATGAGCTGTCACCATGTGTTTGTGCCTTGCTGTTTCCTACAGTCATTTCTTCTTCTCTGTGTGTGCACGAATCTCTCAAGCTGAACATTTAATTGAATATCACAAGCCATTCTGCTAAATGGCATTCCATCTCATTATTCATAGTCTTAAACTATTTTTCGTGACAAAGCTTCAGAACTAGATGCTAATTCATTGCTTTGCTGTAGTTGCATCCTGTCAAATGGAAACCCTTGCTGCAACTTCAGATACAGGTTAAGTGAAGCTATGTTATCCTTAGGGGTTGACCTTTGTCTCCATACAGGTACATCTGTGGACCTGTATCTGTGCAAGCTGGATGTGTTTGTAGCTGGGGACAACAGAGAAGTGGGACTTCTTGGAGTATTCATTGTGTGTGTGTCTGTGTGAACCTACCTCTTGAGGAGTTAAGATATGAGGACTGCTTCTTCCTGAGTGGCCTTCCCTTCTAGAACTTGTAAAAAAAAAAAAAAAAAAAAAACCAGCCCTGCCATGAGATGTACCCTATTAAGGTCAAGAGCCTGTACTCTTGGAATCAGAAGGACCTAGGTTTCATTCTCTACCTGTTGGGCAAGTATGTTAACCTCTCCAAACCTGTTTCTCCATCTGTCGAATGGAGATAACAGTAGTACCACAAAGAGGTTGTGAGGATTAAATAAAATACCACATGAAGTGTTCCCGGTAATCTTTCAGTACATGGTAGCTGCTATGTTGATTATCACCTGACTGGATTATTTATTGTAAGAATACTGCTAAATAATGTACAGCAGTGCTTTATAAATTGTAAATCAGTAGACATGTGTAACACGTATTATTGTTATTATTATCATATTAATGTAATTGCCTGAGAAGGTTTGTTTTGAATTTCACTCATTCTCTCTGGGTGTGTGTGTGTGTGTGTGTGTGTGTGTGTGTGTGTGTGTTAGCTTGGTAGCTGGTTTGGGGGAGGTTATCTTTAATTTACCTCTTCTTATCCTCCTCATCTTCCAGCTCAAGGCATGAAGATGGAGACATTCAGAACTATTACCTTCACCATCCCCCTTTCCTCTAACTCTGGGTAAAGTAACACAAAGCAGAAAAGCCCTTATCCAACCCACTGGCTAACTTGGAGATACCCACTTTCATGCCATTTCAAATGAAACAAGAGGAGGTAACCCTTCCAACCAGTGAACCGTTTTCCTTCAAGGTAGCAGGAGGCCCAGGAAGTCCTCATCATTCCCCTTGCATTTTTACCCATCTCAGTCACCTTCCCAGTTGCAAATTGGCAGAAGAGTAAGAAAGTCTCCGAGGACAACCTACTCTTGACCCCTTTCAAGAGATGTTTCCAAAGATCTCCCCGGTGCCTGTGGTGCCCTCATCGAGCAGGACAGCCCTGTGCATAGTGGGTGAAGCGGGGAGATGAGATTTGTCTCCAGCTGCACTGTTTTTCAGGAAGCACAGGATGAGGCTTCTGTGTCATTCTGCTGCCTGAAACTCTACTCTGCCTTTCTGTCGTTTGGGGTTCTTTCTATGATTAGGAAAGAGGCAGGGTTTATGGAATACTGGATTCATTCCAGAGACCCAACTTGGCAGTCTATCATTTGGCAAACCCACCATCCATCTCTCAAAAATTTTAGCACTTGGTATATTAACTCGACAGTGATTAAGAATCTTTCCTAAGAAGCAACAAGCAAGTAAACATTAGCAGTGTCAGCTTTTTCTCTTTTAGGCCTGTAAAACAAAGACAGTCTACCCGGCTGAGGGCAAACAGGCTCCTTCCACTCACAGCTAGGTGGTCCGGGGCCGTCAAGCTGGTGGGGTTTCTTCACAATCCAGGCAGGTGCAACAGAAAAGCATTTCCAAGCAATGGAGTCAAGATATGGTAGGGAAGCTTCCACACAGTAAAGGAAATGGGAAGACAGCAGACCTCTAACCCTGCCTTTTCTATCCTTCTCATCACCTAGGTCCTCAGTGTGGTCCTTGTGAACAAAGTAGCAAGGTGGATTAGGCAGGTAGGGTTCAAGTAGGTAGGATTCCGTAGGTGTTTAAGAAGAGGAAAGGTGTTCCAGAAGTCAGACACCACTTGAGCAAAGGCCCGGATAAGCAGGGAGGTGACTGGAGTGGAGGGCATATTCTAGGGAATACTGGGAAATAAAGGTATTGGAGTGATGGGGAGGGCCACATAGAAAAGGATTCTTAGTGACTAGTCCTGATGGGGCCAGAGAGGACCCTGATGAGCTGACCGTTATGCAGAAACAGGACTGACTGAGAGCTGGGTTTGCAGGAACCGCATCCGACAGACACGGAGTGCGGGACTGCCTAGGCTTGGAGCACCGGTGACTGGGGTGGCCGCGGTATCAGGGCAAGTGGCAGCTCTCAGGTGAAGCAGAAGAGGGAGGATGCAAGTGCCATTTCTGAGAAGCAGACGACAGAAGTGCTGACAGACTGCATAAAAGCAGTGAAAGGAGAGGGAGAGTGGAAGAAGACTGGCATGCCGCGTCGGGGTGAGGGCCGGGAAATACAGAAGACGGACTCCCCGACCCACGCTTCCCAGCCAACCCCTTCTTTCCATCAGGCACTTAGCGGTGGTGTTTTGCTTACAGGCACTTGTCCGCTGTGAGCAGTAGACCATGCTAGAGCCCTAGCTTCAGGGGATTATGAGGTTCGGCAGTCTGTTGATTCTCATTGTTAGGTTCCTGGTGGAGACTGTTGGGTAACCCTTGTTAACTGACAGATTGACAGTGGATGGGCTGGCCAGCCTGGAACGGAGACCATCTGAGGATGAGGTACCACGTGCCTGTTAGTCACTGTCTTGTGTCTTGTTCCTGTTTGTGGACATTTCCAGGGGCCTCTGCCTTGTCCACACACTGTCTGTAACTGCTTTATGGGTCAGGACCTTGTCCTGTGCTTTCAGGTTCCTGAGATTTTATGGGCATAATAAATGAATGTGCATCTTGAGGAGCCTCCTGGGAACTCTGCACTGAGAGACCAGACAGCCAGAAACCTTTCCTATGCAGTGGAACTGCCAAAGCTTGCCTTCAGTGTTTTAAGATTTCTAATGCTGTCTGGGACCCTGTGTTGGGAAGTATGGGGAAGGCAGAGAGGTAAGGACACTATCCATTCTGGCTCCCAGGGCTTAAGATCAGATGGGGAGACAGGACACGTACAGAAATGGCCACAGCCTGCACCAGTGCATGAAGACAAGACTCCTGACCCCTTGCCCTGGGATTGTACCCAGCCAAATTTCTGTTGTCTTAATAACAGCCACTTCCCATTGTGTGCTTTAGGGTTATTCTGGTACATTCTCGTCTCTTGTCCTGGATTGTTAGCTCCCTGAGGGCAAGGATGGGGTCATTTTCACCTCTATCACCTCCCACTAACACCTTGGATCCTGAACACACTGGGAGGTGTCTGGCTGGCTGGCTGGCTGGCTGTGTGCCTGCATGGATAAGTGAAGACAGGCACAGCACAGGGATACTGCAGGTTCAGTTCCAGATCACTGCAATAAAGCAAATATTGCAGTAAAGGTAGGCCAGGGAATTTTTAGCTTCCCCAATGCATATGAAAGTCACATTTACACTGTAGCATAGTCTCTTAAGTGTGCAATTGCATGATATCTTTAAAAAAACAATTTACATACCTTTATTTAAAAATCCTTTATTGCTCAGGCACCTGGGTGGCTCAGTCAGATAAGCATCTGACTCTTGATTTCAGATCAGGTCATGATCTAAGGGTGAGATGGAACCCCACGTGGAGCCTGCTTAAGATTCTCTCTTTATGGGGCGCCTGGGTGGCTCAGTGGGTTAAGCCTCTGCCTTCGGCTCAGGTCATGATCTCAGGGTCCTGGGATCGAGCCCCGCATCAGGCTCTCTGCTCAGCGGGGAGCCTGCTTCCTCCTGCCTCTCTGCCTACTTGTGATCTCTCTGTCAAATAAATAAATAAAATCTTTTAAAAATAAAAAGATTCTCTCTTTGTCCCACCCCCCATCTCTTTCTCTCTCTCAAAAAAAATTTTTAAAAATATTTTACTGCTAAAAAATACTAACCATTATCTGAGCTTTCAGTGAGCTATAATCACTGATAACAGATCGCCATAACAAATGTTAATAATAATTTGAAAGTTTGAAATATTGTAAAAATTACCAGGATCTGTCACAGAGACATAAAGTGAGCAAATGCTGTTGGGAAAATGACACTGCTAGACTTACACCACCAGGGTTGCCATAAACCTTCAGTTTCAGGGGGGGAAAATCTGCAAAGCTCATTAAACCAAGTGCAACAAAATGAGGTATGCCTGTATGTGGATGGATGGATAGATGCTGTTGTAGGCTGTTTCCCCAGGAACTGGACTCTGTGATTGAGGTTGGCATGCACTGGGTTTATTTGGGGAAAGAGAGGGAAGGGGAGGGACACTGTATTAGGCATAGTGAGAAGCTGAGCTCCAGTGCACACCCAATAATAATAGCCTCCAGCTCTGGAGCTAGAACAGCCCTTCAGAACTGTTCTGAGTCAGCGTGAGGGGCCAGGCCTTCATGTCCCCTTATACAAGGGGATGAGATGTAGGCCATCTCGTGGCCAGATGTAGGCCATACCAAGGAACAGGGTGCAAACTTGGGTGAAGCTGTCCCCACCCACTGAGAGCTATCTACAGGCCCCCAGAGGCTTGTGGCATGCTTGGCCCTTCATTCTCCATGAGGAACCTGAGCAGGACATTGAGACACCCCATGCAGGTGGTCCCCAGAATTCTTCAGGAGTGTTTCATTAGAGAAGGCAGCCCTGTCTACCAGCAAAGCTCAGGGGATAGTCATTGAGCTGTAAATTTTACCTAGACCTCCCTAGGAAAATTTAGATTGCCAGATGAAGTTAGCCATTCCAGACCTCATAGCTCTGCACCCAGTTGTTGAGTCCATTCAATCTAAGAGGTATTGGCTGATCACCTGTTTCATGTTCAGAGTGGCACAGGGTGCTATAGTCACATAGAGAAATAGAATTCGATGGGACCCTACCCTCTAGAAATTTGCAGCTTTGTTGAGGAGAGAAAACACCCACCCAAAACTGAATCTACAAGACTGGGAGGCATCAGCAAAAAATGCTGTAGGGGGACGCCTGGGTGGCTCAGTTGGTTAAGCAGCTGCCTTCGGCTCAGGTCATGATCCTAGCGTCCTGGGATCAAGACCCACATCGGGCTCCTTGCTCGGCGGGGAGCCTGCTTCTCCCTCTGCCTCTGCCTGCCTTTCTGTCTGCCTGTGCTCGCTCTCTCTGACAAATAAATAAAATCTTTAAAAAAAAAAATGCTGTAGGATCTGGAGCAAGAGGCATTGTGGTCTGGAATTCTGGTGGTGAGCTTCATGGAGGAAATGGGCCTTGAGGGTAGCCTTGAAGGAGTGAAAAATTTAGATGGGGGTAGAAAAAAGAGAAGGTGGCAAGGCTGGAAGCCTGTGAGGAGCTTGGCCTGACCCAGTGGGGATCTCCTTAGATGACCAGCAGCAGAAGGGAGTTGTCATACTTAAAAAGTAAAATGGTGGGGGGCGCCTGGGTGGCTCAGTGGGTTAAGCCTCTGCCTTCAGCTCAGGTCATGATCTCAGGGTCCTGGGATGGAGCACTGCATCAGGCTCTCTGCTCAGCAGGGAGCCTGCTTCCACCTCTTTCTCGGCCTGCCTCTCTGCCTACTTGTGATCTCTCTCTCTCTCTCTGTCAAATAAATAAATAAAATCTTTAAAAAAAAAAAAAAAAAGTAAAATTGGGTGTCATAGTGGTACTTGTAGCCAATGTGTAAGTTTCTAGAGCTGGAACAAGAATATGTGTGAGTGTGTAAATATAAAGCCCTATTTCTTATGCTATTTTTTCCTTTAAAAATATGGCACCTGTTTTTTTATTTGTCAGCAAAACCAAATTATAGTCACACTTTCCATTAGCATTCTCCACTAACTGATTCCTTTTCCTCCAGAGTTACCATTGGCTCCTACTTGAATTCACATGCAGATCTCTATAAAGGCACTATATACATAATTTGGTTTTGTTTTTTGCAGTCACTTGGCTTGTAGCTCTTCATGTAAAATGCCTATGTAGGTGGGTGTTTGGGCTGTATTCTGTGCAAGTATAGAAATAAAGGATAGAGAAAAATTTAAAAAACAAGTTTTCTCTAACAGCCTGATCTAAGGAAACATATGAGAGTGAGTACCCTTTTCCCCACATATATTAAGGTATGCCAAAAAAAACTATTACTTTTTTGTACATCAGAGATGGGTTTGTTTGTTTATTTGTTTGTTTGTTTTTAGGCAGTTGCGTGGTCCAAATTCTGATGCTGCTTTCAAACAGTCTTCACGTTCATATTGGCTTGCCTAAACATCATTGCCTGGGAATAAATTTGAGCCTGTTCATGGAAAATCTCCTAGTGTGCAGACTATAAAAATGGAAAGCTTGGCGGCACAGAAAGTGCTAGACACACCCTAATAGAAACCAGTATTTTGTAACTTGGCTCTCCAGAAAAAAAGAAGAAAAAAAGAAACTTTGGTGGTATCCAAATACGGGTTTAAACTGTTGAAAAACCCCAGGAGCAGCCACTGTCTTGTAGGTTCTCTTCTCAAAAGTAAAATATGCTTTCTGTGAAACTGTTCTAACCATGCAAGGAAACATTTTGGTGATACATAGTTTTATGGAGATTCCTAATTGATATTTTTATAGTGGAGGCCTCCTGTTTCACGCAAGGGAAGAAGTTCTGTCACGGGCTGTTCTGGTGAGCACGCATGTCCAGCAGGTCTGATTTGGGGTCTGTGGGTTGTGCTGGGAAAGTCAACAGAAATTTCGGTGTAGAATGTGGGAGGGAGATGATGGGGCCTTCTGCAGGGCAGGCCTCAACAGCGACTGTCTACCAGTGTGCTTCCTTGGTTTCCTTAGGATAACACTGACACAGCAAGGGAAGACTGGGGTTGGGGTTATAGAGGAGAGGGCATGGGGTTTAAGAAGTTGTGGCAAATATCTAACAAGATAAGAAGCTGTGAGGATGCTCTTTGCCAGCCAGAGTCCAGTCCCAGAGGGCTAGTCCTAAATGTAAAATAATAGTGATGTTTTGAATTTTACTCATTTATTTCACATTAACTAAGCACATACAATGTATTCAAATCTGGACTGATTATTTATGTGATATTGAACCCTTATACCAGCCTTCTAGGATATGTACTAGAAATAGCCTCATTTTATAAACTCGGAAACTGAGGCACAGAGAGGTTAAATAACTTGCTCAGGAATGTGCATCTTGTCAGTGGATATGAAGTCAGGGGAACTCCAAAAATAGTGCTCTTGTACAAGGTAGATTAGGTAAAGTTGTTGGATGCCACCAGGCTCGTTTGTATCCCCCTCCAGCTCCCACGGGGCCTAGAATCCTGACCATTAGGTTCCTTCATGAGGCTCCTTCTGGTAGGACGTGCCATCTCCAGAAGGCCCTGTGTTAAGCACCAGACATCACCTGCACTAGCCCAGTTGCACATTGGCAAGGACTGGCTGGCCCAGATTCCTGTTCTAGAGCTGGTGAAGTGTGGTTTGGGAGGGAGATGGAGAGAGGGGCACCAAGCTCCTACCGGGAGAGAAGGTTGTAGAAGGACCCTGAAGCCGTGCACCTCTCCAGACCATGGGACGTGGTGGGTGGTGAATATAGCAAACACTAGAACAAGAGAAGGACTGAAAAGCAGTCAGGAGAGGTGCTGAAGACAGACAAACATTCTTTTTATCAAAGTGTACTTAAGCTTACTGGGTCCTCAGGCATTTTTTTTCCACTCCAGCATTAAATCATCTCAGATAAAGAATTCCAAGGGCATGGTAACCCATTGGATTCGAGGATGAGCAGAAACCCAAGGATGAGCCTGCCTCACAGTGAAGAGAAGTTGAGATTCAGAGCTTGATTATTGGGGTTTGGGTGTCCCTGCAGTCTCTTACTTGCTGCTTTTTAGTAACATTAGTTTCTGACCAAAGGAATGCAAGCTCATGGTAGAATATGTGTAAAAATTGGTACAAAAAATCGGTACAAAAAATTAGATTGAGCCCTAAGAATAGATGTGCTTTTCCGAAGCCAAAAAACAATCCTGAAAAGATGCAAGGGAACTTTCTTAGGGGAGGGAGCAGTCTTTTTAAGAGAACAAAAGCCCCCCCCAACGCAATGTTTTCTTGGGGACATTAAAGCCTCTGGTTATACTGCCAAGCAGTGTCAGAACCAGAGTTGGAGGCCAGATCCTCTGGCTCCTCTGTCCTTCCCAAAATCATACATAATTTTTAGAAAAGGATCAGAGTTATTCTGGATGTTGTGATATCAAAGGGACCCCTGCTCTGTGTCCTCCCAACACCCTGTCCTGTGTTCTTGCCACCCCTTCCCCACCAGGCACGTCTGCCCAGAACTCAGGCCACCACAGACCCACACTAGGCCTTACCCTTCTGCATGGCCCCTCCTCCCCTTCGTCAGAAGGGCCCTACACAGAGCCCTCAGAAGATTTTCATGGTTTTTAATAGCCAAAAGATGTTTACTGGGTTTTATAGATGCCCAGTGACAATTGCAAAGGCTAATCTACTTTTGAGTTTAATATTTACTGGCTTCAGGAAAAGATTTATTGACTTCTAGTTCTCCAGTTTGATTTTTATCTGTGTTTAGATTGGCTGTTTTTGTAAGGAAACAGGGAAATTTGTTCATCTGTGTTAACCTCTCTACCCTAGGATTTAAGGGTATTCATATTGAATGATTCAGTCTCAGTGAAACAAGGCAGGCAGAGTTCAGTTAAAACAGAGTCAACTTTGAGAGAGCCCAGAGTAGGATCCAGTGGGAATTCAACAATAATATCTTGGCTTTTTTTTTTTCCTTTCGAATTCTCTGACCATATGTAATCCTGGTTTTCCCAAACTCTTCTTCCATTGCTCCTCCTGTGTCCATCATTAATACTTTTTTCCTACACATGTCTCTTCAGGCTGAGCCCTCAGCCTGGTCTTTTCTGACAATATACTTTCATTTGGGAGAGACTATTCATTCTAAAGGCGCAAGACCAAAAATTCCCCAAGCTGCAGTCTCGCCCAGTCCTCTCTCCCAAAAAATCCTGCCTTTCAGGGCATCTGGGCCTTTCCTCCTCACTGGCCAGGAGGCCCCTCGTCTCAGCACCTCCACAACCACACCATTACCTCTCCCTCAGCTTTCCCCAGGTTTTCTGTGGCCTCCTTAGCCACTAAGTTATTCGGAGTGAAACAACGGTAAAGGCAGAAGAACAATGAAATACCCTGTACACTTGAGCCACGGCAAAACCAGGACATGGATAAAGCAGGAATTATTATTCTCAGTTTACAGATGAAGATACAGAATCAGAGATTACCCCAAATCACAAAACAGGTGCTGAATTTTCACTATTAAAAACTGCACCTCCACCCCCACCAAAATGAGGGCAGCGGCAAACCTACGTATCCAGCCTAAAAAACAACATTCGGTCAAATAGCTACTGAACGATTAAATACATAACGACATTTCCACAATGCAGAATATTATTCAGCTGTTAAGAAAAATTTGGGGGGCGCCTGGGTGGCTCAGTGGGTTAAGCCTCTGCCTTCGGCTCAGGTCATGATCCCAGGGTCCTGCGATGGAGCCCCGCATCGGGCTCTCTGCTCAGCAGGGAGCCTGCTTCCTCCTCTCTCTCTGCCTGCCTCTGCCTACTTGTGATCTCTGTCTTTTAAATAAATAAATAAAATCTTTTAAAAAAAAGAAAAATTAATTTGAAAAACATATAATAATAGAGGGAAGAGTTTGCAGTATCATGCATAATGAAAGCTTGATAATCTGTGATCTCACTTGTGCTCCATACATGCATATACACACATATTATATGTACATATATTTACTTATACACACACACGCCCCTATACATACATATACATACTCTCGTTTTTATAGAGAAAAGGGGAAGAGTCTCCTTTACACTCATTCACATAAACTTTTTTTTAACTTTTTAACTCTGGAACAGAATTAACCATTCTATATGATGAGTTTATGGGTAATTATAATTTCCTTCTTTGTACTTTTCTTCCAGATATTTCACAGTGAATATGTATAACTTTTAGCAGGACATGTTAATTTAAAAGCAACAATCGAGTAAGATCTGGTGGCCTAGGCCACTGCTCATCCTGTGGGCTTTCTTTTAGTTTTGTCCAGTTCCCTCCATCTTCTTCCTCGAAAGTAGTTCTTCCCTCACTTCCCTGTGATCTTCTTTCCCCTCAGACAAGTCCTCCCTGAGTCCCTCTCAGGGCTTCTTCTGGTGGGGGGCATGCTCCAGGCTTCTCAGCCCTCTTCCTGCTCACCCACTGTCCGGGCTGTGGCCCTCCACTCTCCCTGGTGCATCCCCAATCTGGGGCCACCTGGCCTAGCCTTCGTGGGCCCTCATGACATGAAGAGGAAGTGTGGGCCGTCAGAATAGGTAATGAGTAGGTAATGAGCTCATAGATTTGGGGTTCAGAGTCCGGCACAGGGTACCAGAGCCTCTCAAGCCAAATGCAATGCTGGAATGAGCTTGCTGACTCAGCCATCTTGGCCCCTGAACGTGGCCTCACTGATGCTAACTGACTGTCAGTGTATGCAGCTGGCATGACATTTCTCTATCCCTGACCTCTATCCCGAATACGAATGACTATGACTTTCCACTTTTTCATTTACACATTGATTTTGTGTCTTTATTACTTTTACAATTAGAAAAAAAAGAGGGGTGAGCATTTAAAACCCTATTATAGAAGGATTTTTAGCTTTTAGGAGGTACTAGTCTACTGCCACCATTGGTCTGCCATTCTGAAACAAAATTATTATTGAGGAGCTGTATGATATTAAATATCATGTGTATCTATTTGTGTGTGTGTGTGTGTGTGTTTCTAATGGAATTAGAAATTTAACTGAGGATTTCTTATGCAGAGGGTTTCTTGGAGCTGAAAATAAGAGACATTGTGGCCCCAGTGTTCTTTACTGCCTCCCTATGTCCACCTTATTCTACTCTAGCCAACCAAATAGGGTTAGCCCAGTCAAGAAGCTTATAGGAAACAGAAGTGCTAACCATTTCGATTCACCTTTATCAGAATTTTTAACCTAGGATTTTGTCTACTTTCTTGGTTTGTAATATACAAAATGATTATTTTTACCTCTTTTCAGATATAAAAATATATATTGACTATGTTCACCCTCCAAGAAAACTTCATCCTCCCATTTAAAAAAAAAAGTCACTTAATTTTCCCATGGAAAGCAATGTCAGTTCTTTATTAAGCAGCCATATCTCCTTCTTATCAATTGCAAGTGAGTGAATATGACCACTGTGATTTTTAAAAGAGAGATCAGGGAATAGGAAAGGCAGAATAATCAAGATAGGAGTGAGTTCTTAGAGAAAGTAGGCATTTATGCCAATAATGGATGATACATCCTAAGACCAGCATTTGTAGTAAGCACCCAGGAATTATCTCCAGAAAGCTGTCACCAAATACCCCCATCCCAGGCTTTCCTTCACCCCAGGAGGGAGGTCAGTGATGAACTGAGGCATGGGTGGGATGAAGATGTCTGGTTCCAAACATCCTTGGGTTTTGTTTGTTTCATTTTTGGTTAAGAAAAAAAAATCACATAAAAATAATTCTGCCAAATTGTCATAACTCAATGAGAGAAACTGGAGTCTAAGTCTGAAGATAGTTGATAATTAAGGGGCAAGATTATCTTAAGGCAGCCTGGAGGCAGACAAGAATGAAGAGCAGCTGGTCAGGACATCAGGAAGTTGGGTCACATGGCAGGGAGGCCAGAGGGGCAGGGGTCGCAAGAAGGGCCACTCTCTTGAGTCACTAGGCCTGCAGCGGTCCTGCCTTTCATGGTTGCCCAGCCTTCTTGGACCCCTTCACCTGGAGGATAGTACCTCTTAAAGAGTCCAACACTGAGAAAAGCTGGCTCCCCAGCAGCAGCCTCCTGACCTCTTACCTCTTGCCATAAGCAAGTCTCACTCCTGACCTGTCCCCTTCTGTCCTGTCTCCCTGACCCCAGATCACTATCTCATCCTTAATGCTCCCCTTCCCTGCAGCCTTTCCCACCCAGGTGCATCTCTCCATTTCCTCTCCCTGGACCCCCCACTCACCTCAGAAGCCCTCCTAGGCATTAGAGGAATGAAGGCAGAGGAAATTCTGAGACATGCGGCCATGAGTGGTCATGAAACAAAGATTTTAAGCTTCCAGAGAGAATAACCAGGCCCTTTTACCAATGGACTAGTTTTCCAACTAGCAGCACCAAGAGCTAAACAACAGTGGTACAATGCCATTGAATTCTCAAAGCAAAGGATTTCCCAGGTAGAGTTCTGAATCGCATCTGCATCAAACCATCAGTCGAGTGTGTGGATGGAATAAAGTCATCGTAAGACACATTAAGTGTCCAGAACATTACCCTACCACTTTCCCTTCCTTAGGGAGCTGCTAGATCAGGAGTCAGCCAGCTGAGGCCCCCAGGCCACGTCTGGCCTGCCACCTGTTTTTGGATGGCCCATGAGCACTTTTACTTTTTCTTTAATGGCTACATTTAAATGGCTCTATAAGTACCCAGATATATTTGCCTTTTGGCCCTTTGCTGTCGGGCTCTTTCAGGTAGTTTGCTGATGCCTGTGCTGCGCAATGTGTTCCACTGAAACGGGGTGTAAGTTAAGAAAGAGGAAGCCATGAGATAGACACAGGAGAGAAGGGAAGAAGGATGGAAGGAGCACCAGGGTGGGAGCCTAGCGGGGGCTTAAGAGGGAGAGGTGCCCAGATTTGGACCAGTGCACCGAGAGCGCCCCAGCAAGTCTCCAAGAAAGAAAATTAAAGTAAAAGATGAGTTGATGTGTCTGAGCCCATTGAGAACGTTGTATTGTGCTAGGAACTTTGGGAGTAAATTAGTGCTAGGCAGATAGAAAACCAACCGGAAGAAAAACAAGGCAGTGTTTAACTCCTGAGAAAATAAGATGAATAAAAAAGGAAATGCAGTCATGGAAGCGATAGAGCATACATGAGTCAGCTATGAACGGTATCCAAGTCACAGTAATGTAAATCACTGAAGTCTGATTTAACCAAATATTATAAACCAGAACTAAATGGGAAAGTGGAAGGAGAAATGAATGGGGGAGAGCTAATTTCTCAGCTTCCATAAGAGGAAGTTAAAAGCGAAGTGGAGGACTAACAGTATAAGCATGTAATTTATGTCTTTAGGTAAACATAAAGAGGTAATTTTTAGTTGAAATAGCTAAAAGAGTTTGAAGTGTTTTGCCATGAAGAGCCAGCATCCAAAGTGGGCCAGAAGATGCTGCATTTTGGATAAGCCCTAGAGTGACCAGACTTTTAAAATAATGTACCCATATCACTTTGAAAATAGATTTCTAAAATAATAAAAAGGAAGCGTGACTGGTGAGCTGGAGGAGTGATGTCCTGGCAAGCATGCCCAGGTGGGAAAGAAGCTCAGTGGGGGGGTGACCTCAGGCCCCTGGTTGGAGGAGACAGGCTTCAGTGTCCTGGGGCCACACTGGTTCTGATTATCGTTACTTCTCCTGACCTAAGTGTGAAGACATTTCAATAAAATGTCAAGACTGATAACCACTTGCTCACGCAATGAATGTTCTCTGGGTTTCAGTCCCTGGCTGGAGCCATGGGATGACTACATCATGATGCCTGCCGCCCAGCCACTCACAGACAGGCGGCACATGACGTCACTAATCCAGCTGGTGTGCGGTGGCTCTGCACTGGGATGCGTAGACTAGAGGGAAATGTGGTGGCGGGGATGCATGCTCAGAGGTCAGAAGTCCTTCTGTGGAGCCTGGCTGGTCAGATAGGAATCGGGAGGAAGGGGACGAGGGAGGCACCCATGTCCAAACCAGGGAGCAGGACGTGCAGAGGCGCAGAGAGGACCTGGGAGTGATAAAGCCTGGTACTGGGAGACCTGGGTGTGGCCGGCAGTCGGGAACTCAGAGTCTAGAGAGAATGAAGCTGGAGAGGGGAACAGAACATAGATTCTTGGCCCTGCAAGCTGGCATGCCATGATAGAGCCTGTCCTTGTCTTCCCCCCCACAACATTGCTTCCTGACTTGTCACTACTGGTTTTTTGAGGTTTACATTTATTTGAGTTCCTACTATGTGTCAGAGACAGAACTGTGGACACAGCAGACAGGACTCCACTTCTACAGTTTGCAGTGGACAAACCAGTGAAATCAGGCAGGAGGTTCTTAAATAGGCCCTGTGTTGGGGGTGGGGGGTTCTGGCTAGAAGGACTGTTCAGGGGAGGGGTGAAAGGGAGAGCAGCACAACATGTTTGCATTCAGGTAGAAGCTGCATAGAGTAAAGTGTGCGGGGCTGGGGCAAGGATGAACCACTTTCTCTTTGGGCAGAAAGGTGGGATGACAGGGAAGTGAGACCTGGCAGGAAGAGCTGGCCCTGAGGGTTTGGGCAGAGCTCCCATTGGCAGCTATGTCAGCACAGCGCAGCCTGCTGGGGCTGGCAGTCTGTGGCTTGGTCTGTGGGAGCTGAGGCCAGCACAGGGACAGGCCTCGGGGAGAGTCTGCCGACCGCCTGTTCTGTGGTGACCACAGGCTGTGGTCTGATGGAGGAGGCAAGGGCCCCAGGAAATTTATGGAGGGGATATTCTGGAGGGAAACCACAGAAAAGGAAAGCTGGAGTCTCCAGCGTCAGTGCCCTGGGTTTTTCAAGGAGAGAAAAAGGAGGCATTGCATTGCTGAAATGGGCAGTTGCAGAGCGAGAGCTCAGTGGATGAAGGAGAATCTGAGAGAAAGGAGCCTGAGAACCCAGCCTACGGGTATCCGCTCATATGTCGTGTATGCTTGGTGTTGTTCTTCTATGGACTTAAAAACTCCATTTCTGATTCTGAAGAAGTTAATATAAAATTAGCAGAATCATCTAGTCCAGCTCCCCTGTTTAACAGACCAAGAAACCAGGAAGGTGAAGGCTTGGGCCCATGATACGCAGTGAGCACAATGGGGGCAGTGGGGCAGCCTGGGGTCGGCCTCGGTCCTCCACGCCCTGCTGTCTGCACAGTGACTGGACACAGGGACAGGGGAACAACTCCATGGTCACAGCTCTGTATCCTGATCTCACAGGACGGCCATTGTCAGCATCTGGGGGTGACCACACCAAATGACTTGATTTGAAATGGTAAAACAAATCATTTAGAGACATATCCTGCCATGGGACAAGTATGGAGAAAGTTTAATTTAGAAAGGAAGCCTCAAAGAAAGACACGTTTGTGTGTAACTTCCAGGAACACGAGTTCTCCACAACTTGTTTGGTTCCTGAGTGATGTGAGTGGGACCCTCTTGGCTGACAGCGGTTCTGTCTGAAGAGGGGTCCCAGCTGAGCCCAGGAGTCCAACCTTGGAGACTTTGCAGGTGAATGAGAGACCTGCCGTCTCACCTCCCGTCTGCAAACTCCATTCCCTGACATGGCCTTTCCCCTGGGCCAGAAATGACCACGGCCCCAGTGGATATCCCGAATGTGGTCTGACTTACGTCTTAGATTTCAAATCCATGGACAAAAAACAAAAAACAAAAAAACGCCACAATTACTACTGAATATATGTAAGGGGTATTATTAATGATATATTACATGTGCCCCTTTCCTGCTGTTCCGCTTTCAGATTGACTGAAATCCAAAAATGTCATTGTACAATATTTATTATTTCACTTTAAAAAGAAAAGTAAGTAGAACATTGAGCAAGGCACTGTACCATCTGCCAAATCATCTCCCATCTAGAAGTACCTTCTGGTTTCTTCTCCCTCATGTGTTCTGACCTCTCTAGTACAGCTACTGTTTATTTATTTATTTTCTTTTTTATTTTTTTATAAACATATAATGTACTATTAGCCCCAGGGGTACAGGTCTGTGAATCGCCAGGTTTACACACTTCACAGCACTCACCATAGCACATACCCTCCCCAATGTCCATAACCCCACTACCCTCTTATTTATTTATTTTCTTTAAACTCACTAAGCTGTGTTAATCTAATCACAGCACCTTCCAAGAGCCTCATTCCTTTAGGCTTACCTGCCCACTATCTCAGGCCATTATTTTGTTTATTTTTTTTTTCCAGTATAGACTGGAATGTGTTCCATCTTATTGCCTGATTTTTTTTAAGGTTTTAGGTTTTATATCTACACTCCAAACTTGAAGAATTCCAAAGGCTGACATTTTTATTACATCAGTCTGTTTACTAATTTCACATATTACCAAGTTGGCATCCTCCCATGGCTCTGAATGCGGCATCCTACTGGTGTCCTTGTTAACAGTCTGCTGGCCTGAGCCTGGGTTTTCAGCACCTGCTATGGAGAACAGTGTGGGAGCCACCAGCAGAGAGGGGATCACCCAGAGAGACAGATGTGGCCCATGCTACTGTGATCCCCAGCAGCTCCTGGGTGTTAAAATATCGAGTAAGCCTGAAGGGATGTGAATGGGAAGGCTCCGGGGGTGGCAGGAGGGTGGGGGCTGCTGCCATGGAGAGAGAGCTCCTGCTGGAGTTGAACACAGAGGGTGTGGTGGGCAGCACCGCTGGTGCCCCGGGGGACGCTGCCGCGTGCAGGGGTGCAGACGGGCAGGACCCAGCTGGGCCGCACAGGTGACTTTCTGGGACAGGCAGGGCATGAACTTGTGCAGAGCTCAGAATGTTCAGCAGGTACGCCATGCCTCTGCACACCGTGCCAGTGTGGATCCTGAACAGATAGACTCTAGGCCTCAAAGAATGAGAAAGAGCACTCTACATCATTCAATCGGTTATTCGTTTACAGACATTTATTGAACAACTTGTACGTGGCAAATGCTGCCCTCATTGGGAGGATACACAAGTCCTCTGAGCATCAGTCCCGGAATAACTCCAGTGCTGCACTGGAAAAGGACCACACTGGACATGGGTGCGAGCATGGGTGCGAGTGTCCCCCGTCCTGGAAGGACGTGAGTGCCGGAGAACAAACCTTCACTGCCCCTCTGCCGCCTGGGCAGGGATCCATGGGATTCTGTAATGGGCATGGAAGACCAGGGCAGCTGGGGTCAGGGCACTAGCCCCAGAGGAAGCCCACTGAATTTCTGGTACTGCTTGGCTGTCACCTGCCTGTCTTCAGCCATTTGGGCTAGGGCAGAGCCATCCATGTGAAGGGATGAGCTGCCCTTTGGAGTCTGATTTCAACGTGTCCTCTAACGTCCAACAAGCAGGCATCTGATGGGATGAGGTGGATGGAGCCAGGGCTTCTGTGGGAGGTGCTCCTCCTCGGTGTCTCCTACCACCTCATGGCTTAGGAAGGGGCAGTAGAACGGACTCCTGGATGTGCAGGTAGACACCTTTGGACACCCTTTCCCCCATCACACACCTGCTGCTGGTTATTTGTTACTTTCTATAGGTTAGAATATAGGGTTCCTTGATCATGTGTCTGTGGATATGAAAGTGTGTATGCCTGGGAGAGTGTTTGGTAGAATATACACATGGTGACTGTGACGCATGGAGGGGTTATGGGAGACTCATTTTCTTCCTTTAGTGTATGCATCTTTTCTGACTTTTCTCAATACTCATTAATCATTTTTTGTAATAAAATTGTTAAAGAAAATATTTTGAGAAATATTTTATCTTAAAATAGAACAAGGAGAACAGTATTGAAAATTATACCTGTGGATAGTGTTAATTGCTTTATTCCTGAGAGTGACCCATCATTCACAGCAGCTACCTATTTTGTGGGTGCTCTAGGGAAAGAAAAGAAAAATCTAGAGACCTTAAAATAAATGTTAAAAAAAATCGTAAGTATGTGTTGATTTTAGGGGATTATTGCTCTTCTACACATGATAAACATTAAAAGAAATTGATTCTCCACTCATCCCCAGTCTCAAAACACAACACTTGTCACAAATGGCTTTATGGGTGAGTTTTACTAAACCTTTAAAAAAGCAAGGAAGCTACACAATCCATTTCATGAGGCTAGTTTACTCAAACATCAAAATCAGACAGGGACTGTACTAGGAGAAAGTTATAGTTCAATCTCACCTTTGAACATAGTTGAAAAATGCTGAATACAATACTTACTATGGAATTCCTCAGTATATTATATGTGTGTATGTTACATACATACTTATACACTATACTATATATAATGTACATATGTAATATGCATTATGATGAAGGAAAGGCAATGATGATTTAAATCAGAAAGTCATTTAATAATTGGTTAGATTCACATGTTAAAAGGGATCAACCATATGGGGATCTCAATAGGTACAAAGGAAGCATTTGATAAAATTAGATACACATTTCTACCTTCAAACAAAGCCTTACTAGCAAAACTGGAGCAGATGGAAGATTCTTCCACTTGATAAGTGGTATCCATCAAAAACCCATAGCAGAGATCATATGTGGCCAGGGTCAGGGGTGGGGAGGATTTTAGAGGCAATTCTGGTAGTTGAGAACAAGACAGGGATGCCAAATAGCACCCTTATGATTCAGCATTACACCGGAGGCCCCCAACAGTGTAACAAGGCAAGAAGAAGAAATGGGAGGTAGAAGAAAATCATTTTGTGCTGGCAATGTAGTTGTCCATATAAAAACATCTGAGAGATGCTACCGAAAATCAATTAGAATTAATTACAGAACTCAGGAAATTTTCTCAATTAGAGATAAATATACAGGAATCAGTTGGATTCCTACATATCACCAACAACCATTTAGAAACTATAATAGAAAAAAATTATACTTGCAGTAGCAACCAAAACCATATGATACCCTGAAGTAAATCTGACAAAAGATATGCGAGAATTTCACAGGAATGACTCTTAAAGCATTATGGAAGGACACAGATCTGACAAATGGAGAGATATATCATGCTAATGGATGGGAGGCTTGATAGCATAAAGATCCCTGTTTGCTCTAGGTTAATATAGCATGTTCATGGCATTTGGTCAAAAGATCCTTAAATTCATGTGGAAGAGTAAAGGCAAGAAGAGTCAGGACAATTTTTTTTAAGATTTTATTTATTTATTTATTTATTTGAGAGAAAGATAATAGAAGAAATAGAGTGCAAGCAGGAAGGAGGGAGAAGCAAGCTGCCCTCTGAGCAGGGAGCCAGATGCAGGGCTCGATTCCAGGATCCTGGGATCATGAACTGAGCCAAAGGTAGAAGCTTAACCGACAGAGCCACCGAGGTACCCCAGTCAAGACAATTTCTAGGAAGAATAAAATGGTGGGGGGAGCCTTCCCTGCAGCCTATCAAGATTTATTATGAGTTCCAATAGTGAATACGGTGTGGTGCTGGTACTAAAATAGTTTAGTAGAACATAGTACAAGACACGGGCCTGTTGTAATTTGGAAATTTGATAAGAAAAAGGTGGCCCAACGGGTGAGTGGGACAAGGATGAACTATTTGATAAATTGAATAAATTGTGAGGAGACAAAGGTACCTCATGCAGAATGCAGGAATAAATGCCAAATGGATTAACGACCTGCAGGTGGGAAGCAAAACCTTTAAACTTCTGGAAGATATATGAGATTCACTTCCCACCTCGTGGCAGGAAAGGATTTCTTAAAACAAGATACAAAACCCACTAACAATAGAGGAAAACATTGATAAATTGGACTGTATTAAAAATCTTAACTTCTATATGACTAAAGACACCACAAATAAAATGAAAAGGTAATGCTACAGACTGGAAGGAGATGGTTGCAACTCATGTGACCAGCAGAGGATTAGAGTCCATAGCATACTAAAAGCTCCTGCAGGGGAGCCTGGGTGGCTCAGTCGGATGACCGTCCCATCTGCCTTTGGCTCAGGTCATGATCTCAGCGTCCTGGGATTGAGTCCCGTGTCAGCCTCCCTACTCAGCCAGGAGTCTGCTTGTCCCTCTCTCTCTGCTCCTCCCCCTGCTTGTGCTTGCTTTCTCTGTCTCTCAAATAAATAAATAAATAAATAATTTTTTTAAAAAAAGAAAAGAAAAAGAAGCCCCTACAAATTAGCCAGAAAAAAGACATACAATCCAGTGCGGGGGGGGGGGGGGGGAGCGGTGGCTGGGAGGGTAAGGCAGGAGTTAGTAAATTCTACAAATAAGCAATTCACAGAAGAAGGACCTGAATGCTCAATATACACAAAAATACGTTGAATTTCCCTAGCAGAGAAAGATATATTACAACAAGCTACTACTTTGTACCTATCAGATTGGCAGGAAATTAAAAGGTGGGCTGTTTGAAGTGCTGATGAGGAAATGGAACTGCAGACACCCCTCAGCTGCTGCTGAGAGTGAAAATTAGTGCTATCTGCTGCGAAGCAACCGGCAGCCTCGGGCCCAGGAGCCGGCGGTCACCTCCTAGATGTAGAGCCCAAGAGACTGACGTGTGTGCACAGAGAGACAGGTCTGTGGACGTCTTTGCTCGAAGAAAGGGGAAAGAACTGAATCGTCCATCATCAGGAAACATGGGGACATCGTATAGTCACATAAGCAACTCCATGCCTGAATACGATAAATCTTGAAAGCATGAGCGTGATCGAAGAGTTGCAGAAAAATGTGTGTGGTCTGATATCCTTATCTGAAGTTTTAAAACACTCTAAACAACATACTGGTGATACATGCTTTCTCGGGAGGCAAAACTATAAAAACGTGGAGGAGACAGACACATCAGCTTCCGAAACACAGATCTGGGGAGATAAAAGGGAAAGAGGCAGTTGAAAACAAAGAGGGCATTTTCCCTAGCTCTGTCTCCCAGGACAAAATACTGAGATTTGTCACACCTGGGCAGGGGCCAAATGACTAGAGTTTGTCAGATTATCTTCCATTCTGTCTAGGTATTTGCTATGTGTCATGGTTTTTAAAACATTAATTTTTCCGAGGGGAAAAAATAAATCCATTTCCGTTTTTCAAGTGGGCAGTAATTCAAAGCACATTTAAACTAATTGATCTTTGTCACTCGAGAATGGCAGTTTAGCGTGGCGGGGTGAAGCACGGGACTCTGGGGCCGGCTTCCGGGTGTGAACCCAGCTCTGCCGCTCCCTGAATGGTGGCTTCACATGAGCTATTTAATCTCTCTGCTGCGGATGCCTGGGATGGAAGACGTAGAATGCCATTGCTGCTGCTGCTGCTGCTGCTGGTGCTGATGGTGCTGATGGTGATGATGACTGGCATGTGCTCATAGAGTTGTCGCAAGGGTGTGATGAGGTTGTGTGCATTAAACACTACGGAAGTGGGCTCTCTTATCATGCCTGAATATGACCTACCGTCCAGACAGACCCCAGTTAACTTATTAGATTCAAGGGAGAGTGGGGGAGGGGATGAACAAGCTCTGGTTCAAGAAATCATGTAAGTAGATGTTGTGTTTGGTGGTGGTGGTTCTTCTACTGCAGTAAGACAAAAATATCTCTCAAATCGCCAAAATTGACCTGTGGAGTTGGAGATGACTCAACCCCCAGCGACTTCACCCGTATCTGCCTCAGTTAGCTCTGCTAAGTAAAATCCTCACTCGTTCACTTTTCAGAGCTAGCTGTAAATCAGTAGGAAAAACAAAATCAGTATGTAACTGTTGAAATATATAGAATTCCCTCTAAAAACGAAAGCGACATCTATCTTCAGGTTTTGATGAGTATGTGGCATTGTTCTATCACATAATAAGAATGGTTTTTGTAGTTAAATGATGAAATGTAAATCTCCTCGCTAGATGGGGACTTAAATTGAAGCCTATTTAATGTCTCAAATAAGTGAGAAATCACAGACATTCGGAAGCCAAGGATGATTTTCTGAAAGCAGGTGCCAGAAGGCCAAGATGGCAGGTTTTGTCTGGAGCTGATCTGAACTTGGGCCCAACTGCAGTTCTGCTGCTTACTAGCCCCATAGCTATGAGTGAATTACTTAAATCTGCCATGGCTCAGATTCCTCATCTGTAAAATGAGACTCACCATCCCTCTTGAAGCACTATTGGGAAGATCAGATACATGCCGTCCACCATCCCAGGTACATAATCTGTGCTCAGTAGTTAATAGTATCTGTAACGTGATTCTTAATTAAATGAGCTGCTCAGTGCTGATGGGTGGGGGTTTGAAGGGAGTCTAAGACAAAATGAGATAAGGTGCTGATAGGTCTTACAGCTGACCCTGCCAATTTCTCTTCACCTTACTTAGAACAAGAAGTTATTTCAAAGCCCAGGAATTTTTTGAAATGAAAACAAACAACAACAAAACAACTTGGTCTTCTCCTTAAAGATGATCAAATGTTGCTCTTAAAAGAGTAATTATTTGGGACTCCTGGGTGGCTCAGTTGGTTAAGCATCTGCCTTTTCAGCTCCCGTCATGATCTCAGGGTCCTGGGATCGAGTCCGCACGTTGGGCTCTTTGCTCAACAGGGAGCCTCCTTCTCCCTCTGCCTGCTATTCCTCCTGCTTGTGCTCTCTCTCTCTGACAAATAAATAAATAAAATCTAAAAAAAAAAAAAAAAAAAAAAGGAAGAATGATTCAGTGCAAAGTGTTGCAACAATCAGAATCAGCTCTCCTGTAAGAAGTGTCCCGTTTTGATTACCATTGCTTTTCTACATTTTTGCACAGCATCCTGAAATGTCCCGTACAGCTGGGAAGATTCATCATGCCTGGACCCCCAAAAACACTCATTTCTAACCACTGGATGAATGACTCTCAAAGACTGAGCAGCCACCAAGGGCAAAGCCCAAACTCTGTGCCTGCTCCTGGGCCTGGGCCAACGGCAAGATTTCCAGCCAAGCCCGAGCTGGTGGGGAACAACTGGCCAGTGCGACACCCCGTCCTCCGCGTTTGCTTATCTGGCAACCTAGTCCTTCTTCCTTCCACCCTCCCTCCCAGTCCTGCCATACCCAAGCCCGCCTCTCACTTCCTACCCTCATTTTTTACTTACTAGAAGGGGCAGTTTGGTGGTGGGCCCAAAGAGGGGAGAGAGAATCTCTAGGAGGGATACAGTATGGCCCCGACTAAAGGGATTCCCAACAAGCTGTGAATAGAGACTATGCTTGAACCAGCTAATGTTAGATAGTTGCATTTTTAAGAAAGAACCTGTTTATCTCCAGGGATTCCCCCATTGACAAATTCCTTAGGGAAGATGGGTCTCTTCACTGGCTCCTGCTTGATGGAAAGAGGTAGAGTTTGGGTGGGCAAATGGGACACTCAGGGTGGGGCAGGTTGATGTGAGGTGCCTACTGGGCAGGCTCCCGTGACCTTCTCCAGCCAGACTGCCCTACGGCTCTGGAACTCAGCATGCTAAAAACTGAATTCATCCACCCCACAAGCTTCTAGATGCCTCTTCCAGTTGATGGTACATTCCTTGCCCCCTGCCCCCAGTTAACCTAGAAGAAGCACTCAGTGTCATCCTTGACTCATCCCTGCCCCCCGACAGTCGTCCGTGCTGTTCCTTAGTACCCCCCCCCATAGGACAAGCTAAAATCACAATCACAAGCGCATTTCACTAATTGTTATGGCTTCCTACTACCTTGGGGAATATCTCAAGGCAAGAAAAAGTGTTTCAAATCATCTTATTAGAATTTTTGAAATTTTTACAGCCCGTTTCTTGTCAGATCTGATTAGATCATTACTTTTACCTTATAATTTGGCTGTAGAAAAGCTCTTACGATGAGAAGGATAATCGTCTGCTCTGCCATTTCCTTGCTGTTTACTTATGCTGGCATGATTAGTGTATTGTCTTCAGTTTTGGTGCTTGCTGGAATCTTCTGAAATCACTGGTCCATTTTGTGAGGGTTTAGTTGAAACTAAATAATGTAATCACTGAGTCTGTTTAATCAAACACACATAAACAAATGCTGAAATAAATCAAAACTTGTGAGAGGGGATAAACAAGTGAGGGATACACTAAACACCCCCCAAATCCTGAGAGGGGGACTTTCCCCACTTCCCTTATGTATCCCAGTCAGCCTGCATGTTCAGTGTTAGGAAAACTTCATTTCTCTCCTGAGGAGACAGAAACAGAGGTTCTAACATTTTCATTTTGCACACTGCTCCCCTGCATGTCAGGGTGACCCCTCCTGTAGGACCCACAAGCCACCTGCTTCTTACTGCAGTAGTGGAAATTGGGGGGACCTCAGGTCTTAGGCACAGAGGAGCCCAGGAGATACGCACTCAAGGCAGGTGGCTCTCTTGGGTTGGGGGGGGGAGACCCAGCCTCGAAGAAGTCTCAGGGTGTGCTCTGGGTGTGCTCAGGGGTGACCTGCAGTCAGAAAAATGCATTCCTGACCCTCCCAGGCCATCCACGTTTTACTGTGATGCCTTTTAAACTATCCCAAAATATCTTCTTTAAGTCTCAAAAATGCCATCTCAAGTATGAAAGGGACTAGACCAACAAAGGGTTTTTTTTCATGGGCTTCTAAGCTTTGGTTATTTCTCTGTGGAGAGAGGGAAGGATCCAGGTTTTAGCTTGTCCCCACCTCAAAGACCCCACCATCACTCAACGATCTCGTTTGACTGTACCTCCTCTAGTGCCATGTTTTTAATATTCCAGCAGTACACAAGCCACAGCTTTATACAAGGAAAGGACAGTGCTTTCTAGTTGACTCCACTGGAGATGCAACGACTCAATTAGTAGTCTTCCTGGAAACCGTAACTCTGTTAGGTTCACATTTCAAAACACTACTTAAGGTTGCTTAATAGTTTTGTCCCCATAGCTACATAGGGACATCCAAGAACTGAAGCAGAGCCAGCGTCTTCTCTAGAAGGTGTTTTGTCATTGTCATGGAGATCCAGTCCTGCAGACCACCTCTCCCCCTAAGCCAACCCCTTTCCATATTTCACACAGAGAACAGACGAGGAAGCAGGCAGGGAGAGGAGAGCGTGTCACTCTCCCCACTGGGTCCTGGCCACTTGTCAGTAGTGAAGAAGGGAGCCTGCGGGACATGACCAGTCCAGTCAGCTTTTCTGGGTGCGTGTGCAGGTGAATAGAGAGGAAGGTGCTCATGAAAGTTCCAGTAGTTTGTGAGGCTGCTGCATCCGAAGGAGGCTTGCTTTTTTCCCCAACAGTTACATGTAAGTGATTAAGTGCCAGAAATTTGGACTACCACCGATCACCCTCTGCTCAGGGTTTTGCCCTTCCCATGTTCCTTGTCTGTTGGGTCTCCTGCTTCAACAGATGGTGCTTATTAAGTGCCACATATTGTTTTCCTCTGGGTACCGTCTCCACTCCTAACTTCTCCTTCTCACTGTTAGCTCACTCTCTTCCTTGCTATCATCATCTTAGGCTGTTTACAGAAGTGACATGATCCCGTGTACAGCACAGGCCATGACAGATAAATTTCCAGTTTTATTATTTTGACACAGCTATCCACACACGCTTTCAAGTTTTCCCCACACTCCTTTACCGGAAGCAGAAAAGTTACGGAGTCCAGAGTAGGGAGAGGTGGGTGGAGTCTGTCCCCCAGTCCCTCCATGCCTCAGCACATCCTGGGCGGATGCTCAGAGCTCCTCATCCCTCATAATCAGCGTTTGCTTTATTTTTCCCAAAATGTACTACCTGCTCTTACCACGCTAGAGCTCATCTGCCTCTTTTTCTGCCCACTCACCCAGCTCGGTAAGATCTTCCTGCTGTGTGTCACCACCCGTTTGGCATTTCACCATCTGGAAGAGCTTAGTGTTGTCTCGAATGTGGAAACATCACTTGTACTATGGCTGAACATCATTTATAGAAGCACCAACTCAGCCGGCCCCAGCACTTTTCCGTTTAGTGAGAGACCCACTTAAATTATCTTTTGCTTTCTCTCTCCAAACTAATTGGCCACCATTGTCACGCCAGTCTTCCAACATGGCTCTGGTACTTTTCTTTTCTTTGTGAATATTCCAAGAGGGCTTATTCTCAGAGCACTGACCTCACATTGCTCTCACTTGAGCTTCTCCATCAATCTTAGTGTAAGGAAACCCCTGTTACGCTTCAGTGATCAATTTCACAGCTTCCTCCATCTTGTCTCATGGTACTGGCCAGGGGAGCTGTATAGTAGCTGCATGCTCACATTTTTATCTCCATTCTCAGAGACTCTGAGGTGTTGTAAACAACTCCTTAGCTTTTGTAGCTAGGGAATGGGAACTTTTGTACAAACATGGTTAAGAGAATTATCCCTGGCCAGAACAGCCCTCCAAAGGCTTGTACACAGCAACAAGGGGACAGTCTGCGCCAAGACCTAACCTGGATCTCTTGGTGTTTTCCCAAAACAACTATGTGTCCACCAGTTAGGCCTGTTTCCCCAAATATCCAAGTACACTTACAACCTTGGCTCCCAAAACTTGCATTCTTTCTCTCAGCCAGCACTGTTTCTCCCTGACAGATCACCCACATAGTCCCCCCTGCAGAAGGCTGAGAGAGAAGAATGGAGGGAAGGAAACAGGCCCAAGATTTCTCTGTGCAAAAGTCTTCTGAAGACGACTGCCTCTCTGGCTCTCCTTGTTGTACACACCCTCCATTTAATCATGCACACATGTTGGAGACATTGGCTCTCCTCAGCCCTGCCCAGCCAATCCCTGGGAGTTGTAAAAGTTGACCAGAGTGTCTTGATTTTATTTCTCTCAGTCCTATCCCAGCATTTCTCGTAATATATACAAGATGATTGTGTGTGTGTGTACAAATTTTGTAAGGTTCAGGAAGTTTGAGAAGTGGGTAGACTAAACAAAACTACACAGGTATCTTTACTGTGGGTCTTCTCAAAGCCTTTAATAAGCTACCGGGTATGATAAAGCCTCAAGAGCCAACCATAATCTGTGGTCATCCACAAAGTCATTGTAACTCACCACAGATCCTTCTATCCGAGAGCACCTAGCACGATGAGTGTTCTGGCGTATCCGTGTTGGCCATGTCCTGATCAGTGGGTCTTTCACACAGCATGTCAGAGTCACCTTGCAAGCTTGCATTACCAGCCATCTCCTGAAGATTTTCCTACTGGCAATCGGGGGTAGAGTGGGAGAATCTACTTGTTTGTTGTTGTTTCTTAAAGCTTTCTTGGTGATTTTGATGATCCATAGCATTTGGGTTCCTCTGCTCTAGACTGTTGCTATTTCTGGCTTCAGAGATGCCACACCTGTGACCCTCCTGAGCCCTCAACCCTGGAAGCCTGTACCCTAAGTCCCCTTATACATAAATAACATATTCTTATACAGTAGAGATGGCTGAAAACTTAGCAGGAAAACCACCCCAAGCCTTTGTGATTAAGGGGAAATTACTGGCCTGTACCTTTACTTTAGAAACCACTTTGTAACATGGTAGCCACCCCCATCTGTCCATATTCAAGTCCCCCTTTGGCTGTCCCCAGCTGTTCTCACTCAAGCCATTCTGGGACATTTTGCTTGTTTCTGCATTTTGATTCATTTGTCTGTGTCTCCCATCCCTGTGGGACCATATTCAGAGCAGGACCCAAATGGATATTCTGGGGCGATTTCCTCCATAAGCACTTCATATAGAGCCAAGCTAGCCAAAATATTAGGCAGACTAATTTGGCCAAACTCATTTATTGCCAAACTAATGGGAAGTGCTCAATAACTACAGAGCAACCAAAGGACAAAAGGGACTTTGCCCAAAATGAGCAAAAGGGGTTAAGTTTACAGAAATGAAAAGTAGAGAGAAGGGCAGATTTTGGTAAATGTGGCAACATGAGAGTACAACTTACCTGCTGAGATGATAGGCAGGTATGTATGATTTTCTACCACCCTCAGAAATTTTTCTTCAATTACTTCTCTGTTCAATTTTTAACTCAATGATATATGCCTCACTGGTGGTTTCAGAATAGGGTGACCGACTTTTCCCAATGTGCCTGCCACTGATCTAGTTCCAGTCCTGAAAGTCCTCTATATGGGAAACCCCTCCATCCTGGCAGCCCCGGGCAGCTGGTGGCTCTACTCAAAAGACAAAAAGAATACCCTGACCAGATAAACTTGCTACATCACGTCTATCCACCTGAATTATTGCTGCTGTAACAAAGCAAATTACCACAAACTTATACCTCTAGAGAACAGAAATCCCAAGTGGGTTTCACAGGACTAAAAATCAGTGGATCCACAGGGCTACACTTTTCCTGGAGGCCCCAGGGGAGATTGTGTTTCCTTCCCTTTTCTAGTTTCTTGAAGCCAGCCATGTTCCTTGGCTGGTGGCTCCCTCCTTTATCTTCTCAGCCAATGACCACATCACTCTGACCCTTTACTTCCACCATCACATCCCCCTCTGTGTCCCATGCTCTCCTGCCTCCCTCCTTCACTTTGAAAGACTCTTGTGATTGTATCAGGCTGACTGGATGATCCAGGGTAATTTCTCCATCCCTAAGCCCTTAACTCAGTCCCATCTGCAAAGTCTCTTTTGCTGGGTCACACTCACAGTTTCCAGGGACCAAGACACGGACATCTTGGGGCTGGGGGTTATTCTGCCTACCATACCCAACCCTCTAAAAGTTGATAAAACACCTCAGTGTATTAAAGGAGTGTTTTAAAGTCTCAAAGGAAAAGAATCTAACTGCTTAACCCAGTATTTTCCAAACTTATTTGGTCAAGAATCTCCTTACCCCAAAGAGTGCTTTTTATCACCTCTTGGAATCCTGCTGCTCTTGCTGAAGAGAATTCCATGTAGTGTGCACACCGAGAGTCCAGACCTCCCATTTGATGTGCAGACAAGGATGATTTTGAGGGAATTGATTTATAGATCTGATTCCTCTTTCTCACCTCAATACATACTCTTTTCTACACTTTCCTACCTGAGGAACAACCTGAGGTCAAAGCGTGGTGGACCTCTCTCCTTTCCACTCTTGTAGTCAGAGTTCTAACCCATAAAGACTCATATGGGGGCTGACTGACATGCAGCCGGGGTGCAGAACCTCCCTGGTCAGACACAGGAAGGACAGGAAGCTCTGGTGCTGGTGGTGCCTCTTTGAATCAAGGTGCCATAATCCACCCCTACACATTTCATTTGGAAGTGCATCTCCAATAAAAATTTATTTTTTATGTTTAGTGTTTACCAGCATTTTAATATTATATATTGTACCCCAAAACAAAATAGCTCACTCTAGAAGAAATGTTTTAAGACATGAAGATTTATGATCACTAGAATCATCTTTTAATTTAAATTTCAATTTGTATGCATCCTTTGGCTGTAGAGAATTGTGATGAATTGATCAAATAAAACATTTTCAAGCATAAAAATACATTGAAATTCTCTGGGTGTCATGTCATGAGATAAGGGGGGGAAGAACAATGTAATATTTCTAATTTTTTAAAAATTTTTATTTATTTGTCAGAGAGAGAGAGTGCCCAAGAAGGGGGAGCAGGAGGCAAAGGGAGAGGGAGAAGCAGGCTCCCCACAGAGCAGGGAGCCTCACCCAAGGCTCTATCACAGGACCCCGGGATCATGACCTAAGCCAAAGACAGACACTTAACTGACTGAGCCACCCGGGCGTCCCTAACATTTCTAATTTTTAAAGAAGAGCTTGCTCTTAACATTTTAAAATGGATAATAATGGGTGTTGTATCACTGTAGTGCTATGTTATTTTGGACATATTTAAAAGAATGCTTTAACAGGCTAATTTTTTTTTGTTTTTTTTTTTTTTAATTTTATTTTTTATAAACATATAACATATTTTTATCCCCAGGGGTACAGGTCTGTGAATCGCCAGGTTTCAGGCTAATTTTTAAATACTTTATAATATCTAGAAATTATATCTTTTAACAAATTATAACTATTTAACCTTAAGGTGAAAAATACTTGCTGTCAAGTTAAGGGTGTAAGGAGGTGCATAATTTTTTCAAAATTCTTATGGGAGTATATGAGCAAAAGGTGTGACAGCTACTGGTCGAGAGAAGAATGTTGGCGTTGCTGGAGGGGAAAAGACTAGCAAGGAAGCCTTGATAAAATATGTCAGCTTCATTTCATCTAGGTTGCCACAGAATGGGAGAAGATAATCGCAAATGACAGTACAGACAAAAGGCTGATATCCAGGATCTATAAAGAACTCCTCAAATTCAACACACACAAAACAGATAATCATGTCCAAAAATGGGCAGAAGACATGAACAGACACTTCTCCAATGAAGACATACAAATGGCTAACAGACACATGAAAAAATGTTCATCATCACTAGCCATCAGGGAGATTCAAATCAAAACCACATTGAGATAACACCTTACACCAGTTAGAATGGCCAAAATTAACAAGACAGTAAATAATGTGTGTTGGAGAGGATGCGGAGAAATGGGAGCCCTCTTACACTGTTGGTGGGAATGCAAGTTGGTGCAGCCTCTTTGGAAAACAGTGTGGAGATTCCTTAAGAAATTAAAAATAGAGCTTCCCTATGACCCTGCAGTTGCACTACTGGGTATTTACCCCAAAGATACAGATGTAGTGAAAAGAAGGGCCATCTGTACCCCAGTGTTTATAGCAACAATGGCCACGGTCGCCAAACTATGGAAAGAACCAAGATGCCCTTCAGTGGACAAATGGATAAGGAAGATGTGGTCCATATATACAATGGAGTATTATGCCTCCATCAGAAAGGATGAATACCCAACTTTTGTAGCAACATGGACGGGACTGGAAGAGATTATGCTGAGTGAAATAAGTCAAGCAGAGAGAGTCAATTATCATATGGTTTCACTTACTTGTGGAGCATAAGAAATAACACGGAGGACATGGGGAGATGGAGAGGAGAAGGGAGTTGGGGGAAATGGGAGGGGGAGACGAATCATGAGAGACTGGACTCTGAAAAACAATCTGAGGGTTTTGAAGGGGTGGGGGGTGGAGTGTTGGGTGAGCCTGGTTGTGGGCATTAAAGAGGGCAGAATGCATGGAGCACTGGGTGTGGTACATAAACAACGAATTCTGGTACACTGAAAAGAAATTAAAAAAAAAAAAAACAAGTGTCAGCTTCAGCTAACAGAGTGAAGCACCTGGTGCACTCAGCACTCCTTCCCTGCCCCTCCCCCCGCCCCCGGCCCTGCCCCCGCACCCAGAGTCACCAGTGCCTGAGGCCCTGGGCACACAGGAGGCCTGAGACCAGGGCTCCCCTGTTGGTTCCCTTTGTACCTTGACTGTAGGGAACGTCTGGCGTCAGGGTCATTTGACTGGGAAGTTGCTTGAAGATTCTGTGGTTTCAGACTTTAAAGAGCTTGAGCTCCCTGGGCTGTAGGATGCTCCTGGCCCCGACTGACTGCCCTACTGCTGCTGACCCTGCCACACCAGCCCCCCTCCAGCCCAAGCCCCTCAGGACCTGCAAGGAGAAGCCCCAGAGCAGTAGAGCTGTCCTGGAAAGGCCCAGGGCTGAGGGAGCAAGGCGGGGCCCATGAGGAGAGGGGAAGTGGGTGTGGGGAATGCGTGGGAGCCTTGTTTAAATTGTGTGGGAGTGTTTTTTGAGTCTGTCCGTGAGACCCGAGCATCTGGGTGTTAATCTCTGAGCACTGAGCCATAAGCCCCAGGTGGGCAGACCATGTGGAACATGGGGGCGGCCAGGCGAGGCTTGCGGGACCTGGCTGGCTTGTATGGCCATGTGTCCATTCTGCCTGTCCTGTTACTTCCCTGTGGCCACAAAGCACTGGATACAATCTCTTTGGATCCTAGAAGGGTCTTCAGTCCTCAAAGGAAAACTTTTTTAATATAAATTCACACTGTATTTTACTACCTTCTTCTTCTGCAGTGTTTCTCTGGTATTTCATCCAGCAGACGCCATTTCATCCCTGTGCCCAGAACAGAGCTGGGAGCTGTGGGAGACACCGTCTCCACCCTCGGGCAACCCACCTCTCCTCTGGGCCAGTAATACACGTACACGCTATAGCGGGATGGGCAGTGGGTTTCTGATGTCAGCTCTAGCTAACTGTCCACACCACGGAGTAGTTCATCAAATCTAAGGCACCACTGATTATAAGAGGTTCTTTTATGTGCTCTTAAGAAAAAGGTGCTGCCAATTAAATTGTGAGTGACTGCTTTCTTTTTTACTTAGAAATGTTATACTTATTGAAAGGTCCTATGCTTAGACATAGGGTGTTTTTTTTTTAACATCTTTTACTCTTGTTCATTCATAAAGTGGAAAAGAAGAGAACCTGATTGACTTGGAGGTGTTGGTGTGTGTGTTTCGCACACAGTGCCCTTCTGTTGTCTCTGCCAACTGAGGGCATCTGAGTGCTCTTGACTTTTCTCCCCAATCTCTGGCTCCTGTTGTGCAAATTGCTTGCGTATAGATAAAGACAGCCACAGTGCATGTGTCGCTGGCAACAGTGACTGTAAGACACACAACAATTTCCTAGATAGGGAACATGAAAAAAAAATACACCTTAGACTCAAAATATGGATTCTGAGACTCAGTCAAAAAGACTGCCGTGATCGGGCATCCATGTCCATCCAGGGAATGGCATTGGCGTCGGTGCGATGTGCTTGTTGTAGTAATTTGCACAACTGAATAGTGGAGTTCTCTGTGAGCTAAGAGGGTCAGGAAAGCATTGTGCATGAAGTAGCTCTAAAAGGGTGAGATTTGGCCTAGAGAAGAGGAGGCCACTTCCAGAGAAGGAAGAGGGTGATTAGAAGATTCAAGAGGATAAACAAGCATGGTATGTGGAGAGGACACTAGCAATCCCAGGCTTGGGTGGAGTTTGGTGAGGGAGCGGTGGGATATAAAGGCTTGTTTTTGCTCTAGGAACGTAAATTCAAATTAGTGTCTTTCACTTGTGGAATCATAATAAACAGCTCTCATATTTCTCTAACTTTTCTCTCTTTCCTCACACTAGGTCCCGATGTTTTTAGTTCAAAGAACCTTGCCCTTCAAGCCCAGAAGAAGATCCTGAGTAAAATCGCCAGCAAAACCATGGCAAATATGTTGATCGATGACACCAGCAGCGAGATCTTCGATGAGCTCTACAAAGTCACCAAAGAGCACACCCACAACAAGAAGGAAGCCCACAAGATCATGAAAGACTTGATCAAGGTGGCAATCAAAATCGGAATCCTCTACCGACACAACCAGTTCAGCCAGGAGGAGGTGGTCGTCGTGGAGAAGCTCAGGAAGAAGCTGAACCAGACCGCCATGACCATCGTCAGCTTCTACGAGGTGGAATACACGTTTGACAGGAACGTGCTCTCCAAGCTCCTGCACGAGTGCAAGGACCTGGTGCATGAACTGGTGCAGCGACACCTGACGCCCCGGACCCACGGGCGCATCAACCACGTCTTCAACCACTTTGCCGATGTGGAGTTCCTCTCCACCCTTTATAGTCTGGAAGGAGACTGTCGGCCCAACCTCAAGAGAATGTGTGAAGGAATCAATAAGTTGCTAGATGAGAAAGTCCTCTGAATGCCTTCTCTCCTCCCGGACTTTGCTGAGTCCCAGTTGCAGCACCAGTGTGGTCCAGGTTCGAATCAAGAAACCAGGAAACCCTTGTCCAAGATGCCCATGGCCTACCCTAGTTCCCCGTCTGCCGTTGATGCCAATTTCACTCAGGTGTGTTTCTCCCCTGAGCCCACTGACGAGCTCTGTACTTCCAGTCACCTTGGTCAGCCAGCCCAAAGGACATTTCATGTCTCCTCAGCGAAGGCTGCTGTGCTCATCGAGGTGAGCTCGCTTCATCTTGGGGAGTGGAAGGAGCCCTGGACCAGGAGCTGGAGGACATGGATTCAGTTCCTGGCTTCACTGGGACAGCTATCCTCAGGATCCTGGGACCACGATGCCCACCTGCCCACCTCCCAGGGCTGCTGGGAGGTTCAAATGAGGCAACATATGTCCACACTTTTGAAAACTCTAATGTAAGGTCTTATTATTTTCTCTCTGGAATGTGAGAGGGATCCACCTGGATTTAGACTACTAAGCAGCAGAGAAGAAAAGAATAATAGTATCTAGTGGGCGGGGTTTACAGTCTGTCTCTAGATGTGCTGTTTCAGACACAAACGAATACAAAGGTGTGAAAAAGCATAGCAGCGGACTGGAAAAATGTTTTCCAAGAGCTGTGTTTTTAGGTCCCAGATGCAGGTTTATGATCCTGCAGAGGGAGTCTTTCCAGTGGGGTGGGGGTGAGGAGATTTTCCCACTCCTGACGCAGGGGCAGAGAACTGTGCTCCCTGCAGGCTAGGCCTCCCCCTCTGAGGGGCGGCGCCCATGAGGTGAGGTGTGGGAGGGCTCATCCTGGCAGCGTGGGAGCCGGGCAGAAGGAACCCCTATCCACCTCTCCTGGCCTTTCACATCCCATTGTGCTAGTTTCTTTGGTTCATCAATAAATTGAAACAACCCTTCAAACAAGAGGTTTTGGAGTTGTGATTCCAAAATAAAATACCTTGGAGTTAGATTAGAATAGGTTAAGAACAATGGGATTGAAAGGCAGACATTGCTGGGCAGGAGCTGTGCACTCAGACCCTAGGGAGGGCGGGCACAAAGGGGGCCCTGGGGAAGCTCGCTCACAGACATGTGGCCACCTTCTCTGACCCTCTCCCAGCCTCACTTTCACACTGCGGCTTCTGACGTCTTTTTATCAACTCTTAACAAACATCAGGACAGGGTATTTGCCGCCTTCTCCTGTCTGCAGGACACCACATTAGGAGACTTGCTCTCCCTACATCACTTCCCATCCCACTCTGCTTCTGGTACCTGATGATTATGTCAAAATACCACATTAGCTCAGCCGCTGGCTCAGCCCATCAGAAGACAGCTTGTGGGAGGCTGTGAAGTGACATCCTATGAGCCTCAGTGGCCATGCTGCCTCGTGTCAGCATCAGTGCACACCATCAGTTAAGTTCTTCCACTACCAGCACTCAAAAGTAGTTCATAGGAGGGGCGCCTGGGGGACTCAGT
The DNA here is from genome assembly GCF_002288905.1 of Enhydra lutris kenyoni. Taxonomy (NCBI): domain Eukaryota; kingdom Metazoa; phylum Chordata; class Mammalia; order Carnivora; family Mustelidae; genus Enhydra; species Enhydra lutris. The sequence continues at coordinate 18,839,238 of NW_019154088.1, read as the reverse complement.
CCGTTAAGCATCTGCCTTCAGCTCAGGTCATGAACTCAGGGTCTTGGGATGGAGCCTCACGTTGGGCTTCCAGCTCAGCAGGGAGTCTGCTTCTCCCTGTGCTCCTCCCCACTCACACTCACTTTTGCTCGCTCACTCTCAAATAAATATCTAAAAATAAAATAAAAACTATTTCATAGGAAGGATGACCAGGAGGGAATAGGGACCAGGTAAGTCAGCCCCTAGCACCCCCTCACAGACCTGAGGACTGAACGTTGATACCTGGGCCCACGTGGGCTGGGGACGTGGTTCAGCAATGGAAGCTGCAGGTGGCAGGCGCCTTCCTTCCCAGTCACCCACCAGGCAGCAAGCAGACCAGCAACAGCTGAATTATCACATGGAGTCTTCAATGCCTGCCTCGGTGTACTTGTTTAATTAAGGACTCCTTCCTAGTTTTAGAGATGGTTCTAGAAGCAGCAGGTCCTTTTTCACTAAGCAGCTACCCAGGGAAATCAGACCCACCAGGACTGGGTGGAACTATCTTCTGCCCCATCTGAGGCACAGCAGGGAAGAAGGTGGCCACTCCAGAGGCCACCACAATATATCAGTTTCTGACAGTCTGTGAGTCTCTAAAGAAACTGGGTCCTCCTTGTTCTCATCTGAGAAGGACCACCACTTCCACCAGCATGTCTCAGTGAGTGCAAAAGCAGAGCATAGACCAAAATCTGTTCTGCTTCCTTAGACAGCCCCCCCCCACGCCCCGCACTGAGGCAGCCAAGGGGCGCTTTAAGTGCGTGGCCAATTGGGTGTAGCTCAAGCTTATCAACGGTAGCCGGGGGAGCTGGGCTATTTAGGCACAAGTAACCCACATGCCTCCAGAAATAGCCCAGGCCGATCCCATGTGTACAATTTAAACATAACCATTGGCATATAAACTCAAGTGATTATCAAGTGTCACCAACCAGCTGAAAAGCTTACAAATTTCAGACACTTTATGTAACAATCTAGTGAACCAAAAAAAGAATCACATTATTGGTTTATCCTAAGGACTCTACCCACATCACTCTGTGGCCCTGAAAGCCTGTTTTGGCTGGGGAAAATAAATACACACACACACACATACACACATACACACACACACACACACACACACAGATATGTCAGAGACCAGCAGATGCTTTCTAAAACAGGACTCTGTAGATGTGCATTTGTGCTCAGAACTCTACAAAATTTTTCAATAATGAGAACCCACAAAAGCAAAGTTAGAATATCTGCATTCAGGTGGCACCCAAAAGAACACAGATTTCAAGAGAAGTAGCGGGACAAAGTCATGGCGCTGAGCAGGCCACGTGCCCTTCAGAGAGCAATGCGGGGCTCAGCAGGCAAGGGTGCAGACAGCGCACAGCCTTTAAGAGTGGGGGTGGCAGGATCAGTCTGCCTCTGTCCTCGGGGAATATCCCTAGGTCTTCAGCCATCTGTGAGCACCCAGATCTGTCCCCTGGGAGGACCGCGGACTTGGGCTGAAATATCTCCCAGCCCCCCAGCCCTGGTTGTGTGCCCTTCCTCTGGCATCTGAGCCCTGCAGAAACACATTTCCTGCCGGCTGTGCCTGCCATGTGTCTGTGTCGCCTTTCCTCCCTGGGTTTGCATCTGTTGAGTCTTGACACCCTCAGCAACTCCAGGTCTCTGCTCAGTGACAAATCAAAATGAAAAGACTTCTCCATCTGTGCTTCTCCTCCAAACTCCCATCTCCCCCATCTGTACATTCTTCTGAAGCAAATCAGTACATTCACTGGCAACTCAATGAACTTCTTACATCCATTTATACTTTGAAAAAAAGAGCTCAGGGTGCCTGGTTGACTCAATCAGTTGAGTGTCTGCCTTTGGCTCGGGTCATGATCTCGGGCTCCTGGGATGGAGCCCTATGTTGAGCTCCCTGCTCAGTGGGGCCTTTGCTTCTCCCTCTGTCCTCCCTCTACCCCTGCTTGTGCTCTCTCTCTCTCAAATAAATAAAATCTAAAAAATAAAAAAATAAAAAATCAGGCCTGCATGCCCTCTGCACCATTATCTTTGGGGGTTGTTTTGTTTTGTAATTCAACACAGTCTCAGGTATCAAGAGCAAAACCAGTCAGTGAAAATTCTAGGTCAGCTAACTTGGGCTGTGAGGACACTGGATTAGCAGGGGCTGTCCAATAACGAACAGGGACATTGACAACAGAGTCGTGAATCAGATAGCCTTGAAAGAGAGGGTACCCCAAGGCCCTCCCAACTCTAAATTGTGTGGGGCCACAGACCAGACCCACCTCCTGCTCTTTCCTTAGAGGGAAGTTCTTTGTTGTGAGAGGGAAGACTCTCCTACAATCCACTCCTCAAAATGGCATCTCGGAGTCCCCGAGAATTCTGGTAGGGGGGCGGGGGGAAAGAAGGCATGGTAGCAGGGGAGAGGGAAGAGGCCATGAGTTCTACAGGGAATTTGAGATTTTTGTTTCATTCTGGCAACTTTTTTTTTTCCAAATGACATCAATGTAAGTACTTTCTGAATCTTGTGGGGATGAGACTTCATAGCTGGAGGACGCCATCAAGCCTCAGGGTCGGAGGCCAACCCATCCTGGCAATCCTAAAGAAACTCAGAGGTACAAGAGAAGCCATCACAAGCACTGTTCCCTCCAAGGAAGGGAACAGAGGAAAAACCTTACAGAGAGAAGTTGCCTGTACCCACTCACACTCTGTCCCAATGCCAGATTTACTAGAGTGCAGAATCCCAGGCGTGAAGAGTATGTGTGGTTCTGGGATCCCAGGAGCTAATTCTTTGGCTGAATTTAAGAAGGCACCTTGGGACCCAGGCTCTGGTGTCATCAGATTCCTCTGCACCCAGAAGAAGGAAGAACCAGCCAGAGTAAGCCATCTCTCACTCCCCATCCCCAACAGCCCCTCAGTGAGCTACTAACCTGTTATTTCCCTTCCTTGTCCTTCTTTTGCAGTGCGGGGCAGGGGTCTGCAGAGTAGGGGTCCCGGCCACCCACCCAGGCAGCCAGAGCTTGGGCAGCTGGGCCCCCCAGGCCGTGGTATAAAGCTCCTCCTTGCCAACTGCCAAAGCCCTTCTGGACCAGTTCCTAGGACAAGAGAGTCTGGGGTTTGGCTCCCAAGGAGGGGCTGGATGGAAGCCAGAGCTTGGCACAGAGCGAAGGCTGGAGGCTAGCCGGGGAGCAGCAATTCGTTATGTTGTGGAAGGAGAAAAGCACTCTTCCAGGCTCTGTCATTTGGGAAGGAGGAGCCTGTGGGCTGGTTCCCTCTGTGTGACTGGGCTCCTTCCGCCTCCCAGGGCTGCGTTTCCCTAGGGGTCTTACTCCTTCAATGGTAGGATGGGGCAGCCCCTGCTTTATGGTTCAGTAACAGTGACAACTTGATTTTAGAACTGGATGGTGGGTTTGGTTTGGGGGAGACAGGTATTTGGAGGTTTGGTTTTTTGTGGCTTTCATATGCAATGCAAAACGTAGGACATGGGACAAGCCATGAGCCAGAAGGTTTAGTCTCAAGCTCACCTGCTACCTGGTAACCTTGTACTTCACCTCCCTCAGGCCGTGAAAACAGAGCTGCCCTAGATCACTAAGAACCCTTCTCTTTCCATAGTTCTGTGTTCTGAGCATCGTGGGAGAGAAGTTCTGGGCATTTTTTTCCCTGTGTGGTTCTTAAAAGGGAAACTATTCATTCGTTAAATGAAGCAATAGCTTCCAAATAGACTGAGAAATGACTCCTTGATGATCCCCTTCAGGACTTTTGATCATAGATACAAGTTCATGATTTTAGAGGGGAAAAGCTTTAAGCTAGAAAATGCAAGGTAAAATTAGGACTCCAGGGGCACCTGGGTGGCACAGTCAGTTAGGTGTCTGACCCTTGGTTTTGGCTCAGGTCATGGTCTCAGGGTCCTGGATCCGGCCCATGCCGGGTTCTACATTCAGCATGGAGTCTGCTTAAGGTTCTCTCTCTTCCTCTCCCTCTGCTCCTCCCGCTTGTACTCTCTCTCTAATAAATAAATAAAATAAATAAAATCTCTCTCTAAAAAATAAATAAATAAATCTAATGAATAAATAAAATAAAAGTCCTATTTTAAAAAAAATAGGACTTGGGCACCTGGGTGGCTCAGTGGGTTAAGCCTCTGCCTTCGGCTCAGGTCATGATCTCAGGGTCTTGGGATCGAGTCCCACATTGGGCTCTCTGCTCAGCAGGGAGCCTGTTCCTCCTCTCTCTCTCTCTGCCTGCCTCTCTGCCTACATGTGATTCTGTCAAATAAATAAATAAAATCTTTAAAAAATAAAAATATAAAAAAAAAAAAACATTAGGACTCCATAAGGACCAGAGAAGGGAACAATGTGAGCCAAGGTAGAAAGCCAGTCAGTCCGCCGCTTAGCTGGGGCGCCCTGGGATTCAATGTCAGGACTAACCATCTACTGAGACATACATTTCAAACTGAGAAGTGTCAGCCTCAGTAATGTATCTCTGAAGAGATAACAGCATAAAAAGCACAGTTGTAAATAAGTCATTACTGATGTGAGTCAAATATTATAGGAAATAATCAGAATTATTTTTAAGTATATTAATAAAGCCATTCCCCCAACAAACAAGATTTTTATGGAGTTCTTGGATCTTTTTCTTCCCTTGAATGGTAAAACTCTGATTTCCCTCTATGTGGTAAACACATTACGTCACTGAACTAACTCTATTTGTACATACAAATGGCATGCTTTGAAACATCCTCAACATGTGTCTGTAGAGAATGTACTTCATGCACCCTGGTGTAATGAACTTTTCTTTAGATACCTTTATTGAGAGGTAATTCGTAAAACATACTATTCACCCATTTAAAGTGCACAATTCAGTGGACTGAGGTATATCCACAGATGTGTGCAACCACAAGCACACAATTTCAGAACACTTTCACCCCCTCAGAAGGACGCCTGGTCCTCTAGCTACTGCCTTCCTCCCCCACTCGGGCCTCACCAGCAATACAGAAGTTGCTCTTCCCCTGCCCAATAGCACAATAATAAACTTCTCAATATCGGAAGTGCAAGTTGAGCCTCAAGCAGCATCTGTGCTGTTCCGTGAGAACAACCTCACGGCGTCCTGACGGGCAGCCTCTCTGGGGAGCTGGATCCGGCTAAGTGTGAGGATGGCAGGCTAACCAGACACCTGCAGTTGGCAGCTCCCTCATCCTTTTGCTGCTCCAGCAGTGGACCCCAAGTCTATGGCCATGCTGGGGGTGCCAGAGAAGGAGCTCAGGTCTCATGTGGGGCAGAGGGCCTCAATGTGTGGACCCTGAACCACCCACATCAAGATTCCCGAGGACAGGGAATGGTTCCTTTGAAAATGCACAGTCCACCCCAAAACTACCTGAGCCAAATCTCTGCATTATGAACAAACTCCCTGGCAATATTTAGACAAAGAGTTTGCTGACCCCAGTAGAGAGGGCTTGACTTGCCATCCTTTGCATCTCTATGCTTCGTTTTTCCCTCCTGCCTCTTCCAGCTTTGAGTCTGAGTCCCTCACACTCTCCCATTGTGTCCACGAGGCCCCCCTAGACTCTCACTGTTCTCTTGTACGCTGTCAGCTGGGGCTATCAGAAGGCCTGTCCTCACAGGCTGCAAGGGCCTGAAGGACAGCTGTCTTCACCACGGTGGACACCACCCATTCTCTCCAATGCTGAGAGTTGCAAAACTGTGGGGAAGGTGGCAGGAGGCCCCCCCGCCCAATGCTATCCTGGCCATGCTGTGAGTTTCACATTTGCCATATTTTTTTTTCCTATTTCTTGTCTCTCAATTAATGAATTACCTTCTAAAGTGGCTCTCTGAAAATTTTTTTCTAAGGAAAATGACCTGGGATGCTGATCTGGAAATGTAATTTGGTCCAGTTGCTCCAAGAATAAAAGTCCCTCAGGGGCACGTTAAAGATGGCATCCTCTGCTAGGCCCTTCTCAGGCCCTTTTCTTTCCAAGGCTCCCCCTGGAAACGCCAGTGAGGAACAGGATTCTTTGGAACCTGGAGGGCTAGGAAGCAGAAAGACCTGCCTTTCTGATCTTAAAGTCCATGGGGGCTCAGCCCAGCCATCCCCGGGACTCCCAAACAGAAAAGAAGAAGGGAGCTAAGGCACACACAGACACAGGAAGAGGGTCCCAGGAACACAGAGGTTTGGTCCCACATGATTGCAAATTGAACAGGGCTACCCAATCCTTTTGGTGGTCCCTATCCAAGCTCTCTTGCAGCAAAGGGGAGCTGGCTTTCTGCCAGAGGAAGAAAGCTGGAGGCTGCCTTTCAGAAAGATATCTTAATAGCCAATGGAGCAAAAAAGGAATGAGGGAGCTCCAGCCATGTTAGGGGTGAGTGCTCACAGGCCTCCCCAAAGAGCCAAGTACCCCTCACTCTGGGTCCACTAGCACAGGACAGGACTAAGGTGCTGGTGTACCAACCCACCTGGCCAGGGTGGAGTAAGGCCCTACAGAAGTGAGGGCTTGACCCAGACCTCTTGCCTCTGATCTGACAATGGCAACTCATTTCTGGAGAGACCAACCAAGTGATGGTTCAGATTATGAAGCATACCCTGATGATTCCCCAAATTCAATCAATGAAACTGATTTCCTTGAAATCAATGAGCTGCTTCCCTCCATTCTACATAGATGGAGGCCCCTTCGCTCATTATTTGTCAGGGGCAGGGAATTTTGAGTTTCCATCTTGCTTCTCCACACTGTGGCAGCCATATTTCACTCTGTTCTCCCAATTTTTTTACTGTAGTAAAATATACAGAACATGAAATTTTCCATATTTACCAATTTTGAGTGTACAGCTCAGTGGTATTCAGTCTGTTCACATTGTTGCACAACCATCACCACCATCCGTCTCCAGAACCCTTTTCATCTTGTAAAACTGAAACTCTGTACCCGTTAAATAATAGCTCTCCATTCCCCCTCCCCCTGGCCCTTGCAAACCACCATTCTTTCTGTCTCTATGATGTTGACTACTCTGAGTACTTCCTATAAGTGGAATCATACAGTACTTGACTATTTGTGGCTTCTTTCACTTAGGACACATAGTGTCCTCAAGATTCACCCCTGTTGTAGCATGTATATGTTCTTCCCCTTTAAGGCTGAAGAAGATTCCATTGTATTTATACCACATCACCCTTATTTAGTCATCCATCCATGTGCACTTGGGTGGTTTCCACAAGTCTGCTATTGTGAATAATGCTGCTATGAACATGGGTGTACAAGTGCCTCTTTGAGAGGTGCTTTCAATTATTCCCAATGTGGAATTGCTGGATCATATGGTAATTCTGTTTTTAATGTTTTCCATAGCAGCTGTACCTTTTACATTCCCACCAACAGTGCACAAGGGTTCCAATTTCTCCTCATCCTTAACCACATTTGTTATTTTCTGGGTTGGTTTATTCTGGGGGGAGGGTTATTTTTATAGTAGCCATTTGAATGGGCGTGAGATGGTATCTCATGGTGGTTTTGACTTGCATTTCCTTACTGATTAGTAAAGTTGAGTATCTTTCATGTCCTTATTGGCCATTTGTATATCTTTGAAGAAATGTCTGTTCAAGTCCTTTGCTCATTTTTGAATTAGGTTTATTTTGTTGTTTTTAGGAATTCTCTATATATTCTGGATATTAATTTCTTACCAGACATATGATTTTCAAATATTTTCTTCCATTCTGTAGGTTGCCTTTTTACCCTGCTGATAGTGTCTTCTGATGGACAATTTTTTTTTTGTAATTTTCATGAAATCCAGTTGTTTGTATCTTCTTTTGTTACCTGTGCCTCTGGTGTCATACACAAGACATCATTGCCAGATCCAATGTCATGAAGTTTTTGCCCCATGTTTCTTCAAAGAATTTTATAGTTTCAGGTCTTAAATTTAGGTCTTTGAGCCATTTGGAAATAATTTTATTAGCACTTTATTGTAGTTTTCATTGTATGGTCTTTCATCTCCTTGTTAATTCCTATGTTTGATGCTACTATAAATGGAATTCTTTCCATAATTTCTTTTCCAGATTGTTCACTGATGGCATATAGAAATGCAACTGACTTTTGTCTGTTGACTTTGTATCCTGCTTCTTTGCTGAATTCTTATATAAGTTCTAAGAGGGTTCTTTTTGCTGTGTGTGTGGAATTTTTAGGGTAGCTGCTACTGTACTAAGAGCTGAAATTGACCAACATTAACCATCCAAACCTTCCTCTGGAAGTTACAAGATGGTCTTATGCAATAGATTCCAGTGTTCTAAAATAGATCAGACAGATTATTCCACTACAATTGTTGTATAGCAGGTGAGATCAAAATCCCAAGAAAAGGAGAGAGGTCTCATGCTCTATGTATATGTATACCCATGTGTGGGACACAAGCACCTGCTTTTTAAATTCCCAAAACCACAGAAAAAAATTTTTTTTCATTTTTTAAAGTCAAATCCAGTTGACAAATTTCCCAAAACCTTCTAAGTTAACCACAAGCAACAGGAATTCTTGAAAGATTCTTGGTAGATGTTAAGCTTTCCAAGAACGTGAACAAGAAAAACCAGGCTATGAGCATGCATGTGTGATGCCTCCAAGCCTAGAGCAGGTCCTCTGACCACCACTATTAGAAGGAAGAAGTGGCGGCATTTCACTTCCCACCTCAGCTCTCACTGCCTCTCACCCTGAGTGATAGTGATCTCATCTGCAGGCTAATTCATGCCAGGATGATGTGAGGGGAGGCTGCAGCCCCTTCACCCAGGACAGAACTGCAGCTTGACTGGGCTGCTGAAACAAGGCCTTTGTAGGAATTGGGTTCCTCCTGACTCTCCTCCCTTACATTGTAAATGCCAGGAAGAAAGGACCCACAGGGGAGTGGGTGACCCTTACAGTCGTGGCTGGCCAATTCCTCACTTGCCTGAGAGTTCCCAGAGGAAATGCAAACAAATCAGACCACACTTGGCTGCTGGCCAATGAATCTTTGAACTTCTTCAATAAAAAGTCTTTAAAACTTTGGTTCTGACCCAAATCTTTTGCTGCAGGATAAAAACCGCTAGGCCTCAAGTCTCTGTGTTTAGGGAAAGTGTGTCTGTGGCATTTGAATAAGGGTGTTTATCTCAGAGATGGTTCCTTGAGTTCCACCAGGTTCTATAAAAAGCTCACTGTGCCTCACTTGCAGTGTTCAAATCTTCCTGAATATTTGGTGTTTCCCCCCACCCCTCACCTGCTGGCTGTATCTTCTTGTGACTGTCCCTAACTCTGTCCTCCTCCTTGTAAGTCCCCTGTTGTGCTTTATAAAAAGGCCCAGAGGTTGCTGACTTTCCACTGAAACCAAGACGAGAGAAAAACTCTCCAGCAGGAGGTGTTTGAAAGGTATTTGTTGGGGCACCTTCGTGGTTCAGTTGGTTATGTGTCAGACTCTTGGTTTCAGTTCATGTCATGATCTCAGGGTTGTGAGATCGAGCCCCACATCGAGCTCTGTGCTCAGCAGGGAGTCTGCTTGAGATTCTCTTTCTCCCTCAGCCCCTCCCTCCACTCATGCACACACACTCTCTCTAAAATAAATAAATAAATAAATCTTTAAAAAATAAATAAATGCTTCAGTCACTGGTATTCACTATCCAAAGTGGTCCTAGAACCTCCAGTGTCACAAAAAAATAAATAAATAAATAAATAAATTTAAAGAATTGGTGAGCTACAAGATGCCCTGTGTTTCTTTTAGGCTAAATTGCACATCGGATTTTTTTTTCCATTCCCTCTTTGTTGCTGCTTACTTCCACAGCAGGTAATACAGCAGGTACCTGCCTTCCAAGGCCAAATCTCTTGCCCTTATAAACACAAATCTCAGGAGGAGAGAGAACCAAGTTTTCCAGGTCTAGGCATTCCTTAGTCCTGTGTGTCCTCCAAATCAATACCTTTACTGCCTCCACTTCCATACCTTCCTGGAAATAATACTGAGTCCACTCGGAGCCTCTGAGAGGAAGTCTGGAGGAAGTGAGCTGCCAACAAACCACCAGGCAGAGGTTTCTCACCCTACTCTAGCACCAATCTACCCCACTACATGGACATTCAAACAGCAGCCAAACCCTCCCCAGTGTGTCCCAAGTATGATGCTTGAAACTCAACCTGAAATCTGCCGGCGCCAAACCCACAGCACATCTGGGAATCAAAGGCATCAATAAAGTTTCCCAGAGAATCCAAAGTAGGTGGAAAAGGAGAACAGGAGAGGATTCTAAACTCAAGGAAAGAAAGATCAGAGATCATACCCAGGCATATTTTTAAAGAAAACTGGAGTGAGCAATAATTGTTAACCCATTTCCATAACTGTGCCTTTAATTAACACCTTTACAGAGTCAGGCCCAAACTGTTCATTTTCACCTGAATGACTTTTAGTGACAATCAATGGGAACCAACTCCATTTCAGAATTAATTTTCTTTTATGGCACATTTCCAGATGTGTCACAGGGCATAAAGTGTTATAAAATAGTATTCTCTATTATCCTTAGAGTATCAGTATAAATTTATATGTACACAAATGTACTGGGTCGAGGATTTTAGGACAGCACCAAATCATTTATAATGATGTACATCACTAACTAGAGAAAAAGAGGTTCTAGATAGGCCTGCTGCTTGCTTCCCTATTAGGCATCCTTTCTTTTTGCATTGGCTGCAACACACGTCATCTCCTCCCCCACCAAACAGATTTACTTTAGCCACCCATAAAACAATTTCATACTCTACCATAATGTTTATGGATTAAATGTGATACTTGACCTCATTTTGTTCAATTTTCATGTTTTTCTTGCCATTACATTTATATATTTACATGGAAATTTCTAAAATTGGCCAGAACTCTGATGGAGCAGATTAATTATGAGAGCAGATGAAATAACATATTCATAGATTATTTATGATGTTGTAACTTTCTAAAGTGCTGTGAAGTCACCTTCTCATATGAAGATAATATTGCTAGTGCTGGTATTTATGGAATGTTATAAATGAACATGTTGGATGCCTGTTTTGGGTAATGGCAGCTTTCAGGGCTTTGGAAGAGTCCTTCACTGTAGTCACTTTGTTTGACTTCATTCTTTCCTCTAGGGAATTCCTTCATGGCTGTTTAAGAGGAGGCTGACCCTGGAGGGGGGTTGCCAGGGCTGCTTATAAGTGGGTGCAGTCACTGTCTCTTGCCTGGGTAAAGAGCGGTTTCTTAGAGTATAGTGTGTCCCATCTTGGGCTGCCTTGACTCTCACACATGCTGATGGGAATGTAAAATGGTGTGACCACTGTGGGAAACAGTGTAGTAGTTCCCTCTAAACTCCAACATGGATACCATATGACCCAGCAATTCCACTCCTTGATATATACCCAGGAGAACTGAAAACATATACTCATAAAAGTCTGTACACTGATGTTCATAGTAACATAAGTCAAAATGTGGGGCACCTAGTGGCTCAGTCAGTTAAGCCTCCAACTCCTGATTTTGGCTCAAGTCATGATCTCAGGGTCATGAGATTGAGCCCTGAGATGGGCTCTGTGTTGGGCGTGGAGCCTACTTAAGATTCTCTCTCTCCTTCTCCCTCTGCCCCTCACCATCCCTACTCATGCCCGCTCTCTCTCAAAAAAATCAAAATCAAAATCAAATGAAACATAATTGCCAAAAAGTGGAAACAACCCAAATGTTCACCAACTGAAGAGGATAAACAAAATGTGGCACACCCATACAAAGGAATACTATCTGGCCAGAAAAAGAACAAAGTATTGTTAAATGCTACAATATGAACAAACCTTGAATACATTACACTAAGTGAAATAAGCCAGAGACACAAAGGCCACGTATAGTATGATGCCATTTTTTAAAAATGTCCAGAAGTGGTAAATCCATAGACACAGAAAGAACATGAGTGGATTCCAGAAGCTGGGGAGAGGGGAAATTGGGGTTAACTCCTAATAGACACAGGGTTTCCTTTTGGGTTGATGGAAATTATATAGTGATAATGACTGTACAATATAGTTAATATACCAAAAAATACTGACTTGTACACTTTAAAATGAAGGGTTTTATGTTATGTGAATTATATCTCAATTAAAAATGGCCAACATCAAAGGAATATATTACAGTGTTCACAGAATAATATCAACAATGTCAAACTTAGTAACTACAAAATGCAACTCTGAAGAGGACTGCAGACAATTTTAAGAAAATTAGTCAGATATATCTTCTAATGCATTCTTCAGAAAAACACTTCTGTTTTTTGGACAGAATAGGTGCTGAGGTTTTGAGGACAGAAATAGCTAAGAAATGTGACTGTGTTACAAGAAAAATAATTCTGCTTATGTTATCTTTTAAATGATGATATCAATATAAAGACATTAATTTTTGCTTTAATGTAAATAGTTATGCTTTCCAAAAATTTGTTAGAAACAGCTTTTTATCTGTTTTATTAATCCGAGACACCCAGGTGGGTCAGCTGGTAAAGCGTCTGCCTTCAGCTCAGGTCATGATCCCGCTGTCCTGGGATCGAGCCCCGCATCTATTTTATTAATCCACTAATAAGCCAATTTGTTGATCAATGAAGATTTCAAAAAACTTTGTAATTTTAAATTCTATATAAAGCTCTCATTCACTTTCAAAAATATCTTAGTTTCCACTATAAATTCCATGGTCACCCGACTTAGAAAGAAATAATGAAGAGTAATAAGTAATAGTTCCTTTGTAGCCTGAGGAACCAAGACACTTCACACCCTTAATGGGGAGAAGGTCCCTTCCGAACAGCTTGTGGGGCTCCTGCAGACATCTGTGTCCCCATGCTTGCCGCACTCTGCCACCCAGATTGTTCCCCCAAATGAAGAACTCCCGAAGGGCAAGGACCCAATCTTATTCCCCAGGACTTAGCATCATGACTGACCTTTGAAAGGTGCTCAACTGATGAAAGAAAAGAAATCAGTGAAAGAGGAAAAATGATCACTTTTTGTCAGTTCTGTGCTCTGTTCCTGCACCCAGTCCCCTCTGTGTTCTAGCATGGGGTCTGGGGAAAACTGGGGGAAGCCTGGCATCAGGACTGGGCTTGCCCCCTCTCCTCTCTGAGCTTCTGGGACTGGCAGCCACACTTTTCTGGACTTTTCCATAACGCCTCAAACTGGGCTTCAGTCAGCTGGCCCATCCCCGTGCCCCAGACTCACACCTCCTGAGCTCTGGCCCTGCAAACGTGGGCTTGCTCCCAGCACTGCAGTCAGGAACGGGTGGTCTGATGATTCTACACTACACCTGCTGGGAGTGACCCGGGCACACTGGCTGAGAAACTATGCTCAGAGGTACCGTATACCTCAAAAGTTGATGTGCTGGGGGGTACCTGGGTGCTTCAGTTGGACTGTTGATTTCAGCTCAAGTCATAATTTCAGGGTCATGAGATCAAACCCCAAGTGGGGCTCCAGACTGGGCATGGAGCCTACTTACAATTCTCTCTCTCCCTCTGCTCCTTCTCACTGCTGGGAAGCACATGCCCATTCTAACAAAAAAAAAAAAAAAAAAAAAAAAAAAAAAATGATGTGGCTGAAATAATTCATTAATTTAAAAAAGATCTTTTACATATATAAATAAAATGGTCAATAATTTCAAACATGTTTATTTCATTAAATAATTATACATATACCTCCACGTGTATCTGTATATGTATGCTGGATTAATTTGCTTATCACTCATCTTTGGTGATGATTGTTTTCCAATACAAAACAATAAAAATGGTGAATCATCAATCATCAATGGTTAACTTGTTGAAAATAGTTTTCCCCTGGCTTTATAATTACCTGCTTAATTAAATAATCACACATTTAAATATTTAAATAATCACAGCATTATTTAATTTGTTGACCCAACTGTCAAACTAAAATAAAAACAAATTGCTGTAATTTCTCCATTTTCTTTAGACTAGCTGGACTTTCAGCATTCACAGTGGCTTCAAATCTTTAAGTAATCAAGAAAAGAAAAAACAAAATATGTCTCTCTCTAGTCAGAAAAGAAAATCCCCCATCAGTCTGCTCACAGAAGTTATGGAACCCTCTAATTGGCAGAACTCCCAAAGGGCCAGCTGCTTCTCACCAAAGCCACAAGGTGGGGAAGAAGAAAAGAAAAAAAAGAAATAAGAAAATGGGCAGAGGATGTTCAAGGACGAATATAAAATCCCTGTAGTCCTAACTCTTCTGCTAGGTGTCTGTGTGACCTCGGGCAAGTCACTTCAGCTCCCTGAGCCTCAGTTTCTTCATCAATAGGAAAATACAGCAGTTGGGCAGATTAAGCACATAACAGTGTTTGGAACAGTTTCTGACCCAGAGGCACTCAATAAATGTTACCTTGTTGTGACAGCAAATTACTTTTCCTTGGAGGCCTTTTAGATTTGATTAGGGGTAGAGAGTCACTATGGACAGGAGATATTACGTCAGATGAAGCTGGAAAGCGGAGAGCTCCTTCCAGTCTACTAGTTGAGAAGCCCCTAATTAGAAAGAGGTTGTTATAAACTAATTACATACTACTTAAAACAGGACAAATAGGCTTCATTTTGAGTGGCAACTTAGATTACCGACGATTTAAGAGGTGGATGACTGAAGGGCTATGGTAGGAAGGATTCTGAAGCTGAGGCTTGAGTCCAGAAGCAGGAGGGATGTGATAGATGGCAGCGTCTGTCCCGAGCTTAGAAATGTGATAGCAGGTGCCACTCTTGATCTTCTGTGCACAAAGGACCCACCTGCAATGACTTTGACAAAAGAACTTCAATAGAAACTCAGACAAATAATAGTACTTCTTAAACCAAGAAATAATTTAGTAGAGAATCACTTCATTAAAAATACACACACACATACACACACACACACACACACACACACACACACACACACGCATACCCCTAACAAAGAAAAATGCCAGTACTAAGAAGATACATGGCATTACAGGGACAACTCCTGAGAGATACCCTGCTTTACTGACTTAGGCCCTTGAAATCCAAGGAAGAGGCTGGGAAAGGTAACTCTGTTGGAGAGCCCACGAGCTGACATTTTCATTAATAAGTTCAATGTTCATGGAAGGAAACTTTAAGAAACAACAAACCTCAAAAAAAAAAAAAAAGGAAAGAAAGAAAAGAAACAACAACCCTCTACCCCTGCCCTCCCCCCACAAAAAACCCTTCTATTATGCACAGAGAAATTAGCAGTTCAGAGCCCATAGTATTCTCCCACAAAGAACATTCCCAATAACCGCTCCCAGTGCTGGGGAGAGCTGGGCTCAGGCTGGCCTACCACAGCACTCTTAGCCTGGGGCTGTTCCAGGCAGAGGCTAAGGCTTGTGCCCTTCTGGCCTGTCTGGCATTGTCGGTGGACATAAGTCTTCAGAGGCTTCACACTGATGGGAAGATTTCAGAAGTCCTCTTCTACTCCATTCTGCTTTCTTAACCAGTGCTTAACTGCCACAATAAGGGGGCTCTTCCTTTCAATGCTAATTGCATCCCCCAATTGTAGGTACAATATCTTTTTTTTAAAAAAGATTTTATTTAGGGGTGCCTGGGTGGCGCAATCATTAAGCATCTGCCTTCGGCTCAGGTCACGATCCCAGGGTCCTGGGATCGAGCCCTGCATCGGGCTCCCTGCTCGGTGGGAAGCTTCCCTCTCCCACTGCTTATGCTCCCTCTCTCACTGTGTCTCTGTCAAATAAAGAAATAAAATCTTAAAAAAAAAAAAAAAAGAACTTCTTTACTTATTTGGGGGAGGGAGTGGCAGAGGGGGATAGAGGGACAAACAGACTCTGCACTGAGTGTGGAGCCCGACACAGGGCTCTCTCTTATGACCCTGAGATCATAACCTGAGCCAAAACCAAGAGTCAGATGCGCAACTGACTAAGCCACCCAAGCGCCCCAGTACATTATTTTTAATAAACTGGCCAAATCTAAAACATACAGAGGAGTGTTCCAGTTCTATGTCCACACAGAGTAAAATATGCCTCTTCCTTTCAAATTCTGTACTGAATTTGATCAAGTGACTCAGGAATGCCTAAGATAGGAATGTGTCCTTCAAGAAATTAAAACCTAATTAAGGTACTACCTCTTCTGACCAAGAGTAAAAAGGACTAGATTTACCCTCCTGCCTTCAACAACTGGGAAACTATAGAGATTACATGAAATCATGATCTTTAGACACTGGAAAACACCCAGTGCAGGACTCTTGATTTCTCTGAAAGAAGGGAAACAAAAACCAAGGGAAACAAAACCAAAAATGATTATCCCGGGGCACCTGGGTGGCTCAGTTGGTTAAGCAACTGTCTTCGGCTCAGGTCATGATCCTGGAGTCCTGGGATCGAGTCCCACATTGGACTCCCTGCTCGGCGGGGAGTCTGCTTCTCCCGCTGATCTCTCTCTCCTCTCATGCTCTCTCTCAAATAAATAAATAAAATCATTTAAAAAAAAATTTAAAAAAAAAAATGATTATCCCAGCTAACTGCCTGGAAGCAGCTTCAGGATCAGGGCACAGGATTGGGAAGGAAAAAGTCCCAAGAGATCAGGCAGGCCAGGATGGCTAGAATTTGGGATGCAATAGTTTTGTTTCCACCAGCCAAAGTGCCCCCATGAGACAGAGGTAGTATCTTCAGAAAGGTGTTAACCTTAATAGTGTTAACCCTAAAGACTGCTCTGGACTCAGGGCGCCTGGGTGGCTCAGTGGGTTAAGCCACTGCCTTTGGCTCAGGTCATGATCCCAGGGTCCTGGGATTGAGTCCCGCATCGGGCTCTCTGCTCAGCAGGGAGACTGCTTCCCTCTCTCTCTCTCTGCCTGCCTCTGTCTGCTGTGATCTCTCTCTGTCAAATAAATAAATAAAATCTTAAAAAAAAAAAAAAAAAGACTGCTCTGGACTCAGCCTAAGAAAACTTAAAGGCAGGTGCTGAAAGGATCAAATTGATTCCAAGCAACTTAACTGCACCAGAACAAAACTTCAATTCTCTCTGAATTGCCTTTAAAGTTTAAAAATGGATTTAATATCAAGATTAGAACAAGGAAGGGGCAGAATAAGCACTGATTTTTTTTTTCTAGATTTGACCTCTATAGGGCTGTAAATCAAAATCTTGGTTGAAAGTTAGATCCAAGATGGCACTAATAGAAATATAATGCAATCACTTACGGAGTTTAAGCTTTCTAGTAACCACATTAAAAATAAAAAGAAACCTGTGAAATTAATTTTGATAACATACTTTTAGTCTAATATATTTAAAATACTATTTCAACATCCTTAATATAAAAATTATTTTACTTTTGCACTACATCTTTGAAATCCAATGTTTATACTTCAAACACATCTCAATTCTGACTGGCCACATTTCAAGAACTGCCAGATGACGATGTACAAAGGGCAAGGCCTGAAAGGGTACTGAGCACAGGAACTTCTGCCCCTGTGAAACCCTCTAATCACTTAGGTCTTTCTGATAACCAGCCCCATCCTGAGGCTCTGTCGGAGCCACTCTAAGTCAGCCCATTAGCATAAAATCAGGTCTGCTCAAAAAAGGCTCCTTGTGAAGCCTGTGTAGTTGAAGACTGGTCCAATATTTGGGTCCAAATCATTTCATTTTTCCCATAGCTCATAATAACTCTTCTACTTAACTCGAGCCACTATTAATCAACTAAAATGAAAAAAATAAATTCTTAACCTTGATCTATCAGGTCTTATACCTTGATTATCAGTGGGGACCATGCTTGTTCCACTCACTGGTTTTGCCCTCAACTTCATTAAATTATATAGTAGCAATTCAGACCAAATCCCTCCCCCTAAGACTATATCATACCTCGCCTCTGTTCCTTTCTGCTTGTCACACAATGTAAGGGATGGAGACGTGCAATCAAACAGATTTCCAAGTACTTTTCCTTCACTGAAATACCAAAAAATCTCTGGGCTCTAGTCTGCCCATTTGGCACATGTCCTGCCAGACTGCATCAGGGAAGAACTTCCTAAGGTCAGCTGTTTAGTGGCCCCAACAATATGTTCTGGAGAATGAAAAGTACTCATCCGGGGGTGCCTGCGTGGCTCAGTGGGTTAAGCCTCTGCCTTCGGCTCAGGTCATGATCTCAGGATCCTGGGATCGAGTCCCGCATCGGGCTCTCTGCTTGTCGGGGAACCTGCTTCCTCCTCTCTCTCTGCCTGCCTCTCTGCCTACTTGTGATCTCTCTCTGTGAAATAAATAAATAAAATCTTTAAAAAAAAGAAAATCCACTTAGGAAAATAGTTTAAATAATTAAAGTAAATTGATTCCTTTCTTGGAAAGAAGCCCACAATCTAGCTGCAAAAGAACTCACTGTATTTTGAGCATTTCAGATGCTCCAGGAAACTCATGGCTATTTGACATCATTCATATTTTCCCCCTGCCCAGGTCTGTCTTCCCTGTATCCAGGCCACAATCTTTAAGTTCTCAGGGTTCTCTACATCCATCTTTTAGGTACCTTCCTATCTTGGATCCAGGCACCCACCATAAAGTTTCCCAGGTGATGCATAGGAAAAAACATTTCCTTTTAAGTAATTCTGTTTCCTGTTTCCTGCTGCTTATTCAGAAGACCTGTTCTTCCTAAATTTCCTGATGCTGTTGGCCTTGTTAATGTATGTTGCCCCCCACTCATTATCACAGTGCTCACTCTTCTAAAAAACAGGCAATGGGGGCGCCTGGGTGGCTCAGTGGTTAAAGCCTCTGCCTTCGGCTCAGGTCATGATCTCGGGGTCCTGGGATCGAGTCCCGCATCGGGCTCTCTGCTCAGCAGGGAGCCTGCCTCCTCCTCCTGTCTCTCTCTGCCTGCCTCTCTGCCTACTTGTGATCTCTCTGTCAAATAAATTAAAAAAAAAAAAAAACAAAAAAAAACAACAAAAAAAAAAAATAAAAAAATAAAAAACAGGCAATGCTAACTTAGCTGGTAAATCTGCCTTATCATATTCATTAGCTACCTATCTTAAGCTTCACTGATCAAATGTCCACTGTTTTCTGTCCTAGAACAAGTTCTTTTAGATCAGTACAGCTTCATGGACATCTGCTATAATGCAGAAACATCCTCCTCCAAGTCATCATATCTGTAATCACACTGTATTTGCAGAGAGATTTCTTAAATGGCATGGCGCCTTCTCATAGGACTTAGCTTTCAGGTCGGTAAAGGTCCCACCAAGCACTCATGCTTCCTCTTTCCCACCTGGTAGAAATTGGCACAAGCTGGTTTCACCAGAACCCCTTTCTGCTGACCTGTATCTATAAACTAGGTCAGATCACTTTGCTTCATTTTTCGGAGAGCCATGGGATTGCCAAAATCAATCCCTGGATATTACCTGGTCTCAGATTACTTATTTTGAGAGGACAAGTCATTCATTCAGTAAACTGAGCCCCTAACACTGAGTGCCTATTATGTATCAGGCAAAAGGAACATAAAACATTTACATGGTCCTTAATCATAAAAAGTTCATAGTTTCATTATGTACACAAATAAACAAGTAGCTTTCATACAATCATGAATCCTGGCCCATTTGGCCATAGCCCACCCTCCCTTCACCAGGCTCTTCTTTTCAACTACTGCAGCAGGTGTGGTGCATTTTACCTTCTGTGCCCCAAAGATGGGGCTGCCAATCTCAGAATTTGTCTGCTATACATTATAGCCAACGGTAGGCACAAATCGGTGAGATTTAATGCCATTTTTGATCTAGCTTTGTGTTTTAGGATACACATGCAGAAATGGCCAGGAGACTCAGAGTCTTTGGTCACTAAGTCACCAACTGACTTACTGTGTTTCTTGCATCTTCTGGTGGCTTTAGGGAGAGGGAATAATAGAAACAGAACACTGCTTTGAATGCTCTGATCAGGCTACAGAGGATACGGACATGCACCTGAGGATCAATCCACACTCTAACCTGTCAGAAGCCCACAAAGTTCTCTTTGAACATCACACAAAAACAGCAGTATCTTGGGACGCCTGGGTGGCTCAGTTGGTTAAGCAGCTGCCTTTGGCTCAGGTCATGATCCCAGCGTCCTGGGATCGAGTCCCACATCGGGCTCCTTGCTCGTCAGGGAGCCTGCTTCTCCCTCTGCCTCTGCCTGCCATTCTGTCTGCCTGTGCTTGCTCGCTCTCCCTCTCTCTCTCTGACAAATAAATAAATAAAATCTTAAAAAAAAAAAAAAAACAGCAGTATCTTTACTTTTAACCAATTAGACCACATTCTTCGGGACCATTATGAGTAAATTACTCTTTTCATCCTATTCCAGTTGTGTCTGTTCTGTTTCACCAACCCCATCAAATCACTGAGTAGGATTTACTGATTACTCTGCTGTTTAGACAATAAAAAAACACACAGACCAAAGAACAGTATAGATCATTTTGTATTTATTACACGTTTAACTGAATTTTTTGCAATTACAGAATTCAACTCCAAAATAAGGTAATTAATGCCTGTTAGGCTGTCATTCTCACTTGCATTTTTCTCTCCTAAAATTTTACACAGCAAAACACCTTAAAGACATGTGACTAGGTTCAGTGCACTTTCAGTGGCTCACAAGTATGAGACAAAGACCACATTTATCCATAAAAAAGACAAAGAGCTCAATATTGTACAATATTACGGACATGAAATAAAAGAGAAGAAAAAATACAATACTGCATTTTCAGCACAACTGTTTTGGTAGAGGCTAGCAGGTCACTGCTTAAAACGCTGCCGCTCTGCAGGGCACATGCTGCGCTCGGCAAGCTTGGCACATGAGCGCTTGGGGACTGTGCTGCTTCCATCTGTGGTATCTTCAGAAGGACCCTCACTCGGGGCCCACGTTCCCCTGAGCCTGATCTGCTCGCCCCCACAGGGACTACTCTGGTGGGAGCCTGTCTGCCCTGTATTCACCTCCAGGTTCACGCCTGCCATCGCCGGCCTTCTCACACAACTGAGGGTCCCCACCAGAGCTCTTACTCCAAATGTTGCCCCCTCACATGACTAAACTGCGACTGTACGGTAAAGAGATCGTCTACCCACAAAACTCATTCTCCCTACTTTAGAGTCACAGCTCCTGCAATGCAAAAAAGGTTGGTGATGCCTGATTTAGAATTTAAAACATTGAATTAATCTAGGCAAAATATATACTGATCTGAAGTTCTTTACAATTTACTCTCTTTTTGTTGTTGTTTTTAAAACCATAAAAATATAAACACTGTAAACATTCTACTAATCACTTCAGCAGAAACTCTGACACCCTATTTTCCATTTAGTGAGTTCAGAAAGAACAAAAGTGGCACGAAGTTCCCTGTGGCAGGCCAAAACAACGTCCCCACCCAAACCTACCATTACACATGTCCCACCATTAGACAGCTCTGCTGGCCAAGCCATGTCTTTCATGACAACTGCCGCTGCCACCCCTGAACAATCTTGCAGCCAAGCAGCACTATAGTTCATTGTAATCTCTCCCAGGCGGTTGTCCGTCTGCTTGCTGGACACCTTACACCCACTGCTCCATACTCAACCCCGCCTTTATGATCACACAAACACAGAGAAGTAAGGACACAAAAAATTAGAGCACCTCCTTTGCCATACACTACTCTCCTCTACAAAGTGAGAGGATACATCTTATTTCTTTGTCAGAGTAAGAGCAGAATTAGGGGGGTGTTGGTGACAGAGGTAGAAATAAAGAAGCTGATAAGTTTAGCCCCCAGTGTCCACTACACCCCAGAGAGAGCTCATACCCTTCACTACAACGCTGGGAACCTGAAGATGAATCTGATCTTCTACTCAAAAGGAGAAACCTAGACAGGAAATTCCAGTCATTTATCATTGCTCTTGTAGCAAGGTTTCACTGCATGTTTTTAAAAGCATAAAATTAACAAGGTGCTACCTTTTTAAAAACAAGTAACTTTAATATTAATTTTTTAAAATAGCGCTTGAGTTTTTAGGGAGGAAAACACTAGACATGAAAAACTAATGAACTCTATCAGCTCTGGAGAATCCCCTTAGTATCTGTATCAGTTATGATTAGTGAGATAATTTAAACCAAATTCCACACCTGTGTGACAAACAGTACCAACTAACCAGAGAATTAACTGCAAGGACTTAAAATTATATTACCAGAACAGTGTCCATGGTGAAGTGTCAGAAAAGTGAAATAATAAATATTTTCCACAGCACCATAAGATTTTATAAAATACTTACTATTTCAGTTTTTAACTTTAATGTACAATCTCAAGATTGTGGTCCATCATTCATAGTAGGCTTAACCTCTTTTACTGATAAGAGTTCTGACAGAGGCCATAAAGGCACAACTAACAACAAAAAAATGATATATTTTACTGAAGAATCTGTCTGGTATACTTAAGCAGTCACTGCTTTGGCTCTATCCACTGAGTACTAGCGGACTCAAAAAGCCAGTAAAGATGACTTTCCCATTTGTACTCACAAAATTCAGCTTGTCAAAAGGACCTAAATGGACCTAAATGGACACTAAGATATTCACCATAACTAAAATGTCCTTTTATATCTGTTTGTTTTAGTACTGTGTGCTCTTATAGGTTGTGTTTCCACATGACAATATTTTGTAAATGGCTCTGGGTTTTTAAAATAAGAATACAGTGATTCACTTTGAATTTTAAAAATAAATGCAAGTGGGAAAATAAACAAATTTTGTAGCCAAATTATCTACAAGTATGTGTAATGAGTTATCTACAATAAAAACTATATCACAGATTGGATCCCCCCAATATCCAGCATGCTCATGGATCTCCTGAACTGTCAGTGTGTGCTGTGCCAACTTAGTTCAGTACTGATTTAAGCAAAACATAATTGAAAGTAATTACCTGCCTATCAAAAAGCTTACTGCATTCCAAAGCCAAATATGAATTAGGTTTGGGATTATCAATGCCATGTCTGTCTCCCCTCCATTAGTGCAGAAAACTGAGACTTGGCTTTACTACAAATCAGCTAGCACTAGAGGAAATTTGCTATAAAATTACTTATAACAAAATAAATATTTTCAGTCCCTCTACACTAAGTGACATATAAATCATTAGCAATTTATAACATTAGTTTAGGTCACTTTTTTGGGACCCAAACGTACTGTACAATCCTGAGTAAAAGGTTAAGGATACAGTTCCTTGGGGATCTTTCTTGATCAGGATTCATAAAGAAAACACATAGAACCATAGCTTATAATAAGCCCCGTTTTCATTAGAAGTACCAAGAGTTCTTTTTACTTTGGTAAGTACGTTTATCTATGTAAACCATTTATTCTGATGGAGTAAAATATAAGCAGAGCTTCTGCTAGGATCCCTCCATCACCTTCTGACACTGATACAGTAAATAGTCAGGAAGAGTAGAGCAGGAGGATCTAAACCACAGGGCTAATACGTCACCATGAACTCGAAAATGCAGCAAGCAGGGGATGGATGGGAGCAGCTGACAGGCCAAAAGCCCTTCATTGCCTACAACAAAACAAAAATTAAAAATTCTTTAAGACAAAGGGACTTCAGTAGACATTTCTCCAAAGAAGGTATATAAATGGCCAACAGGCATGTGAAAAGACATTCAACATCACTGAACAGTACAGAAATGCATTCCTACTCATATCTAAGATATATATATGAGTATATATATATGTGTGTGTGTGTGTGTGTGTGTGTGTGTGTGTGTCACACACACACACACACACACACACACACACACACTCGTATGTATGTATAACAACTGCTGGTGAGGATGTGGAGAAACTGGAACCTCTATGTACTGCTGGTGGGAATGTAAATGGTACAGATGCTGTGGAAAATGATATGGCAGTTTCTTCAAAAATTAAATATAAAATTATATAACCAAAAGAACTGAGAGCAGGGACTTGAACACAGATTATCTGCACACTCACATTCACAGCAGCATTATTTCTAATAGCCAAAAGGGGGAAGCAACCCAAGTGTCCATCAAGAGATGAAGGGATAAACAAAATGTGGTACATTCATACAGTGAATAGTAAATAGTGTTCAGGCTTAAAAAGGAAAGAAGTTTTGACACATGCTACATGAATGAACCTTGAAGACAGGTTAATGAAATAAGCCAGTCACAAAAGGACAAATATTGCATGATTCTGCTTATATGAGACACCTAGAATAGTTGAATTCATAGAGACAGAAATAAGAATGGTGGTTGCCAGGAGGTAGAGAGGGAGGGGGAATGATGAGTTAGTGTTTAAAAGGCACAGAGTTTTAGCTAAAGAGGAAAAAGTTCTGGAAGTGATGGTGGCAATGGTTGTACAACAACATGAATGTACTTAATGCCAAAGAACTGTACATTTAAAATTGGTTAAAATGGAAACTTTCGTCATGTGTAATTTACCACACACAAAAAATTACTTAATAATGTCTGAACAACACACTCAATTGAAAGGTACTTATAACAGGAAATACAGCTCTACGAAATCGGATACTCATAGAAGCTGATTTGTGTTCTGACTATGAGCAAGCCCCTATAAATACAAGATTGCCTTTTCGTAACTCTACGAACCTATAATCTCAACAACTTGAAGTCTTAGTTTCTGTTGCAGGGTCTTTAGGGCAGAAGGCAGAGCAGCTTGAGATTCTGACACTTTAACATTTTGCTTCACATCATTTGCGAAGGATAACCAGAGTTTGCCAAAGTTTTCAGTTGAGATTTTTAATGGCCTGAAAATAATTTTTAAAATTAGATTTATGTCCAGAAGAATGAAATAATTCTAAACAAACAAATACATATCAAATAACTCATGAGAATAGAACACAATCTTTGTAAACCTGGGTCCTGCAAAATTTATGTTTTAAATTAACTATGATTAGAATGTTTACCATCCTCCAAACTGATGAAAATACTGAAAAAAGATGTTATTAAAGTGTAGATGTCTTTTCAATAAATCACTCAGCTCTCTCTAAGTATTAGTAATTTCAGTAAAATTCTACCAAGTAATTTCATGAATCATTTAAACATAAAACTTTCATGTATACTTTGGATTTGGGGATAGTAAGACACTATCAACATCGTGTACAAGAGTATGAATACAAGTATCTAGCACCTTATGTAAATTAGACCAAGGAAAGAATTTTAATAAATGTATTTTTGGAAACGGTTCATGAGGGGCGCCTGGGTGGCTCAGTGGATTAAAGCCTCTGCCTTCGGCTCAGGTCATGATCCCAGAGTCCTGGGATCAAGCCTGCATTGGGCTCTCTGCTCAACAGGCAGCCTGCTTCCTCCTCTCTCTCTGCCTGCTTCTCTGCCTACTTGTGATCTCCGTCTGTCAAATAAATAAATAAAATCTTAAAAAAAAAAAAAAGAAAACGGTTCATGAGACTGAAGATCAAATAGTGAACACTGGGTCTCTGGGGGTAGAATTCTAAGGAACTTTCAAATTCTACTTATATTTTTCTATAGCATTTGAATTTTTATAATAATTGCATACTTATTTTATAATTAGGAAAAATATTTTTTAAGGATACATAGGATTTTATTAATACACACTGAAGAACTGTTTATTGTATATATTGTACTTTTTCAGGTCACTAATGCTCGCCATGGGATACACCTTTAGTCAGAGAATATAAGTTTTTAGAAGGCTGGATTCTATCTTATACAGCACCATACACAGAAATATATTCTTTGAAAGAGTGACAGTGTTTTTACTAAAAGATTTTAAAGAGTGGATAAAAATTATAGCAGTGTAACACAAATGAATGGGTGAAGGTTAAAAAAATTTTATAGATATTCAGTGGCATTCTGCAATCTTGGTTCAGGCAACGTTCAATTTAAAAAATGCTTGAATACAGTAAAATTTAGGGACGCCTGGGTGGCTCAGTTGGTTAAGCAGCTGCCTTCGGCTCAGGTCATGATCCCGGGGTCCTGGAATCGAGTCCCACATCAGGCTCCTTGCTTGGTGGGGAGCCTGCTTCTTCCTCTGCCTATTGCTCCCCCACTTGTGCGCTTTCTCTCCCTCCCTCCCTCTCTCTCTCTCTCTCTGTGACAAATAAAAATCTTTAAGAAAAAAAAAACACAGTAAAATATATCCATAAAACCAAATGAGAGCAGAAGAGTGAAGAAGTTATCTTCAATTATTCTGATAATACTACATAGTGTCTAGTATAATGCTAAATACTGACAATATCTCTAACAGAAGTTTAATAACCTTGAGTAATTTTCTTATAGATCTCTAAAGCTTAGTAAACAGATTTTATGAAATAATTATTCAAATCAATGAAATACAAATGAGAGAAACTTTAAAAGCTTTTTTTTTAAAAAGCAAGGCAGAATCTATGAAGTTATTTCAGCTTAAACATTACTTTAATGTTACTTTCTCTCAGAGGTTTTCCAAGATTACTAATCAACCCCAGCCTAAATCAGGTCCCATATTATAATTGTTCTTCATACCATTTACTTTCTTTTCACAGCATATTTCAAAATTAGATATGCATTCATGTGATTGTTTAATGTCTCTTCCCCAGACTGAACACTCCCTAAAGGTAGGGACTGTATATTTATTATACTCCCTAGCACCTAGCACAGTGTGTCTGTCCAGAGAGAAGGCCTAATAAATATTTGCTAAATGAATGAATAACTTGAATTAACTTTCCAGAAGATATTTACCTAATGAAATCTAATAGTGATAAGTTTACAGAAAATTCAAGCTGAACAGACGGGGTATCCATCATCTGATAGTTTATAAAACCAGAAAGATTCCCTTCTGTAAAAGGTTCCTCCATCTGTACGCTATATTGAAAGGTTTTGATGCTTCCTGCTTCTATTGGGGGCAAGCAGCATCCAGGTTGCTCGGTGATCTGTAAATAAAAATAATAAAAGTACTGAAGAAGGGATCAATACAGACTATCATATGAATACCAATTTTCTACTTTATTGAAGTGATACAAAAACACACTACTGTAAGATGCTGAAAATAAACCACATCATGAAAATGACTGACAACTTTGAGAAAAATTCATTAGCACAGATAATTAAGAAATAGTGTATAGGTAAAAGATATGTAACAAATTGCAGTGAAAATCTCTGTAAAATATAGCAACAACAATATAAAAATTATTAAACTTGTCTCTTTTGGTTCTCAATCCTGGCTAGCACCAGATGTTTAAAGAGCTAGGAGATTTGGCGCACCTGGAAGGTTCAGTCAGTTAAGTGTCTGCCTTCAGCTTGGGTCATGATCCCAGGGTTGGGCTCCCTCTCAGCAGGGAGTCTACTTCTCTCTCTCTCTCTCTCTCTCTCTCTGCCCATCCCCCTGCTCCTGCTCCCTTTCTCTCTCTCTCCTCTCAGATAAATAAAATCTTTAAAAAATTAAATTTATTTTTTAAAATCCCAGGGGAGTTAAAAATGTGTGTGTGTGTGTGTGTGTGTGTGTGTGTGTGTGTGTATATATATATATATATATATATATATATACACACACACACACACACACACACACACAGGTGTCTTCCCTTCTCAATCTACACACTCAAGCTATGGGGATAGAACTCAAGCAACTGGATTGGATTTTGTTTTATTTTAATTTCCTTAATTTTTTATTCATAGTACCATTACCACAATTTACAGGGCAATATACCTGATATAATGAAAAGAATAAGACAAAGACAAAGCTGCAACAGATAAAAGACCTTAGGAATGTACATCTAATTGATACCACATTGCATTAATCAGTAATTGCACTTTTTGCAAACTGTGGCTATGACGGTCCTGAACAAGAAGATTTTCCTATTTAAGTTTAGTAACTTTTCTGACTTTGGATCATCATTACTTCTGTGGCAAATTTTTACAGTTCTTCTAATGCTTTTGAGACAACTGTCCTAAAGTAACGTGTAGCTTTCCTGACAACTCCTCACTCCTCTCCCGGCTAAGAACTATAGCCCTTTTCTTCTGTTTTTTTTAGAACCTTTTGCTACCAAATCCACCACTTGCGCCACCAGATCCATAACCATCACCACAGGATTCCCCAAGCTTCTTCCAACAAAATGCCCCCCTTCATGGGTCCATAATTTGATTGCCGTTGTCCACTGTAACTTCCAAAATCATTATAGTTTCCACCACCACCATAGTTACCACCTCCAAAATTTCCTCCTTCATTATGACCATCATATCCTCCACCATCACCACCATTTCTGCCTCTTTGGTGTCCATATCCTGGTCCACCAATACCTTAGCCTCCTCAACTACTATAACCAGGACAACCACCACAGTTGCCACATCACCTCCTCTATAACTGCCTCTGTTGCCACCACCTCAACCACCATAACTTCCTCTTCCACCAAAGTTTCTACCATGGCCAAAGTCAGCACCACCTCCAAAGTTTCCTCCACGACCCATGAAGTTCCACCTCCACAACCTCTTTGTGATCCAAATGACTGCACTTCTTGTTTAGAAAGGGCCTTTTTCACTTCACAATTATGCCCATTAATAGTGTGATATTTCTGAACAATTCTATCAACTGTATCATGACCATCAAAAGTTACAAAAGCAAATCCTCTTTTTTCTACTCTGTCTTCCATAACTTCTATGGTTTCAATCTTGCCATACTTTTCAAAGTAGTCTCCCAAATTATATTCTTCTGTATCTTCTTTAATACCACCAACAAAAATTTTCTTCACTGTTAGATGGGTACCAGGCTTTACAGAATCCTCTCTAGAAACAGCTCTCCTTGGTTCCACTACACGCCCATCAACCTTGTGTAGTCAGGAACACATTGCTGCATCTACCTCTTCAACACGAGAGTAAGTCACAAAACCAAAACCCCTAGAAAGTTTTTGTTTGGGGGTCTCTCATCACCACCATTTGTAAGTATACCCCATTTTTCAAAATGTTCTGTTAAATTAACATCAGTTAGTTTCTAAGCTCAAACCACCAGAAAACAGTTCTCTCAACTGCTCTGGTTCCTTTGGATCATGGCCCCCTCCTCCCAGTGGCAGCAGCAATAGCCAGAGTGGGGCTTGGGGAGGACTGGGCAGCAGTTTTACCTCCATTTTGAGGCTGGAATCTCTTTCATTTTTTTTTAAGTTCCACTGGTGAACTTAATGCCCATCTAGAGTCAGGAACTTCTGCCCTTGTCAGTGGTTCAGGCAATAACCCATTCAACACATTTTAGCCCACAGAAGAAATGGAGTGCATCTTGTGGAGTAACTAACTCATCTAGTGGTCAAATCTCATCATAACTCCACCAAGGACACCCATACAATAACGTAATTAAACATATTTCCAGAAATCACAATGGCAATCTCTTAAAGCTAGGGAAGAGGGACGCCTGGGTGGCTCAGTTGCTTGGACGACTGCTTTCGGCTCAGGTCATGATCCCGGAGTCCCAGGATTGAGTCCCGCATCGGGCTACCAGCTCCACAGGGAGTCTGCTTCTCCCTCTGACCTTCTTGCCCATGCTCTCTCACTGCCTTTCTCTCAAATAAATAAATAAAATATAAAAAAAAAAAAAAAGCTAGGGAAGAAATGCAATTGGTGCCCAAGCACTCAGTATAGAATAATAAATCAATGAAAGAAAAAGGCAACAGACAATATACATATTTATCCTTCAATAGTCTTACTCTTTGATGTTCTGCTTTGTTAATCTGAGAACTTTGTCTCACTGTTTATAACAAGAATGAATGAGACATTTAAAGAGTGCAAAAAAACACAAAATACACACTGAAAATAATAACACAGTAACACATACCATGTGCCAGGGACTGCTGTAAGCATTTTACAGATATTAATTCATTTTCTCCTCTCAGTAACAGGCAGACACTATTAATATCTTCATTTTAAATGTGAGGAAACTCAAAGTTACATAACCTGACCATGTAACACAGCTAATAAGTAGCAGAAGCAAGATTCAAAGCTAAACATTCTGAGTCAATAGCCCACCTTTTTAACTACTGTGCTCTATTGACACTTGCTTTATCTTTATGGCTTTCCCCAATACAGGTGGAAAATCTTTATGTTTCCTTGTCTCTTTTGAATAATTTATCCCTACTCAAAATAATAAAGAAAAAACCTGTCACACCTTTGGGGTTTTATACTAAAGAGAAAAGGATGTGGAAGAAATTTATAAACCATCAGAAGATCAAACATCAGAAACACTAAGTAAGTATTGTCCATTTAAGGCAGAAATAAGGAACCATTCATTGTCTTACCTTGAAATTTTCTGCTGGAGCAATTTCTAAGTTAGCACTTTTCAATTCCAAACCACTCTTATTAGAAACTGACCAGACCATGAATAAACAATCATCTTTCCAAATTTTGTAAGAAGACACTGATATGGTTTCATTATGACAGACCTCCACAAGATCTGAATGCATGTGTTCAGAAGTTTCTTCCAGCAAAGAAGCAGCTAAAGAGGTTTCATTAGCAACTGAGGGTGCAGTGGACTGAGAAGGGTGAAAACCTTCCATATTATTATCAGTGAATAAAGAGGGTGAAGAAGACAGCTTGCAATTGGAGAGTTTCTCAACTGAGGGCAGTTCTGTGAGTGACTCAGAATCCAAAAGCTCAGAGTTGAGAGAAAATTTACTTAATTCTTTGTCTCCTCTATCCTGCAAAGTATCCAAATAATAATCATCTTCGTAAGTCGCATCTGACGAAGAACCAAAGTAAGAACAGGTCATATGAGCACTGGTTGTTTCTCCACTTTTGGATTCCTTGACTTTTGATTTCCTTCTGAATTTGTGAGATACGGTATCTGCTTTTCCTAGCTGTAAAAATAAAACATAATAATTCCACCAGTCATGAATTTTAAACATTTTTCTGTAATTTCAAATGAGCATCATTTTACTAACTTAAGATTCTATCTGTAACGCATAGATTAACAAAAGAATCAGAGATGAATAAAATGTTAAGCCCTAAAATTCTGACAGCTACCTCATTTTGAACTATTAGCTAAGTCTTATTTCTCATAAAAACATAAAATCAAAAAAAGAAAGTCAAAAAGTCATTTGTGAACAATTCTAAATATTTGCTCAGTTTTGGAATGCTACAGTAGAGAACTGCAAAAATTAAAAACAGTGAGGGGTACCTGGGTGGTTGAGTTTGTTGGGCATCTGACTCTTGATTTTGGCTCAGGTCATAATCTCAGGTCATGAGATTGAGCCCCGCATTCACTATGTGCTGAGCACAGAGTCTGCTTGAGATTCTCTCCCACTCTCACTATCCCTCCCCAACTACTTGCATGCACTCTCTCTAAAAAAATTAAAATAGGGCACCTGGGTGGCTCAGTCAATTAAGGCTTCAGCTCAGGTCATGATCCCAGGGTCCTGAGATCAAGCCCCACATCAGTCTCCCTGCTTAGTGGGGAGCCTGTTTCTCCCTCTCCCTTACCTGCCACTCCCCGATTTGTGCTCTGTCAAATAAATAAATAAAATCTTTTAAAAAGATAAGAAAAGTAAAAATAAAAAGCAGTAACATTTAAAAAATGAAATAAAAACAGTGAGATACCTAGCCATTTTTTGGGTTTCCAGAGTTGTCCTGTAGAAGAGAAGATACCTTAAAATACTGGAATGGCTCAAATTCTGGTTTGGTAGTCTATAATAACCATGATTTCATGGCCCCACAAGTCAATAAACAGAAAAGAAAAACTGATTTTATCTCAAAAACTAACTGGCAGTAGCTGACACACACAGCAGGCAAGAACTCTATCAGTGACTAGTGATGTTTCCTCCAGACTCAGAAAATGGGAATGGCAAATCTGCCTTCCTTGAACCAAGACTCCTTGGAAATGGTCTGCAAATCTACATTAAGAGTGGAGTGATGGGGGCGCCTGGGTGGCTCAGTGGGTTGAAGCCTCTGCCTTCCGCTCAGGTCATGTTCCCAGGGTCCTGGGATTGAGCCCCACATCGGGCTCTCTGCTCAGCAGGTAGCCTGCCTCCCCGCCTCTCTCCGCCTGCCTCTGTGCCTACTTGTGACCTCTGTCTGTCAAATAAATAAATAAAATCTTAAAAAAAAAAAAAGTGGAGTGATGGTTCACAATTCACTCTTACCCTCCAAAGTCCTATCTAGAATCAGTTTATCAGATTGGCACTCCTCTAAATCCACATCTCCAACCTCCCTGTGGCTGTGGGGCCAACATTCACGAGATTCTAGTTAACCAGAATTCTAGTTCCTCTTCCATACCCTCTCACCCCCTCAAGTCCCAATACTTCTTCCAACTCTCAGCAGATAAGTTTGTCTCCTATCTTTTGATTCGGAAGTTATCAAACAAGAACTAAAATTTTATTCACACAAAAATGAAAAGGAGTGGGTGGGTGAAGGACTTCCACTTTCAAGTAGCTGTGGGACTTGAATTAGAATGTTCAGTGTTGCTCCTCAAGTCAGTAATTCTCTGAGTGTTTTCATTTGTTTTTTGTTTTCTCTCTTCCGTGTTTCATTTCAGGTAGTTTCAAATACTTTGTCTTCAAGATTTTCTTCTTCTGTACTGTCTAATCTGCTGCTAATCAGAAGCTCCACAAGCCATAAGACACTAGAGTGACATATTTGTTAAAATATTTAAAGAAAATAAACAGTCAACCTAGACTTCAGAGAAAATAACTTTCAAAAATGAAGGTAAAAAAGAACAGAAAATCAAGAAACAGACTCTTAACTATCGAGAACAATCTGAGGGTTACCAGAAGGGAGGGGCATGGGGGGTTGGGTTAAATAGATAATGGGGATTAAGGAGGGCACTTGTAGTCATGAGCACCAAATGTTGTATTAAATCACTAAATTCTTCACCTGAAACTAATATTACACTGCAGGTTAACTTACTAGAATTTAAATAAAAACTTAAAAAACTAAAAATGAAGATAAAGTGGAAGGCAAAGATGAGGGGGGGAAAAGCCTTGATCCTTAGAGAGAATTATGTAAAAAATTAACCCAAAAAGGATCTAGTATACCTTAAATGAAAACACATCCTAATTATATTTCTAATATTGAGCTCACCACAAAAAAAAAAAAAAAAAAAAAAAAAGGCTGGATCATTTGTCACACTGAATGTTCTCTTGAGAAAGACTGTTTAGCTGAAAGCTTTGCACTTTGTTGAGAGCTTCAACAGTAGCCGTGGGATTCAGAGATGAGGGCTCCATAAGCCTGGGTGCACTGTGACCACTGAGAACTTCCCCAACGGTGCCAGGGGATTCACAGGTACCCTTAACCACAGTCAGCTAGAACACCTTAAAGACCCAAAATAAGTCACCTTGTGGCTGAAATCCAAATGCTGAGACAGCATTCAATACATTACTTATTAATACATCTAGATTGAATTTTTTTTCCTTAGTAGGGAATATCAAGTCTGATAGAAATGGGGGGTACTAGAAAAGAAAGAGAAAACAGGCAAAGAGTATAGGGATGGAGGGAAAATTCCACCAAGAGAGAAGGAAGATGAAAGAACTGGAATGATGTAAAACTGAAGAAAATGTAGCTCTAACCACAATTCTGTACCAGGTAGGTCCATCAGTCCACCAAACGGAAAATTACATGGAATTCTGAGATGCTCAGAAATAGCACCTGCCCTTCACTCCAATTTTTCATTCTTTTACTATGATAATAATATATCACATAAAAAGTTTTTTAATCATAATGCCTGAGTATAATTTTCATTTTGTGTAATTCCTTTCAGTCTCAATACACTTTTATCTTCTTAGCAGTTATAAACAAAGTATAAATAAAACTTTATATTCTGCCTTTTTGCTTAATATATTACATGTATTTGTTATTTTACAATGCAGTATTTATCATTTTTAATGGCTAAGTAATATTCCGAGCTAATATAATTTATGTATCCATTCTCCTATTAGACATCTAAACTGATTCCTATTTTTTACTATGAAAAATGCCATTTTGAGAAGTACTTTTTCCACAGACATATCAATATTGTTGAACTATTGTCATTGCCAATACTTTCATTAAGCCCCCTTCCCACTGAGAACTGTGAAGTTCCCACTGAGAACTCCTACAGGAGTAATACCTGTGGTCATATGTGTAACTTCATTTGGACCCTGACCCTTGCCCCAGCTGACTGGACTACAGAAAACACCAGACTCAAGCTAAACTAATTAGAATTTCTCTTTCAGGAATATAAAAAGTATGTCATTGGTGGCTCTGGAGCTGGGAAAGCCATTTCCCACCATGTGTATGGGAGCCAAGAACTTTTGTTGAGCCAGTTTTTTTGTACAAGACAGGGACACAGATTCCCAGAGGAATATAATGGACTACTTACCAAATTGACTGTACTTTCTGATCCTAGCCCAACAAATAATGATGATGCCAGCAGCTGCTTTTCTTTCTCCTCTTTAGATTGGGTATGGACTTGACACTGATCCTTTTTTGTTATATTTTGGTCTACATTCTCCATTATTATACTCTCTTGAGGAACAGGTGGAGCTTCAGTTTCATCCCCAGTTTTGCCTTCCTTCTTGGGAAGATAACCCTCTTTCCCCCACAATTTCTTTATACCTTCCAGCTTCAAGCTATTTGTCCTAAGAAGATTAAGAATGAAATCAAAACAACTTAAATAACTGCTGAAGAGTTACTTTCTCAAGGCATTTTTTAAAACACATCATTGCCATGGTCTTTTTTTTTTTTTTAAAGATTTGAATTTATTTATTTGACAGAGATCACAAGTAGGCAGAGAGGCAGGCAGAGAGAGAGAGGAAGGGAAGCAGGCTCCGTGCTTAGCTGAGAGCCCGATGCAGGGCTCGATCCCAGGACCCCGGGATCATGACTTGAGTTGAAGGCAGAGGCTTTAACCCACTGAGCCATCCAGGTGCCCCTGCCATGGTCTTTTAAAAACAGCTTTCACGGGTCCCCCGGGTGGCTCAGTCGGTTAGGTAACAACTCTTGATTTCAGCTCAAGTTATGGTCTGGGGGTTGTGAAATTAAGCCTTGCATCAAGCTCTGCACTGGGGATGGAGCCTGCTTGGGATTCTCTCCCTCTGCCTCTGCCCCCACCCCCTGCTCACACTCTCTCTCTCACTCCTCTCTCTCTGTCAAATAAATAAATACATAAATACATACATACAGCTTTCATATTCTATATGTCAGGAAGTAAAACCTAGATTTTATTTTAGTTTCAGCCAATGTCCCCTCACCCCCCAGCTAAAGGATTGAAGGCAAAAGAACTCTAGACTTAGTTAAAAATTTTAGATGACTTAATTTTCATTTTACAGCTTGAATAAGTTATCCAAAAACAGAACTACTATAAATTAGTTCCTTTCCTCCACTGACTTTTCAAAAATACCTCTAATGCTGATGAGTTAGAGATCAGAAATGACTTTTAAGTTTCTTAGCTATAATCACCCAATGAAGGAATAGACATTATATAATAAAATCCTGTTGAAAGCAAAAAAAAAAAAAAAATCATTCAAACCCATTCTTAACCCATCCAAAAAGTTTTCTTAATGTGAACACTAGCTACATTTTCAACTATTATAAATGTACTTTTCTTAAAATGAAACGAAGTCTGAGCTCTAAAAGAAAAAATTAAGAGTTTTGGCATGAAGGTTATGTTTCTTTATGCCTGAGTTGAAGAATTAAAAGTAGTGATTAGAATTTGGACTCACCTGCTGTTGTGTCAAAAGTTACAGCTATGAATAATCCCAAGTGCAGGCTGAAACAGCCAAAGATTACCTTTATTGTTTACATATAAGAACTGTGTGTCCATTGCACTTGGCTCATTTAAGCATCCCTGTCATAATCCAAAACAGCATTGTAAAATTTGTACCACAAGATAGTCAGATCATGAAATGAATCTAACAGAAAAACTCAGAAATATCTGTACTGGTTATTAGTCCCTTCCAGTTTGTTGGAATCATGATCAATTTGGTTTTCTATACTATGCCAGAAACAAAGACAGGTGGTTATACCTCATACTGAGTGAAGAACTAATGCTATTAAATACAAATTAGCTGAAAGACAATCTGAATGTTAATAAAGAATGCCTAGGGGCGCCTGGGTGGCTCGGTGGGTTAAAGCCTCTGCCATCGGCTCGGGTCATGATCCCAGGGTCCTGGGATCGAGCCCCACATCGGGCTCTCTGCTCTGCAGGGAGCCTGCTTCCTCCTCTCTCTCTCTCTGCCTCTCTGCTTACTTGTGATCTCTGTCAAATAAATAAATAAAATCTTAAAAAAAAAAAAAAAAAAGAATGCCTAGAGGGAATTAGTCTAATCCTCCTCATTGAATTTTACTGCTGAATGTTCCTTTACAAATATCTTGATTTCTCCTTTTCTTTCACGTACCAAAAGAGCCTTCTAAAAAAGTTTTTTTTAGAAAAAGTAAAACTATTAGTTATCCATCAGACCTGTGAGAAGAAAAGCAGTTTTCTTGCATGAGCAGATCAAAAGTGGTTACAGGAACCACTAAGATGACCCCCAGCATCTCTAGGATGCTCAACAGCAGAAACTCAAAGGGATTCATAAATGCCCACAGTGTTTCTATAACCCTGTTTATAAAAATACATCCTTTAATTAAGAAGAAAAAGGGGAAACTCCCCAAGTTTTACTAGTAAATTATTTAAATATCAGTTAACAAAAAAAGTTAAGTGTGGTGGACCCTGGGATGCTCCATCCAGATGACCCTTCAATAAAGGACTTATTGTCCCAATCGCTGGGAGTACAGCATGCTTTGGCATTGCCTCGGCTGCAGAGGGACACATTGCCTGAGACCATATACCTCCCTGGGCAGCCCACACCCAGTGACTGATGAACAGAAGTGTAGAGTCCTGGCCACCCATGTGGACCCAACTCAGGACAACTCTGAAGGGTCACTCTAACTTCTGAGGTCCCCACAGGGTCAGCAGACTGCTGTTAGACTGCATTGCATCTTAACTCCTTCCTATGCCCAAACCTGCTTCTTTCTCCTTCTTTCCACAGGTGGTGATCCCAAGGGCACTCCTTTACATTCTGCATGCTAAATCCATCACGGAATGCACTTCCCAGGGAATCCAATCCACAACAACAGGCAAAATAGGAAAGGAGAGGAAAAATAAGCCTAAAAGGAGCTTCAAGATACTTTAAAGACTTTTCTGGCATATTTCATCTGCATACATGCCTATTATCAACATAAATTCTCTGTCATGGATTATGTATTGGCAGCCTAAAAAGCAGGAAAAGTAAGTAAGAACACAAAATATGTTTCTTTACAATATGAGACATACTGTAAAATAATTTTTTTAAACATGAGTCATCTTTTCTTGGGTTTTGATAAATTCATGAGTTTACATGGTATACCTTTGTATTGTTTTTAATCAGATCAATCAAACACAGATGTAAATTCTGGCCAAACTAACTTCAAAAGATTAGGGATACACTTTAATTCAGCTCTAGGAATTTCCTTTTCAGATAGCCCCCAAAGCCGGCCTAAAGTAAGAAATTCTATATTGGGCTTGCTACTACTTTATTCTCAGCTTGCTAGAGATTGCAAAAGAGTGGTTGTCTGCTCTCTAAAGCTGATTTGCCTTGTCAATTACCACATAGGTTCCCAATTCTGAAATCATGTGTAAGCTGTGGTCCTCTTTGGAAATAAATCTTAAATTTATCCCTCGTGTTCCATTTCATGGTAACACAGCATATGTGTTATTCCTTAGCAGCTCTGCCAAATGTCATTTCTCTCAGAGTAGTACAAGTATATGTACAGGAATTACAAGGATCAAGTAAATCAAGTCCCCCAGATCTTAGTTCAGTACTAAACAAATAGATGCTGTCACCTGTTGTGCAGGTAAAAGAGACTAAGTTCCTCCTTGGGTTTAGAGGGTTCCTGTCCTCTCCTTCCCTTGTCCTGGTGTTCTGTCTGGCGCATTTGATTGCTATCACCACTACATTCAAATGCTTACAAATCGTATCTGTTCCCCATACTTGGAATACCAAAATTAAATGTCTGGGAAAGAAAAGGGTGTCAACAGAGCAGTAAAAAAGTCTAAGAAAGAGAATTTCATTCAGCATATCATCTTATATTCCCCATAATCTACATAGATTAGAGTCAGTCTTCTGGTAAATAGTTCTTCCAACCATCATGCTAGAAGACTAACAAATGCAAAGATGAACATAAAATAAAGTGACTGACTCCATTATGAACATATGAGGACTCAAAATTCAAATGTATCTTTCAAAGTTGCCACCTTTGAGATTTTATTACATTTATTCCAACAAAGCTGCCATTACTCAAAACAATTTTTTAATAAGCACTGAATAATATATGGAATTGTTGAATCACTATACTGTACACTGGAAACTAGTGTAACACTGCCTTTTAACCACACTGGAATTAAACTAAAATTGTTAAAAAAGTTTTAACTCTTTTAACAAGCTTCTTCACAAATAAGGAAGCCATTTTCATTACTTTATGTCACGTCAATAACCAAAGTTATCCAGAGTGGTCACTAATTTCATTTGGTTAACTCAGCTTTTGGATATTGATAATGATGGCAATGACAATTAGTATTCATATTAGCAGCTTCCATGTATCAACCACTTCCTATGCACTGGATTTTATGAGGCACTTTGTATATATTACCTCACTTTTTTAACTTAAAAAAATGTACTTATATTTCCTAAAATTTACTTATATTTCCAAAATCAAAATCTACCTAAAAAGATTGAAGATTTGGCTCCACATAAGACATTTAGACAAATCTATCACCCAATTTTCACAGTGGCAGGAAAGAAGCTCTGGAAGCATTATAAGCAAAGTATGCAGCTGACTTAAATGAAGTCAGTCATCTTATTTTATGTTCCTCTCTGTACTGTCAACCTTCCAATGAAATGGCTGTAAGATTTTGAGAAATGGAGAATGACATGCTGAATAATCACCTATGTATTCTTTAAAATAATCAACTATGTATTCTTTAAAAAACCTACATGTGTACATGTGTGTATATATATATAAATGTGTGTATAACAAACATACAGAAACATACATACACATACATACACACACAATATGTAGTAATAACACACACATCATTATCATGTGTAAACTCTATGTACATTATGCTGTCTTGGAAGGAAGCAAGCTCTCTTACAAGTTCTCTTGTCCAACATCAACACCCTGAAAACAATAAATAGAAACCACTGAAACAAGAGCTGAAAGATTTCAGCTTTCAGGGACACTTCTACTTTAAAGAAATTTAAATACTCCTATGTTCTCGATTTTAATAAGAAAGGAACTTACTCCTTCAGCCCGGTCTCTGCACTATTCCCAGATATATCTGAACCAAGAGAAATGCCAGCAGGAGACTGTCGTCCAGTGAAGCCAGATGAAGAAAAGGAGAGTCCATATGGTTCAAAATTGAGAACTAGAATTTTAAAACAATAATTTTACAACAAAAACAAGTTCATATTTAAACAAAGCAAAAGTTAGAGGGGAAAGAAGAAGTTAACAAAGTTACCATTCACTACTGAAATAAAATAACTGAAGGTTAGAATCCAATGACAATTTTTATTTATTTTATTTTTTTTTTTAAAGTAACCTCTATACCTAACATGGGGCTCAAACCAGAACCCCGAGACGAAGAGTTGCAGGCTCCACCAACTAAGCCAGCCAGACACTCCTCCAATGACAATTTTTAAGCTGGAAGGGACTCTGGAGATGACCTAATCAAATAATTATAGTAATAATAAAAAAGTTATCATTTATTGGAAGTATTACAGTCTGTAGGCCATTATCCACTCAAACACAAACAGTACTTCACTTTTATCTTTTCATCTCCCTTAGGAGCTAAAGGAAGATCCAATTAGGAAAGATAACTGATAAACCAGGTCACTGAAAAGTTGCTGCTCCCAGACAAAAATGTTTAATGAGCTATGAATAAAGAGATAACCACGTTTTTGTTTTTGTTTTTTTTTTATAAATTTTATTTTTTTTAAACATATAATATATTTTTATCCCCAGGGGTACATGTCTGTGAATCGCCAAGTTTACACATTTCACAGCACTCACCATAGCACATACCCTCCCCAATGTCCATAACCCCACCCCCCCATCCCCCCTCCCCCCAGCAACCCTCAGTTTGTTTTGTGAGATTAAGAGTCACTTACGGTTTGTCTCCCTCGTTTTTTGCTTAGCAAAATGATCTTAGGCACATTCCTATACTGAATGGACTAATGGAGCCCTCAGTGTGAAATTTCCCTTACTGAAAAGAATAAGGTTTACTCAGGTTTAGATTCCTGTGAATCTGTATACCCAAATGAATTCAATCAAGAACCATAAAAATTCATATTGTTATTGTGGTAGAGCAGAAGCCAATATCCATTCTCCTCTTTTAAGTAATAGAAACCTCGCTTCTTAGCTAGGTACATGGCCCCCCAGAAAAGAAATGACATTTCCAGACTCCTCTGCCATGAGCTCCAGCCAATGAAATTATGTACACATTCTGTGCACAAGTTCTGGAAGAAATCTTCCTGGACGAAAAAAACGCCTTTCTTCTCTCCCTTCCTCCTTTACATCCATGAAGCCATCATCAATCCTAGGCTGCCCACTTCTGGAATTTCTTTAACAGGAAAAAGTAGTTATCTTCTGTCTTGTAAAAGGCTACATTTTGTTAATTTGTTTTCTAATATGCTATGTAGCTTTACCTAATCCTAACTGGCATATTTTTATCTTTTTGGACTACCTGGATTATAATACAAAGGACCTTCTTAAATCATAAAAAAAGTGCTTTTAAAATATAAATGTGAACTTCTCTGTTATCTTCATTTTACAAAGGAGAAACTGTGGTAGGATTTACCATGAACTTATCAAAGATTACAAAAATAGGAATGATAGAGCTAGATAAGAAATCAGATACCCTGGTTCTAGAGCTCCACTCTCAAGTATTCTATTATACTGTCTCTTCCAAAGGAAACAACACCTAATCCAAAGAGAACTAAATAAACTAGTTTAGGATAGAAAAAACGAATTCTATATCTAAAAGAATGATACAGAAGAGAAATCAATGTGCAGTAGAAAACAAAATGATAGGCTAATTAATACCAGGAGAACTGAGTTCTTGATGTACATCAGGTATTAACTGGGTACATGAACTAGATCTTAACTTCTCTGTCTGTAAAGTGAAGGATTTGGGCTAAATCAGCAGTTTCCAAATGCTGATTTGATAACCAGGATCAAGCTGACTTTGTAGAATCTCCCACATACAGCCAAGCTTTCCAAGGTTCAGAAACAAAAGATACAGGAGTAAGGCTCAAAAATCTGTATCATTTTTTAAAAACTCCGTGATTCTGATTCATAACCATATTTCAAAATCACTTCTCTAAATAGACAATTATCATATCATTTCACTCATATGTGAAATATAAGGAATAGTGCAGAGGACCACAGGGGAAGGGAAGGAAAACTGAATGGGAAGGAGTCAGAAAGGGAAACAAACCACAAGACTCTGGGCTCCAGGAACCATCCTGAGGGTTACAGAAGGGAGCGGGGGGTGGGGTGATGGGTACTAAGGAGGGCACGTGTGCTGATGAGCACTGGGTGTTATACACAACTAATGAATCACTGAACACTACATCAAACACTAATGATGTACTCTATGTTGGCTAACTGAACATAATTTTTAAAAAAAGAAATGAATTCTCTAAATCCTTAGAAGGTCCTTTTCAACTAGAAAATCCTCCCATTTTAAGCTTTTCAATCATGTAGTTTAACTTCCTATCCCATTCTGACCTCTTTTTAATAGCATCCGTAACTATTATCAAGCCTCTGCATTAACAAAATAGCGGTGAAGAGCTCAAGAAATGTTTCCTATGCACAAGTAAAAACAATTTAAGCCAAAGCTCAAGTAAAGATTGAGCAGAAAGAATTCAAAATCAGAGGTAGAGTTTAAGAGTGGGGAGAAAAAAAAAAACTAGACACAGAAGGGGACAACATCTGGAGACAGGTAAAATTCCTAACCTGAGACAACAGAATTAAGCACTGTCATCCATGGAAAGCCTGGAAAGGCTCGAGGCTGAGAATGAACTTCAAACCACATTATTTTCATTCTTCAGTAAAAACTTACCAAGATCATTACAGAGGTGAATGACTAGAAGAGCTTAAGATTTTTTTAAAAGTTAACTAGACATGTAAGAGTTCAT
This sequence comes from Enhydra lutris kenyoni, assembly GCF_002288905.1. Classification (NCBI taxonomy): domain Eukaryota; kingdom Metazoa; phylum Chordata; class Mammalia; order Carnivora; family Mustelidae; genus Enhydra; species Enhydra lutris. The sequence goes on along the minus strand of NW_019154088.1, from coordinate 18,797,216 downwards.
GTGCATGTGGGGAGCAAGAGGAAAATAACAGTATGCAGAAAGAGTCAGAAGAAGGAAGTAGATGGCCGAATTGCAACTTACACTTTTTTGGTGTCATTTTAAGATCAACCAGTTAGTTGTACTCATATGCCTACCACAGAGCCTGGAAAGTACTCAACAAAATCATTAGATGATGAATGTGGAGATGAAGAGCTTTCAGCACTGAACTTCTCACTATTACCATTCTGAACTCCTACAAAGATAATATTCAGAAGTCTCTCTTTATTAATATGCATACTTCCCATCCACCATCCAAACATCTGAATAATCTCCTTTTTACCAAAATCATGACAGACATCTTTCCCTGACAGGCTACATTTCTGAAATGTAAAGTTATTCTTTCTTTTCTTAGCTGTTTCTAACTTCACTGATCATTTTGTTCGAGGAAGCATTCTTAAACAGTTTATATAAGCTGCTCAGAACGAAAATGAAACTCACTAGTCCATGGTAACCAGATTTGTTTTTTCAAACTTTTCTATAAATATGCTCACGTAAATAACTATGAGCCCTCCCTTTAGCACAGTGACCCAACATGATAATTCCATCTTTGAGTTCCTTCAAAATTCCAGAATGGCTTCCATAGGCACTTATGTATGTGGAGCCTATGACTTTGGGAATATCTCTGGGCTAACATCTTTTTTCTGGGTATCCAAATACCTAATCAGGGTAAACAAGTCACAAGCAAATTTAAAGAGAGATGATAAAAACATTCTCAGTTATTTACAAGGCTATAATGTCAATTGCATTAAAAAAATCATGTCCTTGGGGCACCTGGGTGGCTCAGTGGGTTAAGCCTCTCTGCCTTCAGCTCAGGTCATGATCTCAGGGTCCTGAAATCGAGCCCCACATGGGGTTCTCTGCTCAGCGGGGAGCCCGCTTCCCCCTCTCTCTCTGCCTGCCTCTCTGCCTACTTGTGATCTCTCTCTCTCTCTCTCTCTGTCAAATAAATAAATAAATAAAATCTTTTAAAAAAAAAATGATGTCCCTGCAATTAAGCTTGTTACAGACCCATGAAAACTTACCTTTTTCCTGAGAAAACTTTTCCTCCTGCCGTTGGTGGTGAGGTTTGTAAGGCGCTGCCCCCTGACTAAGTTCTTCAGCCACAAAACCATCCAGAAAAGATAAAGAAGCATCTACCTGTATTAGCATGAAGCAAAAATTAAAAATTAAAAACATTTACCCTAAATGTACAGTAGACTGTACACTCACATAATTTTAATCCATGTGTCCTAAAAATAATTTTTTTTTTTTAATTTGTCAGAGAGAGAGGGAGAGAGAGCAAGCACAGGCAGACAGAATGGCAGGCAGAGACAGAGGGAGAAGCAGGCTCCCCGCCAAGCAAGGGGCCTGATGTGGGACTCGATCCCAGGACGCTGGGATCATGACCTGAGCCGAAGGCAGCTGCTTAACCAACTGAGCCACCCAGGCGTCCCCTAAAAATAATTTTTAAATGTAAAACTGAAACTTCAATTCTGAAAGTGCCACCAAGCTCTCTAGCTTTCTAAAACATCTATATTCAAATCAATTAGCTAAGAATGTTAACAATGTAAGTCTTCTGCAATTGTGATCAATTTCAGTGCCCTGCAGAATAAATGGCAACCAATATGTTACAGCATCATATGTTAGGTGCTAGGACTGAGACAAAGACAGTTCCCACCCTCATGAGAATTGTAATCTACTAGAGAAGACACCTACACCAGGAGCTACAGGGTCTGTATTAGTTTGTGCTGGGGGCTAAAAATAAGGTGTGGGCAAGGCTAGCTCCTTTTGAAGACTCCAAGGAAGAGTAAGTTCTTTATCCCTTTCAGTTTCTGAAGGCACCACTATTCCTTGGCTTGTGGCCACATCACTCTGATCTCTGCTTCTATTGTTAGTTGGCTTTCTCCTCTCTGACTCTTTCCTCACCTTTATGTCTTGTGATCATGCCTTCCGGACAATTCAAGATAATCTCCTCATCACAAAATCCTTAACTTAATCCCATCTACAAAGTCCTTATTATCATGTAAAGTTCCAGGGATTAAGGTGTGTACACTGTGGGGGGCGCCACTATTCAGACTCCCACAGTGCCTTTGATTTACCATCCTATTCTCTTCTACCTGAAAATGCTTTTTCACAAATCTATGGAAAATTACTTAATTTCAGCAGGAATAGAAAGGTATGAGAGAATGATTAAGTGAAAAGAAATGAGATGAAGAAGAGTAAGGGGAAAAGAAGAAAAGAAAAAGTGAGTGAAGAGTGAAATCTACACAAAAGGCTATGACAGTGGTGGCTTCAGAAGCCACAGGTTTGCTTCTGGTTTAGCCAGGTGTACACTAACAGCTCAGGTAATTAGAAAAGCAGGGGAATCTCAAACAGTTAAGTGGCACGTCACACTCTGAATCTGTAAAGGTTTAGTTTCTTTCTTTCTTTTTTTTTTTTTAATTTATTTGACAGAGAGGGACAGCAAGAGCAGGAACACAAGGAAGGGGAGTGGGAGAGGGAGAAGCAGGCTTCCCGTTGAGCAGGGAACCCAATGTGGGGCTCGATCCCAAGACCCATGATGGCCTGAGCCGAAGGCAGATGCTTAACGACTGAGCCACCCCGGCGCCCCAAGAAAGGTTTAGTTTCAATAAGATTCTTACAAAATGAAGCTATGTCATCATCACTATCTTCTACTGGAGGGAAAGAGGAAATAGGTTACTTCCTAGTTTACTACTGTATGTAGCATATTTATTCACCATTTCAATGAATGTCTCTGGAATGCCTACCAAACATGGAAGCAAGGCCTCTGCTTTTAGGAGCTATCTGAAAGAACCAATGGACAAAGGTTCAAAATGAATACAAGTCATGAAAATCTGAGTCAGAATTAGTGGGAAGGCTACCTCTCCTATCCTCTTTCTCACCTATATTTGACAAATAAAAATTTGTACAAATCTGATTTCCTTTTGGAAATTTCCTAATTTATGCCAGTCTGGGGGAGAGACCAGTATGCACTCAGGGTGAGTAATAACTGAACTCATTAGGTTAAAAAGGGTGCTGGCTGAAAGGTGGGAAAAGGAAATGTGGGTAATCAGGTTCTAAAGTGGGAAAGAAGTTAAGACACCAGGGGGACAAAATGCAACAGAGAATTATTTTTTACATTCTCAAAGAAAACAAAGTAATAATTAAATGACATATTAGAAAAATTAAAGAGACTAAAAATTTTTAATTCTTGAATTACCGTATGTTAAAAGAGATGGTCACAGGATATAAATGCCTTCATTGCAGTTCTCCAGAAGAGATACTCCTCTATTCCTAACTAGTCGGGATCACTACTGACCTGCAGCTTTCAAATTCTCTCTCATACTAACGTGAGAAAAACTCCGACCTTCATCGTCAGTGTTACAGAAACTATATTCTGATATATCCCAGATATATCCCAAATGGAAGAATTAACCTGTTATAGACAACGTGATTTTTACAAAACTAAAATACAGATGCCTTACCACCATGTCTTCACAGCTCTTATCAACTGGAAGCAAGCTCTTCATAAGTTCCACATTCTCACGTAAGTGTTTTAATTCGAATGCATGCTGTCTCATACAAGTATCCAGAGATACGGTGAATTCCTGGATTAATCTCTCGACTATGTTAGAAGAGTGTGCTTGGGATGTCAACTTGGTAACAGCAGCGATTAACCAGGCTTTTGTTTCTGAAGAAACTGAGTCACTTATAAGTAACTTGTAGAGCTTGGTTAGAACTTCCTCTGGTGTGTCCTTATCTAAGAGGTAGTAATACTCCCCTAAGACCTATGAGTAAAACAAACAGATGTTTATATAGAAGTATCAAGTTACGCAGCAAACTGTACTCAGAAATCCAAACAAAGTAGATACTGCTGGAGTCAATTTACTCTAGATTAAACATACTGTCATAGCAAATTATTGGATAAGGATAAAACTATACATTTCAGGTTCAAAATTATATAAGAATTGGAACTCCGTACAAAAAGGTTTTCCACATCTTTATCATTAATAATATATAAAGCAGCCCACCTTTATAAGTTCACTTTCTTCTGATTTTCAGGTTTGGTTATTGCTTTTCATATGCCTGTCCACACTCAGTTACTTATTTTGCAATAAGCACTTAAACCAGGGGTTCTCACATGCTAATATGCATGAGAGTCACCTGAGGTGTTTCATAAACATACAGATTTCTAGGTTCTACCCCCAGATATTCTGAGTTAATATGTCTGTCTTGGGGATCTAAAATATTCATTTTGAACCAGCATCAGCTGATTCTGATGCAGATGATCCAAAGAAGAAACTCTGAGGAACACTGATCTAAGTTATATACGTTTTTTCTTACATCTAACTTATTTAGGTGATACATAATCCTAATGGCCTAAGAATCATTAATAACTGATAATTCAGGGCACCTGGGTGGATCAGTGGGTTAAGCCTCTGCCATGACTCAGGTCATGGTCTCAGGGTCCTAGGACTGAGCCCCACATCAGCCTCTCTGCTCAGCAGGGAGCCTGCTTACCACTCTCTCTCTGCCTGCCTCTCTGCCTACTTGTGACCTCTTTCTCTGTCAAATAAATAAAATCTTTAAAAAAACAAACAAACAAACAAACTGATAATTCATGGAGTGTGAGATCTTTCCTAAGTGCTACTTATAGAGTATTTTCATGTCTTTGAGTAACATTGGCATCAGCAGGTTAAAAACAAAAAAACAAAAAAACAGTGAGGTGAGGTGACAGGCAAGGAAAAATTTATAGCTAGTAAAATGAACAGGAGGAAAAAAAAATAGAACTAAGTAAGTTCAATCTTTAAAGTAGCAAGATAATTTTTTGTGTGGTTTAATAAGATGGAAGATAGCTCTAGAAAAGCTAGTAATCTAAATTCCAGTTCAAAAATTAATGGGAAGATGGAGTAGGTGCATTTTTCCCTATTCTTCCCAATAAGTATACCTAAAAACCTTTGATGTTATGTATAAAGCACACATAAAAAGACACCAATAGGTGGAGAAAAGAAGGCTGACTGCTAAGGATGCTGGGACAGTACAGTGGGTTATCTGCTGCTTCATACACCCCAGACTGGGTACTAGTAAGCCAGCAACCTGGAAACACCAATGGGTGCAGACAAACTGGCCCGAAGTAAAGCCTGCCCTCTAGCGAAAGAGCCAGGAGGCCAGAAAACTTTAAGACAATAACCCTTCTACTCCAGCCAAGCACTACACAGAAAAGAACCACAGACCCACCCACACCAGCACAGACAGAGTAGAGAGCCAAGACTTCCACCCTACCAAGCTGTAAGAGGCACCCCCATTCCCACACAAGGGTAGTGACTGAGAAGTCCCTGTGGAGAACCAGGACTTTCATCCCCACCAACTGTAGAGAGGCCCACTCTTCCACAGTGTCCATGAAGACCACATATGAAGCCACTTCACCTCTACCCAAGTATAAGACGGACCCCACCCTAAATACAATACACCCCAAATACACCCTAAATACAATAAAAACAATGGCATCAAACTAGAAATCAATAACAGGAACTTTTCCAAACACTTAAAAATTAAACAACACTCTTCTATACAATTTTTCCAGAACATGGAAGAGGAAAGAACATTCCTTACTTCAGACCAAAACTGTAACAACAGAGTAGAAAAAAAATCTCATGTACAGAGATGTAAGAATTCTTTTTTTTTTTTTTTTGAAGATTTTATTTATTTATTTGACAGACAGAGATCACAAGTAGGCAGAGAGGCAGGCAGAGAGAGAGAGGAGGAAGCAGGCTCCCCACCAAGCAGAGAGCCCGATGTGGGGCTCGATCCCAGGACCCCAGGACCATGACCCGAGCTGAAGGCAGAGGCTTAACCCACTGTGCCACTCAGGTGCCCCGAGATGTAGGAATTCTTAACAAGGAATCTACAAGAAATCTATACACATACACACACACACACACACACACATCCTAGATTAGTGAGTTCAGCAAGGTTCAAAGATTGCAAAGCAAGATTGCAAAGACAAGATCAAAATACAAAAATCTATTGTACTTGAATAAACTAGCAACAGACATGTGGGAACCAAAATTAAAAATACAACTTATTTACTACTGCTCTAAAGAAAGTGAAATACTTAAGTATAAATCCAACAAAATTTGTACAGAATCTGTATGTTATGGAAAGAAATAAAAGCACTATAAATATATGGAGTGACATGGAGGAAAAAAAAGAAAGAGCTGCCAATACAATAACCATTCAGGCAAGGATTACCAATACTAAAACCACTGGTGAAAGACAGCTGAGGAAAAGATGTTCATGAGTAGCCACATAGAATCACCTTACAGATTAATTACAAATTACCAAGAGAAAGGGCATCTTTACAATGGAGAGATCTAAATAAAGGTCATCATCTTAACCAAACAATGAAACTTAAAATCACTAATGACTAGAGGAATTGACCAAATGCGTCCTGATGATGCAGTGGAAAGTACAAAATATTGTTGATGTAGTATTCTTGCTAAAAATGTTTAACCAAACCAGAAATAATGAGGCAAATTCAGAATGCTGGGTAGTCTATAAGTCAACAGCATTCATCCAAAAAAATCAGTATCATGAAAACAAAAGGAAACTGAGGATCAATATAAAATAAAAGAGGCTAAAAAGACAACCAAAGGCAATTTGTGAACCCTGACTGGATCCAGGCTTGGGAGTAGTAGAAAAACAACCATAACAGATCTTTTTTGGACAAATGGATAAATGTGAAAATGGACTACACAGTAAGTGATATTAATGGATTAATGTTATATTTCTTATTACCAATGTAATAATGGTTCTATGACAGGACAATGTCATTCTTAAAGATTCACAGTGAATTTTTTAAGGAGTGTCATGATATCTGCAACTCTATTGTAAATGGCTCAGCAAAACAAACTGTATATAGGTAGAGCTACATATAGATATAGATACAGTAAAGCAAAGGTGGTTAAAAAATATTAACTGGGAATACAGATGAAAAGTATAGAGGTACTTATTATAGTAGTCTTTCAATGTTCCTGCAGTTGAGAAAAAAATTCTTAAATAAAAGTCTGGGTAAAGTTTAAGTTAACAAGCTAACATTTGGCCAAAGTATAAAATATTAAAATATGTACAGCCTATGATCTAGTAGTTGTACTTCACCAAATCTCCCCCTAACGAAACTCACCCATATGCACACAAAAAATACACAGAGATGATGGTATGCATGCAATTACCTATGATTATATTATATACCTGTGACCTTCATCCTACAAAGAGATGATCTCCTTTGCTGGCTTTGATGAAGCCAGGAGGCATATCAGGAGGTCCACATGCAAGAACATAAACACAGCTCTGGGAGCTAAGAGTAGCCTACAGTCAACAATCTGAACCTCAAACACTCAGTCCTACAGCTGCAAGAACCTGATTTCTTCCAACAACCACATGAACTTGGGAGGGGATCCCTCACCAGTCAAGATTCAGATGAGACAGCAGCCCCAGCCAACACCCTGACTGCAACCCTGAGAGTCTCTAAGCAGAGCACCGAGATGTTTTAAGCACTAAGTTTGTGGGAACACACAGCAACAGAAAACTAATATAACAGACACACAGTGTTCACATATTCTAACACAGATTCGCACAGAAAACACAACAAACGTATTGGAGACACAGAGAGCTAACCAAATACCTATACTTAAAAGATCAGACAAGAGAGATGGCAGGGAGAATGAACAGACAGCTAGATGGGTAAGTGACAGAAACTAGCCACTGGGAAAGAAAATTGACAGCTAAAGTCAGCAGAGTAGAACTGAATGACTTCTGAAGGAAATAAACTGTTAGTATTTGGCATTATAAAAAATATTATAAGTACTTATGATCTAATGTACTTTGCTCACCCAACTCATAACTTGAAGAAATTTCTGTGGATAAAACACATTTTCCACATCTAGTAAAGTGAGATAAGACTGAACTGCATAAAGCCTTAATTGTTGATCTTCTGTTTCATCATCAAAACCTACAAAGAAATTGATACATCATTTTAACTTCCACTAAATTCTCTAAGGACTCCATAACAAAACATTTAATTTTTGGATCTCTATTTTACAGAATGCAGTAATTTACTAACCTTCTGCGAGCAGTCTCATAAAGTTATTGGGAATATCAGGATGCATGACATCTCCTCCCACTGAAAACACAGCATTCATTGTCTGAATAAACCATGCATTATCAGGAGCATATGTGTCCACAGTGTTAAGAACAAGTACACTTCCAAGTGCCATGTATTAAAATTATCTTTGCACCAACCTTTTAAAGAATAACCCCCAACCCATCCTACCTTGTCATTTTTGCTCCTAACCTCTGTCAATAAATTGTTCTATACTCCAGTTTAATGTAAAATAGATGCTCAGTAAAAACTTATTTAATAAGCTTAATAAACTAAGTTCATGTTGCTTCATCTAGCACTGTTCCTTGTATGTAACTAAGTATCCAATGAGTAAGTGTGAAATAATTTAAAGAAATGTTCCAGCTGACTAAGGACAAATAATGGAAAATGATACACACTTCAAAGAGGCTAAATGTGGTGTGTCTACCAGAACAAGCTGTTTAACGTCTTCTCTAATCTGTTCTGCTTCAGTTCTAAAATTCTATCATTCTGCTGGCCAGAGCTACAGCACTGGCTAGGAAAAAACTATAAGCAATTTCCATGACACCTGGATTAACACTGTACATTACTCTTTCTTAGATTTAAATAACAGACATCTTTAAAAGAATGGAATCTCCTTGTGACCTACAAAGTTACACTGACTTTTAAAAACCAATTGCATGCAGCACTGGGTGTGGTGCAAAAACAATGAATACTGCTATGCTGAAAATAAATTTAAAAAAAAAATGTGAAGAAGAGTGACATGTGGAGTTCCCAACCACCTTATCACAACAATTTCCAGTATAAACAACAGTTGAAAGGATAAATTTTAGATGCTGATCCCTACTCCCAAGGCCCCCTCTGTAAAACAAGAACTTTTACCAGAAAAGAAACTAAGTATGAAGTAAAGTCAAAGATAAGGAGGCACTGGGACTCCTGAGTGGCTTAGTCAGTTAAGCATCTGGCTTTGGCTCAAGTCATGATCCCAGGGTCCTGGGACTGAGTACCACAACACGCTTCCTGCTCAGCAGAGAGTCTGCTTCTCCCTTTCTAAAGGTATCCATGACTCATGGTCCAAACAAAGGATATTTCTCAGCAAGCTCAGCTATTTTGCCAACCAAATTGACAATAATATATTCTTCTTTGCTCTGATGTAAATATTCAAGCATTTTCTGGACAATCACTGTTATATTCTGTGCATTAGTAATTCTGTAAAGAAGTTCCAAAGTCTATTTAAGAAAGAGAAATAAAAACAGTATTACAAAACTATGCATGATAACTCCAATAAATACAGCACTATATAGGTTTATAATACAGTTGATTTTCCCACTTTTGCACAGGTCAGCTGGGCAGTCGGTTAGTAGGTGCTGAAGAAATGCACATTTTAACTGAAACAGAACTTAAGAAAGATAGAACCTAGTGTCAAAAAAATTAATCATAATAAATTGCAAAGTCTAAAAGGCTTCTACTGATCTCAATAAGTATAATCTGACTACTACTACATAAAAGGCCACGTAAAGACTAAAAAATTTAAAGGCTTACTTCTTAAACCTGTATTACTTATGCCTGTATGTGCACGCATATATACACACATAAAACACATATAAAAATCCAGTCTTACAAACTATTTTCCACACTACCCAAACAATCGAAAACAGCCCTTGAGCAGGTTTGTCAGCCGAGGGCAAACGGCCTCTAATGGACAAGGGTTGGTGGCTCAAGTGCTTCAAAGCCTCAGCAAGGCCTATGTTCAGAATCTCAGGCAGCAAGGAAAAACTGTGTTACAGCCACCGTCTCAGTGCTCAGGAATATACCTCTTGCTTCTTCAAGCAAGATGAAGGAAGACCAGTACCACAGTAAGCTTCCATTCAGCTGGGCTTTCTAAGGCCCTACATTAAGGTTCTAAAAATACTGTCATTCCCAGAAGTCAATATGAGACAGTCCTGAGAAGGTATTATTTACTGGTATTTTAGGATCAACAACAGCTGCAAGAGAACGTCCACATATCCCACTTGTTAGACTTGTTCATTAGGGCTCTTTTCAATTTTTCAATCTTTATAGCCAGGATTTCAAGTACAAAAGATAACTGTTTCAGTTAATCTTTGACTTCATTTAAAATCTACAAAAACACAGGTCCCCCTATCGTTAGTTTTCAATTTATCTAGCTGTCTCAAACATGCTCCCTATAGATTCTGAACTATGTATTATATACTTTTAGATAATTTACACCCCATTTATTTCCTATTCTAAGACCATGCAATTTAGCATTTCCAAGACTGCATGGGATATGATATTTTTATGTTACGTCCTTCTTTCTCCCTGTAAGAAAGATAAGTAATAAAACCAAGTAAAAGGGAATCCCAGTCCAAAGCAACAGGTCCCTCCATACCCAGGGACCAAAGTTCCTGGTATGCAATTACTTATAGAGGTTAAATGTGACAGTGGCATTCAAAGACAGTACTGCAATACCATCTTGGGACACCACTGATACTTAGTATCTTCCCCGAAGGATTCAAACTACTTTTCTCACTACAGGTAATAGAAAAACAGATCAGACTTGACCATTTTAAACAGATCAGACATGATCATTATATTTTCCCTTGGACTCTCATTTTTTAAATAAGAGCCCCCAAATTAAATATAGCAATAAGAAAACTGTACCTAAGTCAACTCTGCTCAATTTAGTAGCCAATCACACAAAGAAAATGCATGCTCTATACCTGTTCAAAGTGGAAGAGCCATATAATTATTAGTTATTGTCCTTTGGTGCCTTACCACTTTTCTATGATGCCTACACATAGAAATTAGTGTATCTGTAAACTTCCCAGATTCATTTGAGGTAGATAACAATTTTTGGATGATTAAAAACATGAATGCAAAAAGAAAAAATATGGAGCACCTGGGTGGCTCAGTCATTTAAGCGTCCAGCTGTGGATTTCAGCTCAGGTAATGATCTCAGGGTCATGAGATCAAGCCTCACCTCAGACTCCATGCTAAGAGTGGAGCCTGCTTAAGAGTCTCTCTCTCCTTCTCCCTCTGTCCCTCCCTCTCTGCTCTCCCTCTCTCAAAACAAATATATATATACATATATATATATGTAGATGACAATTTCTCAGAAATTTTTCTTTCAGGAACAGCACCTTTTAAAATACAGAATGTATAATCTTATATTTTAAAATTGCAATTGCTTAATGAAATAGTGTTCTTTCAATAAACTTTTTTAACTCACTGCTTTTAAGTAATTTAGATGTTCAATAAATTATTTTTAAATCAAAAATAAAAACAAACACTCATAGGTCCCACATAACCATTTTAAATGAAGGTACAAACTGATTTCTTTAATGAAAATTAACAGAAATACGTATACAGACACTTAAGTGGACACTGAAGCTAGCTTACAAAAGGAAAAAGTTGAAACAAATTAAGTAAATTATACACCTTTCCTTCCAAGCAGTTCAAATAATTTTGGGATATCTTTATTAATTTTCTCAATAGTCCTACATATTTAATAGAGAATTCATTAGCCCACTTTACAGATATTAAGAAGAATATGAAAAAATATTAATAGCCATAAATTACACCTTAAATTATATTAACAGAAAGACCTGGAAATAGAATTTAGTTTTTCTCTTGGACCAAAAAGATATTAATGAAGCCATACAGGTAACTGAACCTAATTCCTCGGCTCATAGTTTAAATCCATTTATGAGGATACTGACAAAAGGACTTTTTAGAAAAGCTCCTTAAATTTTAGAATAAAATATACTCAAAAGTTAAAATACACCACACACACACACACACACACACACACACACACACACTGCCCACTACTTTATTCTCTCCATATACCAAAAAAAAGTTTAAAAGTGCTAACACTTTGCATACACTATTCAAAATACCAGTTTACCTCTCTTTTAATAATGGGATCTGGATGGTCTAAGCATTCAATTATTGTCATCTGGTGCTGAAGAGCCAGAGTGGGATCCTGTTGGATAACATAGGTAAGAGCCTTCAGTCCTAGAAACAAAGATTACATTATACAATTGACTGGAAACAAATACCTAGCAAATTTCAAGAGCCCTCTTTGTAATTTCTGTCAAAATTATTTAATCATCTTGGAGCACCTGGGTGGTTCAGTCATGATCTCAGGGTCATGAGATTGAGCCCTGTGTCGGGCTCCACCCTCAGCAGGGAGTCTGCTTGAGATTCTCTCTCCCTTTGCTCTCCGCCTCCCCTTTGATGCATGCGTGCGTGCGTGCGTGTTCTCTCTCTCTAATAAATAAGTAAAATCTTTTTTATAAAAAATTATCTAATCATCTTACCTAAATATTTGAGATTTATTTTAGGTGACAGAACAAATTTTCCAATGCACTTGGCAGCCTTCTCAAGTAATTCTGATTTAGGATAAATAGAATAAACTGTATGTACACATTCAAACAGAATAGCTAGAGAAAGAAAATATAATATATCAGGGATCATGTTAAGGCATAGTAAAAGAACATGCTTATATAGAACTCACAGCAAAACAAATGAATTAAAAGGTCAGTTTTAGTAAAAAAATCTTACTTATGGAAAATTTTCAAAGATAGGAACTTTGTTGTTTTCAGGCTTACACAGTTATTAGGATTATGCTACCACAACACACTCTAAAGAGGATTACCTATTAATAGATAAAAATGATGAATTCATTCATGCAACAAGTATTTACTGAACACCTCCTATGTGCCAGGCATTGTTGTAATAGGATGGACACAGCCATGGAAAAAAGACAAACACCCCTGCCCTTAAGGAGCTCACATTCTAATGGACACATAGGTAATATATTCATTGTTTCTATATAAACATATATTTCCAACACTCTTTCAGTGTTTTAAAATAATTTGTTCTCAGGCAATTCCTACCACTCACACAAAGAAACAATATATGTAGTTTATTTTAATACAATCATTTTGGAATGTTCTAGCATTTGCTTCAGAGTAGGACCACTTCATAAAAATCCTCAAGTCAATTCTTTAAAGGCAACCTCAAAGAACCTCAAACCATCAACTGAACATCTTGGTAGTGTTCAAATTTGATTTTCTAATGTAGTTAAACATCTGATAAATATGACAGATGATCAAAGTAGACACTAAAATGTTTTTCAAGCTCTTTTGAAGAGCCTAAGTCAAGGAGCTAGAGGTTCACCACAGTAGAGAACCAGTGAAGTATCATTACATCCTGCATGTGCTGTGGAATCACAGTAATGAGAAGTGAAACACAGACTCAGCAAACTCAACAGTTCTACTACAAGCTGAAGCATATCCAAGTGTCCTTGATAGGATCATTTCTTCTTTAGTTCCAAAAGCCTAAAACAAAACAATCAGATACTTTTTGTGTGTATAAGACAGATCTTAAATATTCAGCTAGCTATGTTTTACACTGCTAAGTTGCCCATCAATTGATTCAAATCTAAATTTTGTATAAAAAGCTTTATATGAACCCCTTCTACAGAGAAAGAAAGAGAGAAAAGAAACCAGAAGTATAAAGTTCTCTTTAAGAAGGGAAAGGACTTTAAAGGAAAACCTACAAAGTAAGTTAATTTAACCTAAAAAGAGGGGTGCCTGGGTGGCTCAGTCAGTTAAGTGGCTGCCTTTGGCTTAGGTCTTGATCCCGGGGTCCTGGGACTGAGCCCCTCATCAAAGTTCCACTGATACCATATCCTTCTCCCTCTCCCTCGGCCTGCCACTCTGTCTACTTGTGCTCTCTCAAAATAAATAAAATCTTTTTAAAACTTTTTAAAAATCAACCAAAAAAGATACTCTGTATATTCAGATGTTGTGCTGTAAAATGTCCTCACTCTGTGCTATGAAAACAGTAGACGTTATGACTTAGTGAACTAAACAAAGAGAGGCTTGGTCAAGTGACTAACCAACTAAGGCAGGAGTGGATAAACCAATACTAAATCCAGCCCTTGGCCTACTTTTGCAAGCCTGTGGACTGATTTTCACATTTTTTTTTAATTAAGATATAATCAACATATAACTTATATTAGTTTCAGGTATACAGCTACATTTTTTAAACATTGTGAAAAAGGGGTACCTATGTGACTCAGTCAGTTGGGCATCTGACTCTGTTTTGGCTCAGGTCATGATCTCAGGGTCTTGAGACTGAGCCCCACGCTGAGCTCCCCGCTAAGTGGAGAGTTGGCTTGAGATTCTTTATCCCTCCCTTTCCTCCCACTCTGCTCCTCACTCCTCCCTCCTGCTCCTATTCTCTCTCTTTCTCTAAAATAAAAATCTTTAAAAAGATAAAAATAAATGTTAAAAATTAAAGTTGTGAAAAAAACAAAAAAAAAGGAGAATTTATGACAGAAACCTATGTTACATACAAAGCCTAAAATATTTACTATCTGGCCCCTTTTTAGAAAAAGTTTACCAAACCCTTAACTAACCAGCCAGTCCTAAGTAAGATTAAAAATAATGTTTTGCAGGGGTGCTTGGATGACTCAGTGTGTTGAGCCTCTGCCTTCAGCTCAGGTCATGATCTCAGGGTCCTGGGATTCAGCCCCGCATCAGGCTCTCTGCTCAGTAGGGAGCCTGCCTCCCCTCTCTCTGCCTGCCTCTCTGCCTTTGTGATCTCTCTCTCTGTCAAATAAATAAATAAAATCTTTAAAAAAAAATAATAATGCTTCGCAAAAATAATAATAATAATAATAATAATGCTTCTCTGGTGCACCTGGGTGGCTTAGTCGGTTAAGCATCTGCCTTCAGGTCAGGTCACGATCCCTCGGTCCTGGGACTGAGGCTTTCCGCTGAGCAGGGAGCCTGATGTGGGACTATTTCTCCCTCTCCATCTACCCTCCCCTCCACTCATGCGCTCTCACTCTCTCTCAAATAAGTAAATAAAAATCTTTGAAAAAAAAAAATGATGCTCCATTTTCTATTGTAACTGACATGGTTTCCTTTACAGATTCCTGCCATTCAAAACTCTGCTGCTATCAGATTGTGTTACTACAAAAACTTCTCATTACTCACCTAAAATCTAAACTTATTTAGATGCTTATAAAATTTCTGAAAAGCTAGTACAGGTAAAATTAATAGTTAGAAAATTGCATTTATTAGTCAACTTAGGCATAAATGAGCTGAAAAAGAATTTAACAGGTTTTTAGATTATTTTTCCACTGGAGCTAAATTCCTCTATTCCTCAACTCCACAAAAATCTGAGTATAAGTCCGTAAAATGAAATAGCAGCCACCCTCCTGGCTCCCCTCTACAGTGGTTTCAAAAAAGTGCTTCTGAGATTTCTAAACATAAAAACACAATGTGAAGTTTTGTTTTCTCTTCCAGAGCAACCCAGATCCAAACCAAATATCAAGTAAAGATTACCAAATTAAAAATTAATAACATTCTAACATTTATGATACTCTAATTTTATCATAGGTATTTTGGGCTGGATTACGCAAAAAATTCAAAGTTCCACTGATACCATATCCTTCAGACTAGACGTTACTTTCATATGAAGTAAGTCTCTATCTACTGACCCCACTCTGGCAGGGAGATGTGGGTACCACCAATGGGGGTGGAAGCCCAGGTTCTCCACTCTGCCTCCTTTGACACTTGGAGAAGCAAGGGTTCTTGTTCTGGACAAGGTGGTGGGGGACAGGAACATCTGCTGATACTATCCTGCCTGGGAAAGAAAGGGGCATTACTTCCTAAGTACTCCCTACATGGCCACCACCGACAGTGGCCTGAGCATGCCTGACCAGTGATGAAGGCTCCAACTCTCCACCAGGCTTCTTCTAACACCACCCCAGCAAAGAGAGGACAGGTACTTAGTTAACCCCCTATTTCTAACTAAATCCAGGCTCCCCATATCATCTTCGCTGACAATGCAAGGGAGGGTTGCACCTGGCAACACCTGGCACAGATGAAATTCTGGTTCTTCTCTTGGGCTTCTCCACCACAAGTTCAGGGGAGGGTTGGGAAGCTGGTTACACCTGGTGTGGTGGAATTCCTGGCTTCCCACTTAGTCTTTTCTGCCATGACACAATGTGTTCTTTGTGATGCTTGGCTGGAATGCAAGGCCACTGTCTAAAAGTTTTCTATCTTGCTATTTTGCCTTTTTCTTTTCTTTCCTTTGGCTAGACAGCAGGCTTTTTTCTTGGGGCATTTTTGTCTGTGCCTGTCAGAATTTCCAGCATGCTGGCTCTCCAGTACCCAGTCTCGGGACTATGAGGCAAAAAGAAAACACAGGGTACTCACTATGGTATTGTTTCTTGCATCCCGAGGTCTCTAACCAGTCTACCTTCATTTCTCTATCTTTCAGAGTCATATGTTAAATTTACAAATAATACGCAATAAGTGGGAAAAACAGGGAAATGAACTTCTATCTACTTTTGATGGTCTGTTCCTTGTACTCCATTTTATATAATTCTCCCAATTTATTAAATAACTTACTAAAAATGTTACTCTCATCAGTACCTTGCATACCAAACTCCTGTATCTCTGGATTTATACAGTAGAAAGTCCAAACTCATATGGCTCCCCTGAGAGGACCTCTGCAATATGGCCTTTCCACTGCTCCCACTACGAACTGTCCATGTAGGCTGCTGGTAAGTCAATATTCTCTGAAACAGTTTTACACATCCCTACTTCTGCACCCTCTCTCATGTCCCTCTGCCTAGATCCCCTTCTGGCTATCTGAATCCTACCTACCTTTCAGGGCCCCATTACATCAATAAATCCTTATGTGTGTTCTCAGGCCCACAGTGATCTCTACCACCTCTGGTTATTCCCTGCACCACCCCCCACCACACAGCATTCTACCTTATACTGGTATTATGCTTTCATAAATAAGCTATTTCTTCCATTATACTGTAAATTCCTTGAAGGCAAAGATTGTATTTTACACTTCCTCATATGCTCTATATCACTTTGTACAATGCCTGGTACATAACAGTAGTCAATAAATGTCTTTGATGTGACTTAAACCTTAATTTAACAGTAAGGTAAGTTATAATAATGGAACTGTCATAAAAATACGGTTTAGAAAGTATAAAGACTAAAATTCAATCAGATAACTGATAAAAAGTAATCTCCTTTTCCTTTAATTCAATAAAATATATTACTCATTGATTAATCTAGTACCAGATCCTGGGATAGACAGTTTCTTCTCTTATGAAGTTCATAATTTAAAATTCACATCCTTAAGCAAAAAAATATTTATGTTAGCACTACTAAAGAACAGTCTACCATTGATAAAATCACTGTAAGTTATAAACCATATCAATACAAAAAAGGAGGGAGCCTAACAATGGAAAGATTAATAAAGGAAATAAATAAAAGAAACTATAAGGTTTCCATGGCAAGGTGAACACTGGACTGACAGCCTACAAAGAAACAAACTGTTGGTTTTGGTCCCAGAAATCTTAATAAAGGAAAGGTGCCCTAGTGGAGAACATTAAAAAATACTCCCTCAGGTATACAGCATTCTCCAAATCAAAGGAATGGGTAACAATGGCTAGATCCAAAAAGGGGAACTGGGTGGTGAGTAGTAAGGGTCAAAGGAGCACTTACTGTTCACTGTATACCTTTGTGTACCTTTTGAATTTTGAACCATGTGCATATATTACCTATTCAAGAAAATAGAATTAAAGCTGAAATGTCAATTACAAAAAAAAAAAAAAAAAAAAAAAAAATCCCAAAACAAAAAACCTTCTGTAAGAAAAAGAAAAGTAGATCCTTTTAAACTCTTACCCTACATGCTAATTATATCTCAAGCAAAACATTTTAACTTGGCTGCCTGCAAAGACTCTGGCACTTCTCTAGAGCTTCTGACAGTTCTTGGCCAAACCAACTGTGCCAGCAAGGTTCATCCTTACCTCTGGCCTGACTCTTCTCATTACATAGCAGGATCCTAGATAATACCAACTGATCATTATGCTATACACTCCTAAGGGTAGGGACTGTATCTACCTCCTTTTCCTTTAATCTCCCAGACTCAGCATGAGAAATAAATCAACTCTTTCCTCAATCTGTACCTGGTTTACAGATCAAGTTTTTGTTCTGTAAGCCTTCAATAAATGCTGGTTGAAAAAATGAATAAACCATTTTTATTGCCTTAATTACCATTTATATGTGCAAAACACAAATCTATCCTTCAAAATTTACCATCTCAATTCCTTATGTGCATTATCATCCCTGTACTAGTCTTATACTGCAATCCTTTCTCCTTATTCCTACTCCATCTTTGTCAAGCACTTTTCTTACAGTTAAACTAGTGCAATTTCTGCCCCCTAGTCAATCCTACGTTTCTACAATCATTGTCTTTAAAAATCCACAGTTTACCACTGTCTTGAAGAACAAGTAATGGTCTTCCGCCCCTACTTCACAGTATTTTACTAGATTTTATTAGATTAAGAAATGACTTCTCATATGAGTTACTCTCTCAATGTCTCTTTACTGGTCTTCTCCAGAGCACGCAAAATTCAAACTGTTTTATTTTGCTTCTGAATACTTCCAAATACCCCAATTTCTTTCCTGAGCTTTTTCAAAGTAATCAATAAAGAACTAAAGTTCCTCCCTCTGGCTATTAAGAGTGGAAGTTTTTTGGTTACTTTCCTAAGTTCTCCACCTCCAAATTGCTCATCTCGTATCATTAAATTACTTTATAAAACTGTATACAACACACATATAAATATTATTATTGCATACATATATATGTTATACATCTTTGTCTATACCCTTCTCTTCCTTCAGTTGTCTTCTTAAATATCATTTTTCCAGAAAAATCTTCCTGTTCCTCCTCTCACTTACAGCTAGCTGCTATAGCACCCTATAATTCTCCTTTGTAACATTTATATCACCTGTCCTTTTCCATCTAGTCTGTGAGGTCAATGATAATACTATTTTATCCACAACTGTATTCTAAGCACTTTGCACAGGGCCTGACAAGAAACAGAAATTTAAGCAATATTTGATGACCAGTTGACTGATTTATTTGAGATCTGTCTTCCTAAGTATGGAACAGACCTACTGGGTTACACTTACAGTCAATTAGATGTTTAGTGAATACTTTCAATATAAAAACAATTTCTCTTAAAAAATGAAATAATTAGAAAAGAGAAAGATAACTTTAATAATGAATTTAGGTCAACATTTTAAACAATGCCATAATTTCAAATTATTTCTATTAGTTATCTAAGGCTTGCACTGAAAAATAATAACCCAAAGAATCATTTTAAAAATTAACATATACAAAAAAAAATTAACATATACAATTCTTTTGGAATTTATAGTATTCTAACACACATTTTGTTACACTCCTGGAAAACACTGTTAATCATTAGAGTAGCATTTACATATGTTACCTACCATATGTGACATTGTGATTTAACTCGGCTCTTCGTAAGGATTCATCAAGAACATCATACATTAATTCACTTGTCCTGTTTAAAAGATATTTTATTTGCAGTAGAATTATAGTATTATAACGCAATAAAACAGTTTTTCAAACTTCTCTCTCTTTAAAACTGAGGATCTACAGAAAAGAAGTGAAAGAAATTCATTTTATGAACTTAATAGAACTTCACTTCTTTAAGATTCCATTTGTTCTTTTTCATGAGTTTAATTTCCTGCTTTATCAAAGCTAACTAGTCAATGGAGAGATATCTAAAGTCAATCAACTCTTTCCTCTACCTGTCTAGTCTATAAATCAGGCTTCTGTTTGAATATCTTCATAATTTTATATATAGTAAAATATGCTACCTGTTTCAAATTACTACTGTAAAATCTCACATATCCAGATTATTCCAGATGGTAACCACATAGTCTTTAAAAAATATTTAAATACTAGTCTTTCTTTGAATAGCACCAGGTTCTCTGGAAAAAAAATTTCAACTTTCATTTACATTAAATATAAAGAGATCACATCTTGTGAAATGGGTTTCTATCATTCCTGTATCTTTGTGGTTACTGATTACAGTTACAGTAACTGGGCTGAGGTAGATACTATAAGAAAATGCAGTGCTTTGTAGAGCACTCTGCCTCCCAACCTAGAAAAGTCTTCTGCAAGAGGTCAGTGTGAAACTATGGCTTCTCAACTGGCATTTCTGTTTCAGATTCAAAATGCAGTAACAGAAAAAAAAAAAAAACAACTGCATCACATACAATACACAGAGTAGTCTTGCAGAGAAACTACACTGTAAAACAAACAAAGAGATCAAAATAATGTGAGGCAACACAAACAACTTGTGATGTATGTTACACCTTTTTCAGAAAATTTCTTTTTTCCAAATATACAGTTATAAAATTTAATATGAAGTGCATATGCTTTTATTCTGTCTTGACTAAAGTATAACTACCCAGTGGGAATCCAGAACCATATTCTAAAATCCCTCATTTTATTGTGTAAGCACTTTTTCCAGACAGTAACCACAAGGCAGACATTACAACCCTCCCCCCGGCCCCAAATTTGGTAATACTACACCTAGATTACAGTCTAGTCTTCTATATTTTAAAGCCAATGTCTGGCATAAGAGTCATAATTAACCACATGAAAATGTGGAAACATCTGCAGACATGATCAAGCAACATTAATACCCTAAGACAAAGAATGCTATAAAACACAAGAAAATATTCAAACAGACAAAAGAATATAAATATAAAAAGACTTTTCCAGTAAATTAACTCTTTCAATTAAATACACTGAATCCTGTTATATTTATAAAATAACATTTTTACTTGCCACACTGAGCTAAGCATGGTTTAAGAAATACAAGATTTGTGTTAACAGAAAATGTCAGAGTTGGGACAAAAAAGGAGAAAATATTCTAATGTTCCACAACATCATAAGAGTTCCCCTCTTTATTCATTTCATTGGGCCTAATTCTATTCAACTGAGCTCTCTGGAGGTAAGCACTCTCTTTGTACATATACTTTGTAACTTTGTACATATTCCCTAAATTCATCCATAAAGGAAGTAAGAAAAATAATGAGTTAATGAATTTAGTAAATTCACTAAATGCCTCCAAAGTCACTGGATCTTTTTAGACCAGTAAGGTCTGGTTGCATTACCATGAAATTCATGATTTTAAAACAGAATTCTAGTGAACTCCAACTAGAGCTACACAATAGGAGAGACTGGATTATATAAAATAAAATTAGGACAAACATTTGTAATGTGCATATCTACTCCCATCACCTCCAGTTTTTTTACTTAGGTTTCATCAGGAATTGAGATTCAGAAACACAGAAAAAGTAACATAGCAATACCAGGAGTGATACAGTCCAATTAGCTCTCATTAGGAGCTCCCCGGAAATGCAAACTGACATGACACTGACAAGGCACTAGGAGGAGCAAGAGCCCAGAAGACAATCCCTTTGTAAAGACAGGCTAAAGAATTAGAAGGTACCCAAATGCACAAAGGAGAACCATCTCTCATAAAGTCAAAACACCGATTAGCAAAATTCTTTTTAGCAAATATTTTCTTAAGAGAGAAACACATTAAGGACTCAAGCCATGGTCCTTGCTCTCAAAGGAACTAAAATTTAGTTGGGCTTGCTCTTGAACAGTTCAGGAAAAAAATTTTAAAATATGTGTGCACACAAATATATAGAGAGTGAGAAAGAAAAATAACACAAATGCAAATAATTGATGTCTCTAGGAAAATGGTTTAAGGAAGCTTCTTGTACTGTTCTTGGAACTTTTCTGTAAGTTTGAAAACTATGGCAAAATAAAAAGTTACACAAAATATATATCATTGAAAAGACACCCATAAAAATTATATTTAAAAAAAAAAGAGTAAAAAAAAAAAAAAAAAGAGTAACTTAGACAAATGAATTAAAATGAAGCACTCACATCCAACCAGAGCAAGAGTCAGCAAACTAAAGTCTGCAGGCCTATCCTGGCTGGATGTTTGTTTTTGTACAGTTTTCACATTTTTAGATGATTAGCCGGGGGGGGGGGGATCAAAAGAATATTTCACAATACATAAAGATTATATGAAATTCAAGTTTAACATCCATAAATTTTTTGGAACACAGCAATGTTCATTCATTTATGGATTGTCCTTTTGAGTTATACAATAACAGGCTTGAATGGCTGCAAGAGACAACATACAGCCCACAAAGCTTAAAATATTTATTGTCTGGCCCTTTACAGAAAGTTTCCCAATCCCTAAACTAGAATGATTAAGAAGGCTTCATGAAAGATATGGAGCCTCAGAGGTCCCTTTCTCTATGAGCAGGATTTAGATAAGCAGAGAGCCAGGATTATCCTATCCTAGCAACCTGTTATGTCCTTCCTACGGTGGTTTATTAAACATTGGGAGAATCTGATTTATGAAACTTCTAGATGACAGGCTATCAAGGTATCAAGTTTACTTAGAACAGTTTACCTTTGATCATCTTTTCCTAGAAGTCCTAGTATTCGCAAAAGCTGGATTTGTAACCATGGTGCTGGCACACTGTGGTAATTGAAATCTACTGGGAGCTTTCCTCCAACTACTTGCTTCAATATTGTTACAAAACTCCCTGTCAAGTCTTTATATCCAGATGAATTCTCCTATATCCAAAAAACAAAACAAAAAATGTTCTGTTAATGTCTTATCAAATATAAAATAGACCTGGTTGAAATGCCATACAGAATCTAACTTAGATTATATCTGTATGTTCACTTAGAAATTTCAGGTGCACATTTAATGAAACAGTACTCTAACCTAATTAGATTTCCTCCTTGATGAAACTGCTCTAGCTACCTGATCCAAATCTGAATCATTCCCCAAAAAACTTCCACCAATAGCTACCTGTACCCACACAGAGTCTTAATCACATTTCATAATTTCTTATAATTATATCTTATATAGAAATTTTACTAGCCAATATCAGCAATTAAATCAAAAAGGGGAATGAAAGGCACACTGATAAGGGGCATTATTTCTACTTTTGAAGAAGATCAAGGCCTGTTTGCAATCTCTGAACTTTGTTTGCAAAAGACTTCTCATGTAAAGGATCTGTGTTCTGGGTGGAAGAGCACACAGCAGTCAAGTCTACTCAAACATTCAAACCTCCCAGAATCAGTGCATCTGCCTTTTAAAAATTAATTAATCCTACAGTATTTAAACATACCTGTGTTTCTGAATGAGTGTGCTTTGATTATCTATCTGACTAATCTCTTGAACTGGGGAAATTACATACACATTCCTCAAAGTAAACATCAGATTCTTCATTGTAGTTTTTAATCTCATTATCAAGGACACCTTTTTGGAAGGGGAATAATAGCTCTTTCAAAGTTTAGTAAACATTAGAGGAAAAATAAGATTTAACATCAAATATCTATTTTATACCAATCTACTTTGGAGCACAATGCATAAAAATGAACACAATCTTCAATTCTGTAATTGTAAACTGAATTCAATAAATATGCCATTTTGTTTTATAATAGTCATCGAGTCTCTCACATATACATAAAACATACAAAGGTTTTCAGGCAATAGACTGAGGCTGAATTAGTATAAATCTATATCACCATTTAGAAAATTTTACCATACCATTCAACATTCCTTTAACATCCGACACAGTATCAATGTAAGGAGTCTACACTGTAGTCTATATACCTTGCACAACCCCCACTGGCTCTCCTTATTTCTAGAAGCTCATTAGACATCTCATGAAGTTGTATGAAAGAAAGTCACTGCTTTGGGCACCTGGGTGGCTCAGTTGGTTAAGTGTCTGACTTCAGTTCAGGTCACAATCTAGGAGTCCAAGAATCTGGCCCCACACACCAGGCCCTGAGTAGGGCTCCACGCCCACCAAGGAGTCTGCTTCTCCTTCTCCCTCTGTCCCTCCCCCTGCTCGTGCTCTCTCTCTCTCTCTCTCTCTGATATATAAATTATTTAATTTAAAAGAAAGTCACTGCTTGAAAAACAACAAATATGGATATTTCAATCACCTCCTATAACTACCATTTTTCCATGTGTCTTTAGTAACTCAAAAAGCTTAGTCATTTAAAAAAGAGACTAACTCTGTAATGTGCCTACAACTCATGCTATCAAACAACTTGCAAAAATTACTATTAAAAAGTCAGTAATAAAAACGTGAAATGTTAATTCAGCATTTTACTGAAAAATCTGAGTTTCCTTTTCATTCCATAATTACATTTTTTTTCATAACTATCTTTTTCTAATAGAAACTGCTCAGTATCTCCTGAAATTTCCAACTTACCTTAATCATCCTAAAGTATATGTGCAAAGAAGCAGCCATGACCCCAACATCTCTGTCACAAAGTGCTTTCCGAAACTTAATGTGAATATGCTGTACTTGATTAGGAGCAATGAGATAGAATTTATATAATGCCAGAACAGCTTTTCTTCGTATAATCTCCCTAAAGATAAAAAATAAAATCTAAACAAACCATCTGACTTGTCAGGCATTTAGTTTGAAAAGATTGTAGATGAAATGATTCCAAGATAGCAGCTATTACCTTAATCGAAAAAGAAAGAATTACTCATTTTTGTTCATTTCTTTATTCTAATCCACTAAACTATAAAAAGTGGTTATCTCCAGGAGGTAAGAGCTCAAGAGACTAAACACCCATGTTATACATTTCTGTAGTTACATAATTTTTGGTAACAAGCATGCATTTATTATTTTTGAAACCAGAACAATCAAGGAAAATAAACAAACTTTTTTTCTTTAACATATAATGTATTATTTGCCCCAGGGGTACAGGTCTGTGAATCATCAGGCTTACACATTTCACAGCACTCACCATAACTCATATCCTCCCCAATATGAATAAACTCTTTAATTCCCTAATTCCATTTTTTAATGCCCTCTAGAAATTGGGAAAGAATCAACAATTCTAATTTATAAAGGTAGTTCTAGCTACTAATATTAAAGTTTCTTTATTAATATTGGAAATCTCATTAATATTTTACTTTCTATTATTTTTTTTTCTACCATGGGCAAGCATATTCCAAATACTTTAGGGAGGCAGGGCAGCAGAAAGGGAGACTCACATTAAAAGATGTTACTCTTCCCCTTGCCCAACTCATGTTTCAAAAATGTCATTACAATGAAGAGGAAAGCAGGAACACCTGGGTGGCTCAGTGGGTTGAGCGTCTGCCTTCAGCTTAGGTCATGATCTTGGGGTCCTGGGATGAAGCCCCACATTGGACTCCCTGCTCAGTGGGAGCCTATCCCCCCCACCCTCTTCCTGCTCTTCCTTACACTCTCTTTCTCAAATAAGTAAAAACTTAAAAAAAAATGAAAAGGAAAGTATACACTAATCCTACACTTAATTTTTAACAGATAATGTCTAGCACACAAGAAGCAAAATAAGAAGTTGCTATCCTATATTTTATTATAATTTCCAAGGAAGTATATCCCTTGTTATTCTCACTCATGCCTCTTTCTAAATATATCATATTTGCAGGCTATGCTGGCAATGCTCATAACAGCAGCAAGTGTCACAAAAGTGAAGTATTTACTTTTGGGGTTCCTTCATAAGTATTTCTGTTACTTAAAATCATAGAATCTCAAAATTGAGATTATTCAATGCAATCCTATGTGTCCCACTCAAAAATACCTTTTAGAATATTCCTAACAAATGTCAAATTTAGCTTCTTTTAATTTCCATTAATAAGCAACTCACTACCTTCCTAGGCAAACTATGCCAGGACGGAAAATTCTTTTTCCAGAGAAAGCAAAAGCAGATTAACAACAGATTTGCCATCAATATCATTAATACTATGGTGCCTATAAACTACATCTCATTATATGTATTGCTATTAAGGGTTAACAAATATCAGTTCTGAGAGAGAATAGGTAAACGAGATGATGGAATACAAACACTCAACAGGCTCAGGAATCTGCAGGCCTGGCCCTTTGTGGTGGTACTAACAAAAGACATCAGGAGACCTGGATTGAGGCCAGAGGTCTGGCATGGTGAAATTCAAAAGTCAAGGCCAACCATCATCTTTGTGACATCCACTGGCCTACCTATAGCTCTGACCCATGTTCTTCTGTATGGAGTTAGGTATGGCCATAATGGCAGAAGCAGAGTTTCAAAAAGTCTAACTGGTGAAAGACAGGAGAGGCCAGGATTTGAAATTAGAGTACATGAGAAGCAATAAGGAAAAAATTCAGTTCTCAGAAGGACTGCACACAAAGGCTAAGTACTTAATTATCACAAAACAGTGGGGATAAGGGAAATTTACATAAAAATAATGCTCTGCTATGATCAGATCAACCAGTAATTATCTAAGAAAAACTGTATTTTATTTCCAGTAATTAATTGTCTATAGCCATCATTTGTTCTGAACACAGATCTACCATAAATAAAACATTAACAAAAAAAATTAAGAATGTACGTATAACTAAAATATTGTAATCACAAAAAAAAAAAAAAGGAAAAAGTGATTGCAAACTTTTTCCTAGCTCTAAAGGTTATGAAGTTATGGAACTTCATCAAGAACAGAACAAAAATAAAATAACAAAACAAAACAGGGGCGCCTGGGTGGCTCAGTCAGTTAAGCATCTGCCTGAGGCTCAGGTCATGATCCTGGAGTCCCAGGATTGAGTCCCACATCAGCCTCTCTGCTCATCGGACAGCCTGCTTCTCCCTCTCCCTGCTTGTATTCTCTTGCTCTCACTCTCATTCTCTCTTAGATAAATAAATAAAATCTTTAAAAAAAAATAATAACTTGTGAAAAAGTAAGTCAAACTGATAAGGAAAGTTAAGGAATCTTATAAGATAGGATTAGCAAAATACTGTAAGTTAAGGTTTATCTGGATACATTCTGCTATAAAACAGAATTTGAACACTACAGTTTTGCCATGAAAGCAACCTCAATACACTGAAGCTCTGTATTCATAGCACTTGAACTACTACCAGATTTTTTCCATTATGTCACTTTATCCTCAAAACAACTCCGTGAAAACTAACATGCTTCAACCAACCCCACATAGCCAAAGGAAAAAGAGGACCACTGCTGATTAGTGGTAGAACTGGGAGAAAAGCCATGGATTCCTGACACTAAACCTCACTGCCTCTCAGTTTAAATTTAGAAAGCTACCTGGCATTTTCTCGAACCCATGTAAAATGAAGGACGATGCTATTAGGGATTTTTGCATTATATCTGGCAATCAAAGGATATCCTCCACCCTGACAACATTAAGTTAAAGTTATAATAAAATTTTTAGTATAACTTTTTGTTTTGAAATATATAGTATAGAGAGATACCCCAAAATAATTTACTTACTTAGAATGCTGAAGTTTATCTTCAATTAATGGAAGAACAGCTGGAATCATTTCTCGAGGGAAAATCTGGCTGACGATAGTAAGAGCCATACATACTTCTACCAGGTTAGTGCTCTGCAAGTCCTGACGTAATGATTAAGCAAACAAAACATTCAGTGCAAATCTTGAAATTTAGGGTTAGTGAGTTCAACATTGCAATGGTCCTACATATATACAGTTTTCTACTAACTTTATAATTAATTTGTACATTCAGAACAGATCCTAGAGAAAAAGACAACAGCCAGAAAAGTGCATCTGACTAAAAGTCTAGAGATTTGCTTTCAAATGAAACCATAATAACAGCAGTAGGAGAATGTTTCACTTAACCCCTACAACTGGGTTAAGGTCTATTACTAGCCTCATTTTACAAACTCAGAAACTGATCTAAAAGATCTTTCTAGGGGCGCCTGGGTGGCTCAGTGGGTTAAAGCCCCTGCCTTCGGCTCAGGTCATGATCTCAGGGTCCTGGGATTGAGCCCTTGCATCAGGCTCTCTGCTCAGCGGGGAGCCGGCTTCCCCCTCTCTCTCTGCCTGCCTCTCTGCCTACTTGTGAACTCTGTCTGCAAATATATAAATAAAATCTTTAAAAAATAAATTAATAATTAATTTTTTTTAAAAAAAGATCTTTCTAAGCCCATTCTGTAAGCCTGGCTTCTTCTAAAAATATCTAATTCAATATGATTGAGGTAAAATGTCAGATACCTGGAAGACTAATTTAAGACTTCATATTTACCAACATATAATACAGTACCTTTACAACTGTATTCACAAGGAGAAGCAGCAGTTCATGATTTTCATGTAGGAATAAAGAAACAGCCAAATAACCTATAAAATTTGAGGGGGAAAGTCTCATTATTACCTAATAAAAATGAACTTTTCCCAAGAAATTAAACAAAGCAATAATATATTCAAAAATTTAAGAGTCAAAGATAACAGCTACAGGTTAACTATAAAGACAGATTGCAAAATATGAGGTTCAAAAACTTCAGGAAGATTTCAGATGTTCTTTATCCTGAAATCCTTCATAATTATGTATCACAGGATATACCTGAAACAGAAAAGAGGTCCTCTGTACTAACTTGAAGTCCTATAAATGACATAAGAAATACATCTTCTATCTTATGTGCATATCTCTACACAATCAATCAAAATATTTTCTATATTGTAATCAAACATACAACTGTTGAAAAACTAAAAGCTACTGTAGTTACTAGGGAGTTACTGGCTATTTGTTATTATTGAATGAGCCACCCACTACCATTGCATATGATGTAAATCATATATTAAGCCATAAACAATACCTTATTTTCTCAATATGAAGATACACTATTGAAGGAATAACAGTTGTAGAGGAAAGAAACACTGTCTACCACATTAAATGGAATCATTGAGTTAAGTAAGCGTTTTTATTTCAATATTAAAAAGGACATCTTACAATTGAGGACATACATTAATACTACGACAGATGGCATGTACATGGACTCTAGATACTCCATGTCACTTTCTTGTCACCCTTCATACTGATAAGCATTTGTTAGACAGTTACTATGGATCAGTACATTACAAGCCTCACCTCATTCAATCCTTACCACTCTATGAAGTATTATTATCCCCCAAAAGAATATGAGGCCCATAAAGGGTAACTGCACAAAGTCTATGGCTAGTACATGGTGGGGCCAGCACTCAAACCCAGTCAGTAGGAGTTAACTCATGTTTTAATCCCTCTGCTGTCCTGTCTCTCCACACAGTCTACACTGAGGCCCTATTCCCTGACTTCCATCCTCACTGTTTTCCATTCTTCTCAATTCTTTCAGTCCTCTCATTAGGGAGTCTAACTGTCCCCACCTTATCCACACACTGTGTGTGTGTCTGCTGGGAATCACGGGAAAGCTGTTAGAAACCACCTATTCTCATAACCAAGAAGTAGCAGCATGACAAAGAAAAAAGACTATAACCAGGGGCAAAAAAGAGATGAGAAAAACCTTAGAGAGCATTTAAAGAGATTAGATCTTACAGACTGCTGAGAACTCATGTGATCAGCCAAGATATCACCCACACCCAAGTCACCAATATCAAGGTATGAAAAGATGAACAAATTCAAAGAC
This sequence comes from Enhydra lutris kenyoni, assembly GCF_002288905.1. NCBI lineage: Eukaryota > Metazoa > Chordata > Mammalia > Carnivora > Mustelidae > Enhydra > Enhydra lutris. The sequence goes on along the minus strand of NW_019154088.1, from coordinate 18,767,675 downwards.
CATCTCAATAAAACCTTACTTTTATCTGTTACAAAGAATATCCTTAACTACTTTGACTCTCAGGAAATAGGGGAGAGAATATTTGGTGACTCAAAAGATGAAAAGGTTCCAGAAGAAAAGAATAATGACTATGATTATGGAATATGTTTAATATAAAAGTGTAACATATAGAATAAGAATACAAGCTTTGACTCATACATACTTGGGTTTACATTCAGGATCCATCCTTTATTAGCTATATGACCTGGGACAAGTGACTTAACCTTTCTAAGCCTCAGTTTTGTCCTATCTCCCAAGATAAAGCACCTAACATCATGTCTAATTTAATGTACTGAAATGTATTTTATTCAATTATATTTCTAAAAAAAATAAGAAGGTGTCTCCATCAAAGAAAGCAACAAAACTAGTCTTATACATCTCAGGAGAGCTGAAGAGGCAACAGCACCAGAGTGAAGACATATATAAGGTTTAAATGCTATCTTAGGGGTGCCTGGGTGGCTCAGTTGGTTAAGCAGTGCCTTCAGCTTAGATCATGATCTGGGAGTTCTGGGATCGAGACCCACATTGTGCTCCCAGCTCCCCAGGGAGTCTGCTTCTCCCTCTGATATTCTCCCCTCTCATGCTCGCTCTCACTGTCTCTCTCAAATAAATAAAAACTTTTAAATAAATAAATAAAGTTATCTTAAAAAAATAAATTTCTACTCATTAGCACACATAAAAAATGTCAATACCTATAGATAAATGTCCTTCCACATGGCAATAAAATATTTCCCTAAGACCATAAACCTCAATAAAAATGACTCTGAGGTCTCTGTTAAAATAAGTTTTCATAATTATACATAACACCTGTACAAGCTTATTCACTGCAACATTATTTACAAGAGGAAAAGATAAAAAATAACCCATATGTCTACCAACAGAGACCTGATGGAAAAAACTATGGCCTATCCATCCATCCAATGAAAATGATGCAACTGTATAGAAGAATGAAGATTTCAAAACAAGGTGTAGAATAATCTATACAGCCATGTTATCTTCTGCATAAGAGGGAGTGTTTGAGTATACCAGTGCATTTGCTTGTTTCACAAAAAGAAACAATGGAAAGATTAATCAGAAACTAATGAAAATGTTACCTATAGGAGTTAAGGAACAAACTGGGTAAGAGAGGTCAGAGATAAAAGTCAGACTTCTTTGATTATACCTTTTTATAAGGTCCTAACTTTTGAACAATTTTTAAAATAAAATTAAGTAGAAAATGAAAAAAATTATATGACCATCTAAGAAGCACAACATAGCAACAGCTGTACAAAATCACAGCACCAACCATTTCATATTGACTGCCTATTGTTTTCAAAATTTCCCTGCCTTTAGGGATCTTAGAATTAGTTCGAGAGCTAAAAACATTAATAAAACACTAATATATGAAAAGGCAACATCATAAGATAACAGATGGTAAAAGCCACCCAGGTGATCACAGAAGAGTAAAACTTGATTTGGAATACAAGAAGGGACAGACAGCATGCCAGGGGACATTCCCCTTGGAGGGAAGAATACAACAAATCTCAAAGAGTGGAGTGAGTTTCAATAAATAGAATACTGGGTGCACCTGGTCTTAGAATCTTCCCCAAAATATCTTTCTCCTCCACCCCATCATCTGACAGAGGTGAATGTAATTTGTGAAGAACACTGGTCCTTGAAAACATGACACTATCAACTGTTTTGAATAAAGAACATGTTGTACTCCTATAATACTGTCACATGTTTCCTTCTTGGATTCTGTTACACAGCTTAACCTACATGAGCAAAAGATTTAAGCCCTTATTTTAAAGGATATTTCCTAACAGCCCTAAACGTTGATTAAAAAGACAAAACTTTTTAAGAGATACCTCTAATCCTCACAGCTAACATTTATGAAACTAAGAACAGTATATTTTAAATTATTCAAGTCAATTTCAGTTTTTATTCTATAAGGAAACTTTTTTGATCATTGAACTGATGAGGTCAGGCAGAATTTAAAATCAGCTTTGCTGAGATATAATTTATACACAAGAAAATGCACTCATTTTTAAGTGTATGCCTTAATGAGTTTTGACAAATACAGTCATCCAACAATCACAAAATAGGTAATTTTTAATCTCCATAACCCCATAATGCTATGGATCAGTAAGAGTAATTTCACTTACAGATTTGAGTTTTTGAAGTGTTCTCTTTTAAAGCTTTGGAAATTACAAGGCAGTGTTCTAAAAACACCCTATATACTCACCATCATTGATTTTACCTAGTTCCTGGAACTTTAAGGGCAACATTAAGTATAAAAACCTTACACACATACATACCTACTCTTTTTTCTAAAAGGTTTCCTTGTTGTGCCAACTTGATTGCATGTATGTAGCCAAAGGAAGCATCATACCCAAGCATTTCACAATATATAAGTCTCACCATACATTCCTTCATCATTTTCTGCAAAACAAAATATCCAGTAACTGCATAAATAAATAGAATACTTTGATTTTAAGTCTTAAATTATGTTGCAATCATTTCACAGGGAGATCTCTTAATCCTGGCACTGAAGAAATAACATATATACATATTATAAATCCATAATCTGAAGTCAAACTTTATAAATATATGTTGCTCCAAAACTTAGCTTACCAACAGTTTTAGTAAAATTATTTTAACATTCTGTTAGTGGCAACATTATAAAATAAATCAACCACAGCTATTTCTTTTTTTTTTTTTAAGACTTATTTATTTATTTGAGAGAGCACGCACATGCACAAGCAGGGTGAGTGGCAGAGGGAGAGGGAGCAAGAGACTCTTAAGCAGGCTCCACACTCAGCACAGAGCCTGACACCAGGCTTGATCTCACAACCCCCAGATCACGACTGATCCAAAAACAAAAGTTGGACACTCAACTGATTGAGCCATCCAGGCACCCGAACTATAGCTCTTCCTAATTCTAGGTGTCCCTGTGTAAAATTTGGTTATAACATGAGACACATGATCTTCAGGCAAAATTTCACCCATGGTATTATGACTTGGCTTCTAGATTGGAGCACATGATTTTAATATTCCTTGCTGAATGAAAACATCCATAAAATTCCCTTAAGTTAGTAATAATTTATAAAGAAAATAATGTTTACATTTAAAAACCAAACTGCACCCAGACTTTCTTCAGAATTATTTTACTGTACATAATATGCAATAGTTTGTTTTACTGGCATTCTTTTTAAATAACTCTCAGTTATTAGGAACAGAAGGCATGATATCATTAATGCTACAGCCATTCCAACATTTAATTTTTTAACTGGGTCTTTCAGTATTTATAACACAAGCTAATAAGTTGTTTTAGGAGATTCTATAATTTGTTTTATTAGTATAATAATATTTACATTCTCAACATTTATAGCAAATTTTAATCATAAATAAAAAATATTAAATAAAATGTGCTTTAATATAAGTCCACAGCCCATTTTAATATCTAAAAATTAACTAGGTTAGTGTATTATACAAAATACTTAGAAAATAATAACAAGTATTTTTAAGTAAGGATAATAATATTTACTAATTCATATTTATATATGTATTTATATACATAGATATATAGATACATATCATATTTATATACATAAACATGAAGAGTTTTAAAAGAAACCAAAGGAAAATCCTTGGAAAATAAGATTTAATTCAGGTCACTTATGTTTAAAGTAATAACAATTAATTCATTAGTATATTAAGACTACTAAACACTGAAAAAAACAAGGTTAAAAGATACTGAAAGTTCCTCTTAAAAGGCTTTCACATCAATTAGGAGTGAAAGTATTCATCTAATCCATTAAGTTTCATCCCTGGTTTTGTAACTTTCTATAGCATACATTTTTATTCTCCTAGTTTATGAGAAGAAAGTCCATTCCCTACTGCAGAATTTTTTTTTTTACAATTTCTCTAACAAACTCTCATGGAACCTCTATCCAACCACCTCAGAGACAGACTACAAAGCATACCCAGAGGCACCTGGGTGGCTCAGTTGGTTAAGCATCCGACTCATAATTTTGGCTCAGGTTATGACCTCAGGGTCATGGAATGGAGCCTGCGTGGGACTCCATGCTGAGGGTGGAGCATGCTTGGGATTCCCTCTCTCCTCTCTCTACCCTTCCCGCATCATGCTTGCTCTCTCTCTAATTAAAAAAACAAAAACAAAAACAAAAAAGCATGCCCAGAGCTGGATAGCCATAATTATTATAAAATCTTCCATTCAAAATCTCTGGCTCCCTAAGTTCTACCTATTTATCTTATTTCTCCAGGTGTGTCAATTATAAAAATGGAAATCAAACAAAGTAAAAGGAGAGAAACCATTTCTGCTTAACATTTCTATCAAGTATCATGAATAAATACACAATGACTTCATACATATACACACATATACCTATCTACACACATACATATACATATATATACACACACATAAATATATCAGATTAACTATGCTGTGAGGTTCATTTGTCCAAATATTACTATGATGATAAAAGGAAATATACACATTCTCTTAAGCTATAAAAATGTTATTCATGTACATGATCATGTGTTCATGCAAAATATTCACCCTAATATTCTTATTAGAAGAGGGAGAATACTCACTAAATATTTGCTGAATAATGTTGCTTGGCAAAATCTCATATGAAACCACATGAAAATTGAAAGGAAAAAAAAAAACTTAGGTCTTAATGAAACTATGCAGGGACAGTGGCCTGCACAGTGGCTACTCATTAAATAGCTGCTAAAAAGGCTTTTTGAGAAATCAAGTTATATGGCTCAAGTTCTAAAATAACTGGAATTTGATTTCGCTGTTGTGCAATACAGTGTTTTAGAGCAAGAAAACCATTTTCTACCTCATTCACCTATATTCCAAGATGTAGAACAGCAAAATGAGAGATCTATAATATACCAATTCAGGACTGAAAATATTACTTTAAATAAATGATATAGCATAACATTTTCCCAGTACACAACATTAAAACAATAAGATCAGCACTGGGGTCCCACGAGTATTGCCACATTTATGTAATTATCATCATGCTGGCACTGAACTGGCATCAGTCAAGCAAGCCTTGCCCTGGTGCAGCCCGTAAATAATAAAGAGATAACTAACAAAGCTAAAATAAACAACTGTATGCCTGTAAACAAAACAAAACAAAACAAAAAAGCTTAAGCTGGTGTCTGACCTGCTACCATCCATAACTAATTGCGACTATGATAAATTAGATTTTAGCAACTGATCAATTAGATGCCACTACAGACTGCATAGTGGACCTGATTTCAAATATTAAATGTGCTGGCACTGACTATGCAAACTCACCAGTGTTGTTGTAGGAGCAGAAACAGTTGCTTTCAGACTACTCAGTTCCTGCTGGATTAGTTTCTCTTCCTCCTAAAAAAATGAAAGTATTTAAATGCACGAATAATGGTCTTTTCAAACTGTAGCAGTAGTTCTTAAAAGGAAAAATGTAACTTATAATGCTTTCAACAAAAAGTAAACGTTATTTTAAAGGACAGTTATAAAAATTACATGCTTAAGATTAGCCTAAACGCATTTCTCCAAACCCTCCCAATCATTCCTGGAAAGAATAATCCTCCGTTCCTTTTTCCTTCACTTAACTACTGTCCTCTCAAGGACAGATTAGCAGAAAACGTTTTGTTTTGTTTTCCTTTGTTTTGAATTCAAGGTGGAGAGAAAGAAGAAATTTTTCATGTACTGGTCCAGGATAAGGGTCTCATGACGAACCTTCCCTTTAAGAATAAAAAGTCCTGGGGCCCAGCCGGCTCAGTCAGTGGAGCATCCAACTCTTCATCTTGGGGTTCTGAGTTTGAGCCCCACAATAGGTACAGAGATAAGAATAAAAAAAATCTTAATAAATAAAGTAAAAAGTCTTCATCGAATAGAAAAATAGGGTACGAAGGAAGAAACAGAAATAGGTCTTTTTCCCCTTAAGCTATACTCTTCCCTCTTCTTTTCTCACTATTCCTCACATCCTTTCCCTCAACTCCCATCTCTCTCTCTCTTTCTCATATACACAACAAATACATCAATGTGGTCACTTCTGCTGCCTGCATTGTATTTCATCTCCTTAGCACACTTGAATATTGGCCCCATTTTTGGCTAACATAATGCTATCTTTAAATTACACATTCAATCAGCAGATGTCCAGTAGGTAGCTTACTCAAGTACTACTCCTGAGGTACTGCCACATTTAGATACTCTATGTACAGTTCCAAACTGCAATTTAAGACCAAAAATATTTTTTTAATTTCACTCAGAATCTCACAGAAATGAGTAAAGGACAAAATATTAAGACAAACAATATTATGTCCATAAATAATGATTTCTGAATGTGAAGGAGAAATACAGCATCCAGTAGAGCATCATCTTATTTCAACTTTAAAAGAATGTTTTAGGAGCGCCTGGGTGGCTCAGTGGGTTAAAGCCTCTGCCTTCAGCTTGGGTCATGATTCCAGGGTCCTGGGATTGAACCCCGCATCAAGCTCTCTGCTCAGCAGGGAGTCTGCTTCTACCTCTCTCTCTCTATCTCTCTCCCTCTCTGCATACTTGTGATCTCTGTCTGCCAAATATATAAATAAAATCTTAAAAAAAAATGTTTTAAACCCCAAGGGCACTTTGAAGAAAATCCTTCTCTCTGGGGACTTATAAGTTATTGTATATTGCTTATACCTGTCTTAAGCCCAAGATGAAGGACCAATTCCTTGGGGAAAAGAAAATTTGTTTTACTCTCTTTCCTCCATGTCTAATACATAACCTCTTTCATAAATTAACTTTTGAGCAAATTATGACATAACAAAATAATCTTATAGATTGTTGAATCTTGGTTCAACTACCAAAGTTTGTGGAAACTTAATACCTTCTATTCTGACTAGTCATTTTCAAAGACCATCTGAGGCTGAGACAACAAACTTTTTATCTGGGGAGAATTAACGCTTTTTCTTTGTCCCCCCCCCCTTGTTACAACCTAAGAACCTCAAGCTCCCCAAAGACGATGAACAATAGGTTCAGATGGCAGGCTCTGTTCCGGCGTGTGAAAGAACTGGTGAGAGAGAACCTGTAAAGAAACTTTGTAGAAGGTAAGCGATGCTGACAATTCCACGGCACTAGGTATCTTCACTCGCTTGATGGCTCATCTAATCCTCGAAAGAACCTATGGAGTACGTTTTGGTACTTTTCCACTTCAACGTCCAGAAACACACAGAGACTCAAAGATTAGAGAGACCAGCCACAGATGATAATGACTCAGTGTCACGGCCAACTGTGGAAATTCGGCCTCCTAGCTGTCAGTCCGGGAAGGCAAGTGACGCTTCCAGACAGACGCGGGGACGCACTGACACACACGGAGTCCCTGAACCCCGCGGGAGGGCCGGCCCTGAGGCTCGCCGCCGGACTCGGGCCTCCCAGCGCGGGGGCCTTTCGCCGGCGCCCCTGACCTCCCGGCCCAGCGAGCACTTACGTGCTTGGAAGTTAGCGCGGTGATGCCGCGGACGAGGCCGCCCAGCCGCGAAGAGAAAGACGCCTTGACGCCCGCCGGCCCGCCAACCGACTGGTTCTGCAAAAAGAGTCCCGGCAGCGCCGTCAGCGTCTTCTCCACTATGTCGCTCATCGCCGCCGCCACCACCGCCCGCGATCCGGTCGCCGCCCGGCTTCATGCCCAGCCCCTGCCTAGCCGCCGGCCCGGCCTCCGTAGACACTTCCTGTTTGTTTGAAGAAGAAATCTTTATTCGCGTCGAGCGTGGACAAGGACAGTGTCGTTCTCGAGAGAGGCCGCGAGAGGGCGCGAGAGGCCGCGCGGAGAGGAGGCTAGCCCAGCTGGCGCGCGGAGGTTGACTTCCTAGGGAGGAATTGAAGGACCTGATGGTCCGATTTCGATGGCGACTCCGGGGTTTCCCTTTGCTTTTATCCGCCTCCGCGCCGCGCGAGACCGTATCTGGAGGCGCATGTTCCTGGCCCCATTCGGCCTCCGTTCCCAGGCTGCGGGACTGCGGGCCCTCCACCCACCTTCCTCCCCCACAGCCCGAGGACCGCCCTCGGCGCCACGCACGGCCCCGACCCTGAGGGAGCGGGGACGCTGCCGAAGGAGATCGCGCTGTGCTGCGCGCTTCCTCACGCCAGGGTGTCGCAACCACTGCCGCTTCCTAACCGCCTCTGTTCTCCGGGATTTGGGGACGTACTCGGGAAAGGGTGGGACGTGGTCGCGAAGCCCTCCCCACCCCCACACCCTGGCCGACTCCTGATCTGCGGCGGCGGTTTCGAGGTCACGCTCCCGAAGCAGCCCACCCGGCCCGGCAGACGAGGGTGGGTGTTGTGCCCTACCCGCTCCCAGAGCTCCGTTCTTTCTCCCTTCAGAGCTGATCACAGTGGCCCCTGCTTAAATACCTCATCTCCCTGTGGAGGGGATAGTTCACCTATTGCTGTTACCCCAGCTTCCACCTACAACAGAATCTGGTACAGTGGTTCTCACAATGCGGTCTGGTGACTTCTGAGGGTCTCTGCGACCCTTCCAGCGGATCCACGAAGTACAAATTCTATGTCCAATACTAAAATGTTTGCTGTTTTCACTCTCATCCTTTTGGGAGTATACAGAGAAGTTTTCAAGAGGATAGTTGACTAAAGAGCTTTGTTAGTGATGGAATGTGTGCTTGAGTACCCCTCTGTTTTCTAGAATGTTCCAAGGTTTAAGGTATAAACATGTGCGCTTTCAGAGATTAACTTAGTTTTTCCTTACTACTACTAGTGTGTTCTCACAAGCTATCCTCCCTTATACCTAGTCTCTGTAACCCCATCACTCCCCCAATAAATGGGTTTTTTGAAATCCCTAAACTGTCCTTGCACCCATGAAGAAACACAAGAAAAAAGTTCATTTTGTGGACTTGCTTTGCAAGAATAGTTTTTAATTTATTGAAAAAGTAAATGTTTAAATATTATTTTAAATTGTTATTCTTATAGAATTTAATATTTTATTCAAAGTAAACTTTGGTTTCTACCCTTTTTTAACTTTAGGTTCTTTCGTTGGCTTACGAAAGGGAGATTAGAAGAGTTGCTTTCTCAATCTTCCAACAGCTAAAGATGCTGAAAAATACGACATTGACCTTAGTATCAGAGGATTCTCTGACTCAGGTAAAGGGGAGAGTCTGGGTGAAACCGTACATAAGAAAGGAAAGGGAATTGAATATTTTAAAATGGTAGGACCTTTAAAACTCAGAGCTTTTTTGATACCACCCTTTGAACTAGAAATGAAAACCCCACTGAAGCATCTTACAGGTGAAATTATTGTGTTGCACTGGCTGCAAAAGGGCAAATGATAACTGAGAGACTAATAAAGCTTGTGTGTTTCTCAGGAAATGACTGCTGGATTAAAAAAAAATCAAAGAAATCATCTTTGGAAAGAAAGTAGCCAAGCTACTTTCCAAGGATGCAGTAGCTCACCAAATTAGAAATTTAGTTGCAATTGTAAAGACTGAGATAACATCTGATCTGCAGAATTATATTGCCTTGAAGATGGACTGAAAAATTACATAAACATAGATGTAAGCTAGGCTTGTTGCTTTGCTTGTATCTATCCAGTGTCAGTACTAATACTTGAAGATCTCTTATATAAATGCTTGGCAATAAACACAGGTAGTGCTGAAATAGAGCATTGACCAATTTTGGGGGGGGAGCTAAGAGCAATATTTATTGAGCACTTTATACATGCCAGTCATTGTTATAAGCACTTTCAGTGTATTAACTCATTTGATCCTTACCATACCCTATGAGGTAGGAGATCTTATTTGCACTTTATGAATGAGGAAACAGAAGTATAGGGTGAAGTAACTTGACCCAAAGTCACACAGCTACCCAGTATAGAGCCGCAATTCAAACCTGGTTATCTGGCTTCAGAACTCATGCTGTCAGGCATCCTATATTTCCTCTCTCTCAACCAGAAGTTTCTCCTGTATATAAGTTAAATAATGAAAAGAGTGTTGACATCATCCTGAGTGATGATGACCCTATTGACTCCTTCCACCCACACACTCCAAGGGAGTCAGTGTTTGCTTGCTTCGGTGAATGACAGGTAGTGTCAGGCCAGATAGACAGATAGAGGTGGAAGATGGAAGGCAGAAGAAGTGACCAATTTTTTAAAGTAAGTTTATCCTGGAACAATTGTGCTGATATTTGCACCAATGGTATAAAAGCAATACTGGGCAAAAGTGCTTGCACCTTGGCACAGATCAAGGCAGAGGCTGCAAATTGTATTCTTCACTACCATACACTCCCACTGGGGGAGGAGAAAAGCCAGTTTACCTTAGAATATCTTTGATAAAGCAATAAGAATTCTTAATTTTATTAAATCTCGACCTTTCAGTATATGCCTTTTAAGCACTGGGTGTGGCAAAATGGGAAGTACACATCAAGCAGTTCTGATGCACAACCAGGGTTCTTCAAGGAAAAGAATTTGAGGACTTGTTTGACTTGAAAGCTGAACCAGCCACTTTTCTTCATTTATTAACAAACAGAGCCTTTCTTGAAAGTGAACAGCAAGTCTGTCACTTTAAGGAAAATAATTGAATTTGTTGTCACTGATAAAATTTAAGCTTTCATGTGTAAATTACAATTTTGAAGAATGTGTTTCTACCACCAGGAGTTTGATAATTTCCCAATATGTAGGAACTGTTTTGATAAGATTGGATGTGATATTAATAGAATGTTATTTTTTATCATATATAATTAAATGTGTCAACATTAGGAAGACCTAAATAACTCAGTGAACCAAAATCTTCCAAATGATCAATGCATGATGTTATAAAATTAGGGAGTGGATGAAAGATCCATTTAAAGTGCATTCTAGCCCAATGATTTTAATGTAACCCAGTAAGAAAAGCTCACAGATATGTTTTCAAATTCCACGTTTTAACAAACCTTTAAGAAACTACTTCTTGTTGAGTTTTGGTGTTATACTAAAGAAGAATATCCGCAATTATTTGAAAAGGCTATAAAACTACTCGCTTTTGTCCCAAACTGCATATCTGTGTGAGACTAGATTTCTTTCATAAACATCAAACAAAATAACCTGTTGTCGGCTGATAATGGCTCCCAAGGATATATCCGCACTGTAAGCCTTGAAACCTGTGAATAGTGGAACTTGTGCTGATGGGACTGAGTTCATGATCTTGAGGTAAAGAGATTATCCTGTATTATCCCAGTGAGGTCTACAAGCCATCACAAATGTCCTTATAAAAAAGAAGCACCAGGAAATTAGCCAACACACACACACAAGAACAGTTGATGCAGAGATAGGAAGAGTTGGGAAGGAGGTAGCCGCAAATGAAGGAATGTTAGCAGTCACCAGAATTGGGAAGGGTCAAGGAGAGACGTTTCTTCTGGCGCCTCCAGAGGGAGCACTTCCCTGCCTGCACCTTGATTTTGGCCCAGTGAAACTTGATGTTGAACTTCTGGCCCCAGAACCGCAAAAGAACACATTTCTGTCGTTTTGAGCAGCCAAGTTTTGGTAATTTGTTATAGCAGCCCCAGGAAGCTAATACAATCCCCAAGACAACAGATCAAATAAAGAACCAGGCATGAGAATCCAGCTGTTTTATGTTAAGGCTGATAGTAAAGAGATTTGCAAAATTGTGAAACAGTGCCATTCCTCTCACTAATTTTTTTTGTTCTGAATATATAACTGTTTTTCATCTTTTTAATGTTATTAACATATGATGGGTCTGTTTTTTGCTATTTTAAAAATTAGTTAATACCTTAAATTTTCTGTTTTACTTTTCAATTTAGTAAATATATATACATATAACTCATATAAACAAAAGGTTTTGGAGGTTCCTGATAACTTTCAAACATGCTGAGGGGGTCCTAAGACCGAAAAGTTTGAAAACTATCTAGTACATAGTAGGTACTCAATTATTTATTGCAATAAGTATATGCATTATTCAGTCACATCAATTGATACATGAGTATAGGCCAATGAACAGCAAAAGACTTTAGGGGTAAAATGAATGGTTGCAAGAGAAATATACAGAAGAGTTCTTAGAAAAGAAAGAAATTTGGGAAAAGACAAAACTATCTCCAACTGACCCGATTGTGAAGAAGTTGGTGGAACAGCTTCCAGAGCTTTCTACCCAGTGAGTGACCCAGGCACAAAGATTGTTGAAGCCCCACCAATTTCTACCATTTCTCCTCTAGGTTCCATCTTGCAAAGCTAGAAGTTGGTAATAGAGGTAAGAAACAAATGTCAAAAGCCCAGAAGTAAAATACCTGGTTGGAAAATCTACAGAATTATATAGCAAGACTTGCTAAGATTTAGGATTATAGGATGTGGAAATTGGAAGAAATTTGGATGTTATCGACACATCCAATCACCTAATGATTGGATACGTAGGCTGTAGAAGCCACTTGACCAAGGTCACACAACCTTAGAGGTAGAACTGAAATTGCAGCCCTAAATCTAGACTTTGAGTTTAGAGCATTTTCCCCATACTTTCATGGATGGACAATGAAGAGGTTGCCTGTGGCTTCTTGTTCTGAGACTCTGGCTCCAAGTCCTGCCATGAAATGAAAGGGATATAGATGTTTTCTTTGAAGCTTGTAATTTTAGACTGTCCATTTTTTCTGTAAATATGGGCTCTCCTTTCTCCTTTTCCCATCTCCACCTTTATCCCAGGTAATTTCACTCAGAATGACAGGGATTGAACCTATTAAATTAAACCCTCTAGAAGTGGATTTCCTCTCTTCTTCCAGTCAGGGAAGAAGGTGGCTGAAAATAGGGCAGAGAAATGACTCAATACATTTTAAGAAAGTATGATGGTCCTAAGACTGCAGTGGGGCCAGCTATCTTATTCCTCATGAGAATATCAGCAGCCCCACCACTTTCCAAGCAGGACTGTCTCCTTGGAAATATATACAGATGTGTGAAAGGGTAATGTTTTTCTTCTGCACTTCCTCAGCTTCCTTTTTAAAAACTTTTATTTTGAATAGATGTCAAATTCTCTTCATTCAAATCTCAAACTGTACAAAAGGTTATGCTGAGAAAAATCTTCCTCTCTTCCACAGGAAGCTGTCCACTTCCCTTCCCTAGAAACAACTGCTACAATCTATTTCTTCAGAAATATATCATAGATAAATGTTAGCTTTCACTCCAAAAGTCTTACATTCTATCATGTGACCACAGAGAATTCAGCCTACTTCTTTCCAAGATCTATCTCTAGGGAATCATTTCTTCATAGAACATTTTCCCCAAAATTTTTGCCTTCATTTGATGGGACTATTAAAGACAGAAAACAGTTGTTCATGCTCACTTATTGCAAGATTGTCATGCTGTCCCAGGAATGTGTCTGGCAGCCACATGAAGGGGGAGTTCCAAGGACATACAAATATCCATGTCTCCAGATCTCACCTGTGTCCTCAGCCAAACTCTCCCCTAGGGTTCAGGGGAGCTGATGCTATTCTTATTCCTAAGTCCCTCAACTTCTAAACTCCAGTTAGCTTTCTTCATCCCTTTGCTCTTGAGTTTAGCATTTGGCCATGTTTTCCCTGCAAAGCTCTTGTCAGCTCTCACCAGTAATTCTGTCTCCCACTCCAGCTAATTTGCTTCCCTTTACCCCCTAATAACATGATGGTTAATATACCTCCAATTGCTTTCTTTCACCTGCCACCATCTCTGTGCTGTATTATTACAGAAATCTTCTAATTAGTCACCCACTATCACCAGTTTCTTCTCTTTTCAGTCAGCCTTTCAAAGAGCATTTTCTATCTCAGAAATCTGATCATGTTATTCTCGGTTCAAAATAGTCTGGTGGATAAATGCAAACTCCTTACCAGGGAAACATAGGCCTTGATAACTTTCCCATTGCCTGCCTCTCTAGCATTCTCTTCTACTAGGCTTAGGTTAGGATTTTTTGCTTTAGCAGTATCAAGCTGCCAACAGTTCTCTAAGTATGCCTATGCCATGCTTTTAACTCTCATGTTTTTGCACATGCTGACTGTCTGGCATATTCTTCCATTCTTAACTAAAAAATTTCTATTTATCCTTTAAACAGAAATCAGGCAGTCAGTTCCCCATGAAGCCTTCCCTGCCCCATGTTTGTACCTTATACAACTCCTACGAAAACTGGATTGAAATTATGTATTTATATGTCTCCCTTGTTAAAACCAAACCCTCAGGGGTAGGAGCATGTTTTTCTTATTCTCAATTCTAGCACAGAATCTATATTTGTTGTCATGGGAAAATATTCATGATACATTGATGTAAGTGAAGAAAACAGGTTATATAACATATGTATGAATGGACGTGCCTGGGTAGCTCAGTTGTTTCAACATCTGACCCTTGATTTCAGCTCAGGTCATGATCTCAGGATTGTGAAGATCGAGCCCTGCGTGGAGCCTGCTTGGGATTCTCTCGCTCCCTCTCCCTCGATCCCTCCCCCATCTCTCTCTTAAAAACAAACAAACAAACAACCGTATGTATGGTTTGAGTCTGTCTTTGCCAAAATATTTGTCAATCTCACATCTACCACAATTTTTAAGTATAAAATTGTTTGCTGGATTTATTTAATGTCTTTCTCCCTCACTAGACTAAATTGTAACTTGAAGACAAGGATCAAGTGTTTACCACCATTTGCCTAGCACCTGGCATAATTCCTGACACTTAATAAGCACTCATTTTACATTCCTTAAAGGGTGTACATAGAAAAATATTTGGACACATAGATACCCAAATGCTAAAGGTCGTTGCCTAGGACGGTGGAATTATGTTTATTCTGTATGCTTTTTTTTATACTTTTTGATATTTATTGAATTTTTTAAATGATAATATGTTAATTTTATAATCATAAGGAAAATTAAAACCATTTTAGGAAGGAAGCAAGGAACTAGGAACTCAGAGGTCCATCCAGGTCTCAACTCTACCTTCTCTGTCAAGGTAGATTAAGTGGGTTTGCCTCAGAAATGGGACTTGTGGAAGCTGAGAATGTCAGGGATTAAAGCAGAATCAGAGAAAGAATTACAAGAAAAAAGACACACTAGGAGAACATCTGGTTATTTGTTCCCCACTACTGGCAATAATCTGTGGGAATATAAAGAAGTACCCGTTGATGACCATCTCCACTATAACTAATCCCTAAATTTGTCCTAAAGTCTAAGCAGTTCATTTGTCCTAGCATTTACCAGTGCTTCTTAACTTGTTAACAGATATTTATTGTATAAGGTATTCTGTGGCTAAATTAATTAGAAAATGCTGCATACTTCTTTTCTACTCACAGGCCTGCTCTTAGAGATGTGCCATGTATCTTAGCATATTCATGACCCTGTGAAGTCCTGTGATAAAGAACCCTATTTAATTTTGTTTAACTCAATATGTCCCAAATGTTTATAACATATGAAACAGATTTTTTTACCAAACAAAAAGCTAATATCTCATAAATAACTGCTTGATAAATAAAATTTTATCACAAAAATGGATTTCAGAGCAAGACTTCTCACATTGATGAAGAAAGGAAATAAGCAAATCCTTTCTATGGGAAATGAGTATAAAGCAAAATTATAAAATATATCCATTGCAGTGCTCTAGAAATCAATCAAATGCACACAACAAACTGAGAAGTGTCAGTTCATTAAAAATTACCACGCATCAGGTAAAAATCAAGTCTATGTCATTTTTCCCAGAGGCTTCTCCTCCATGCCCAACTGCCCTATAAATTTGATTGGTTGTGTAATCTATCAAAGTGGAGCAAGTCATGAAAACCTTGTTTAATCTGGAGACAAATGTGAAAAATCCAGTTGCGTTGTCTGGCTGGGGTTGCAGTCCTGACTGGGGTAAACAATGGATTAGCCAGTAATATAAAACAGAGATCAGGAAATAGGCATAGATAGTAGCTCTCCATCCATCCCTGGCCAACCAGAGGCTGCATGCACACAGAGGAGACACACAGGTCCTGTTGGAAAGCAAAAGTTAGGCACATGTGAAAACTGCCTAAAATGAGAAAGTTCTCTCCAAACCACACATATATCTAATAGCAGAGAATGGAAATCCTCCTGGCTCTGGGTGTTTGAGCACAACCTCTGATGAATCCTGGGCTAACCACTAAGCTATGCAGGTACAGGATGACCCTTAAAAGACCAGAGACATCAGTAAGCACACGGTGTCAGGGAGACAGTGACAGGTTGAGTCCAGGCAAATTTAAAAAGACAAGCAAAGGGGAAAACAGCAACAACTCTCACTGGGGCTAGAAATCAGAAACCAGATTTGCTACAGAATTTTATCTAAAATGTCCAGCTTTCCCAGAGGCATCATGATTTTGGACTTCAAGATATAAAGCTGTAGTGATCAAAAGAGTTTGGTACTGGCACAAAAATAGGCACATTGATCAATGGAACAGAATAGAAAACCTAGAGGTGAACCTACAAGTACATGGTCAGTTAATCTTTAACAAAATAGAAAAGAATATGCAATGGGAGAAAGTCTTAACAAATAGTGTTAGGAAAACTGGACAGCAACATGCAAAATAATTAAATTGGACCACTTTCTTACACCTTACACAAAAATAAATTCAAAATGGATTAAATCAAGACCTAAATGTGAGACACGAAACCATTAAAATCCTAGTGAGAATACAGGTAATAACCTCTTAGATATCTGCCATAGCAAGTTCTTACGAGATATCTGTCCTGAGGCAAGGGAAACAAAAGCAAAAACAAACTATTGGGACTTCATCAAAATAAAAAGCTTCACAACGAAGGAAATAATAAAACTAAAAGACAATCTTTGAAATAGAAGGTATTTGCAAATGACATATGTGATAAAGTGTTAATATCCAAAATATATAAAGAATTTATAAAACTGAACATCCAAAAAATGAATAGTCCCATTGAAAAAATGGACTGAAGACATGAGTAGACATTTTTCCAAAGAACACATACAGATATACAACAGACACATGAAAATATGCTCAATATTACTAATCAACAGGGAAATAACAAATCCATACTACAATGAGATATCACCTCACACCTGTCAGAATGGCTAAAATCAACAACACAAAAAAACAACATGCCTCTTTTCCTGCTGGGACCATGGAGTGTGCAGAAGAGAAGGAAAAGAAGGTTCCTATTTGCCAGAAACCCTTGAGAAAGAAGTTTGCCCAAAAGAAATGCAAGGAGGAAGCTTATCTTTGAAAAAGCTAAGAATTACCCCAAGGAATACAGGCAGGTAGGTAGATGTTCTACAGAACAGAGATTTAAATGGCCAGGATGGTGCTAAAAAAGAAAGAAAGAAAGAAAGAAAAGCTGGCAACTTCTAACATACCTGCAGAAACCAAATTGTCATTTGTCATCAGTATCAGAGGTATCAGTGGTGTAAGCCCAAAGGTTTGGAAGGTGTTGCAGCTTCTTCACCTTTGCCAGATCTTCAATGGCACCTTTGTTAAGCTCAACAAGGCTTCAATTAACATGCTAAGGATTGTGGAACCATATATAGCATGACCTGAAGTCTGTAAATGAATTGATCTACAAGCGTGATGATGGCAAAAACAACAAGAAGTGAAATGCCCTGACAGATAACACATTAACTGGCAAATATGGCATCATCTGCGTGGAGGATCTGATTCATGCAATCTATACTTTTGGAGCATGTTTCAAAGGAACAAACAACTTTTTTGGCTCTTCAAATTATCTTTTCCATGAGGGAGAATGAAGAAAAAGACCACCCATTTTGTAGAAGTTGGAGATGCTAGTGACAGGGAAGACCAGATCAGTAGCCTTATTAGAAGGATGAACAAGGTATCTACCATGATTATTTTTGTGCTGTGGTCAGATAATAAATGACTACTTTCAAATGGGGGGGGAAAAAGGAATGAAAGAAAAACAAACAAAAAACAGGTGTTGGCAAGGATGTGAAGAAAGGGGAACTCTCCTACACTGTTAGTGAGAATGCAGACTGGTGCAGCCACTCTGGAAAACAGTTTGGAGTTTCCTCAAAAAGTTAAAAGTAGAACTACCCTGTGACCCAGCAATTGTACCACTAGGTATTTAGTGAAAGAAAACAAAAATACTAATACAAAGGGATACATTCACCCCTATGTTTATAGCAGCACATCTACAATAGCCCATATATGGAAACAGCCTAAATGTCTATCAACTGATGAGTGGACAAAGAAGATGTGGTATTTACATACAATGGAATATTACTCAGCCATAAAAAAGTATGAAATCTTGCCATTTGCAATGACATGGATGGAGCTAGTGAGTATAATGCTAAGTGAAGTCAGAAAAAGACAAATACATGTGATTTCACTCATATGAGGAATTTAAGAAACAAAACAAATCACCATCGGGGGGGAAAAAGAGCAAGAGTGAGTGAGAGGCAAACCAAGAAACAGACTCTAAACTATCAAGAACAAATTGACGGTTACCAGAGGAGAGTGGGGTCAGGGGATGGGTGACATAGATGATGACAATTAAGGAGGGCACTTGTCGTGATGAGCACCAGGTGATATATGGAAGTGCTGAATCAGTAAATTGTATACCTGAAACTAATACTACACTGTACGTTAACTGTAATTTAAATAAAAACTTTTTTAAAAATTTTAAATAGAATGTCCAGCTTTCAACAACAAAATTATGAGTTTCAAGGAAGCAGGAAAATATGATGTGTATACTCAGGGAAAAAAGCAGTTGATAGAAACTATTTCTGAGTGGGCCCACATGTTGGATTTAGAAAAGATTTCAAAGCAGTTATTATAAATATGTTCAAAGAACTCAATGAAATCATGTTTAAATAATTAAAAGATATATGAGAACAACGACAACAAATAGCTAACTCAGTAAAGAGACATAATCTATTTTTAAAAAGAGAACCAGGGGTGCCTGGGTGGCTAAGTCGTTAAGCGTGTGCCTTCAGCTCAGGTCATGATCCTAGGGTCCTGGGATGGAGCCCCGCATCAAGCCCCGCATCGAGCCCAGCATTGGATCCTTGCTTGGCGGGAGGCCTGCTTCTCCCTTTCCCACTCCCCCTACTTGTGTTTCCTCTCTTGCCGTGTCTCTCTTTGTCAAATAAATAAAATCTTAAAAAAAAAAAAAAAAAAGAACCAAATGAAAATTCTTAAGCTAAAAGTATAATAGTTGAAAATTTACTTGGGGAGTTCAACAACAAATTTGAGATGGCAGAAGAACAATCAGTGAACTTGAAGGTAGATCAAAAGAAATTATTCAGTCTTTAAAACTGAGAGGAAAAAAAATGAAGAAAAAGAAGCAGCCTCAGAGATCTGTGGGATTCAAGTATATCAACATAAGGGTAATGGAAATCCCAGAAGAAGAGAGAGAAAGGGAGGTAGAGTAGTAAGAATACTTAAAGAAATAACGGCTGAAATTTTCTCCCATTTGATGAAAAATACAAAGAGAAAAATGCTCAAAACAACAAAAGAAAAACAATTATCATTTAAAAGGGAAAACCAATTCAGTCAATAGCTGACTTCTCATCAGAAGCAATGGCAGCCAGAACACAGGGGTAAATATTTTCAGAACTGAAAAATCAAGAATTATGTGTTTAGCAAAATGGCCCTTTAAAAATCAAACCGAGGGGTGCCTGGGTGGCTCAGTGGGTTAAAGCCTCTGCCTTCAGCTGGGGTCATGGTCTCAGGATCCTGGGATAGAGCCCCAAGTCGGGCTCTCTGCTCAGCGGGGAGCCTACTTCCTCCTCTCTCTCTGCCTTCCTCTCTGCCTACTTGTGATCTCTGTCTATTAAATAAATAAATAAATATCAAACCAAAGGTCTTCATTTCCTTATGAAGGATCCTGTGTTATATAAAACTTGTATTAAATAGATCTTTAACTGGGAAGCAAAGACCCTTAGAGAGGAGAAACCACCATAACTTGGCTCTACCACAGAATATAGACCTTGTGTTCTAGACTTAAGTTTTTCAAGGAAAAAAAAAAACTTCATTAAAAATGTTAGCTATCGGGGAGGAGTCAAGATGGCGGAGAAGTAGCAGGCTGAGACTACTTCAGGTAGCGGGAGATCAGCTAGATAGCTTATCTAAAGATTGCAAACACCTACAAATCCAACGGGAGATCGAAGAGAAGAAGAACAGCAACTCTAGAAACAGAAAATCAACCACTTTCTGAAAGGTAGGACTGGCGGAGAAGTGAATCCAAAGCGACGGGAAGATAGACCGCGGGGGGAGGGGCCGGCTCCCGGCAAGCGGCGGAGCAACGGAGCACAAAATCAGGACTTTTAAAAGTCTGTTCCGCTGAGGGACATCGCTCCAGAGGCTTAACTGGGGTGAAGCCCACGCAGGGTCAGCGTGGCCTCGGGTCCCGCAGGGTCACAGAAGGATCAGGGGTGTCTGAGTGTCGCAGAGCTTACGAGTATTAGAACAGGGAAGCCGGCTACAGAGACAGAGCCGAGGAGTAAGCTCTAAGCTCGGGGTTACCTTGAACCGGTCGCAGGCTCGGTCAGCTCGGAGCGCGGCCGAGGCAGGGTGAAGGGAGTAAATCGGCGCTGTTCTCTGAGGGCGCACTGAGGAGTGGGGCCCCGGGCTCTCGGCTCCTCTGGGCCGGAGACCGGGAGGCCACCATCTTCATTCCCGCCCTCCGGAACTCTACGTAAAGCGCTCAGGGAACAAAAGCTCCCGAAAGCAAACCTGAGCGGATTACTCAGCCCGGCCCCTGGTAAGGGTGGTGCAACTCCGCCCTGGGCAAAGACACTTGAGAATCACTACAACAGGCCCCTCCCCGAGAAGATCAACAAGAAGCCCAGCCAGGACCAAGTTCACCTACCAAGGAGTACAGTTTCAATACCAAGGAGAGCAGCGTAATTCCAAAGGAGGAGAAAGCAAAGCATGGAACTCATGGCTTTCTCCCCATGATTCTTTAGCCTTGCAGTTAATTTAATTTTTTTTCTTTTTCAATTTATTTTTCTTCTTCTGCTAAATTTTTTTAACTTTTACCCTTTTTTTTAACGTTTTTTAACTAGTTTATCTAACATATATATATTTTTTTCTTTTTATATTTTTTCTTTATTGGTTTTCTTTTTTTAATTGTTTCTTCCTTTTTTTTTCTTTTCTTTTTTTTTTTTTTCTTCTTTCTGAACCTCTTTTTATCCCCTTTCTCCCCCTCATGATTTGGGATCTCTTCTGATTTGGCTAAAGCATATTTTCCTGGGGTTGTTGCCACCCTTTTAGTATTTTACTTGCTCCTTCATCTACTCTTATCTGGACAAAATGACAAGGCGGAAAAATTCACCACAAAAAAAAGAACAAGAGGCAATACCAAAGGCTAGGGACCTAATCAATACAGACATTGGTAATATGTCAGATCTAGAGTTCAGAATGACGATTCTCAAGGTTCTAGCCGGGCTCGAAAAAGGCATGGAAGATATTAGAGAAACCCTCTCGGGAGATATAAAAGCCCTTTCTGGAGAAATAAAAGAACTAAAATCTAACCAAGTTGAAATCAAAAAAGCTATTAATGAGGTGCAATCAAAAATGGAGGCTCTCACTGCTAGGATAAATGAGGCAGAAGAAAGAATTAGCGATATAGAAGACCAAATGACAGAGAATAAAGAAGCTGAGCAAAAGAGGGACAAACAGCTACTGGACCATGAGGGGAGAATTCGAGAGATAAGTAACACCATAAGACGAAACAACATTAGAATAATTGGGATTCCAGAAGAAGAGGAAACAGAGAGGGGAGCGGAAGGTATATTGGAGAGAATTATTGGAGAGAATTTCCCCAATATGGCAAAGGGAACAAGCATCAAAATCGAGGATATTCAGAGAACCCCCCTCAAAATCAATAAGAATAGGTCCACACCCCATCACCTAATAGTAAAATTTACAAGTCTTAGTGACAAAGAGAAGATCCTGAAAGCAGCCCGGGAAAAGAAGTCTGTAACATACAATGGTAAAAATATTAGATTGGCAGCAGACTTATCCACAGAGACCTGGCAGGCCAGAAAGAGCTGGCATGATATATTCAGAGTACTAAACGAGAAAAACATGCAGCCATGAATACTATATCCAGCTAGGCTATCATTGAAAATAGAAGGAGAGATTAAAAGCTTCCAGGACAAACAAAAACTGAAAGAATTTGCAAATACCAAACCAGCTCTACAGGAAATATTGAAAGGGGTCCTCTAAGCAAAGAGAGACCCTAAAAGTAGTAGATCAGAAAGGAACAGAGACAATATACAATAACAGTCACCTTACAGGCAATACAATGGCACTAAATTCATATCTCTCAATACTTACCCTGAATGTTAATGGGCTAAATGCCCCAATCAAAAGACACAGGGTATCAGAATGGATAAAAAAACAAAACCCTACAAGAAACTCATCTTAAACCTGAAGACACCTCCAGATTTAAAGTGAGGGGGTGGAAAAGAATTTACCATGTTAATGGACATCAGAAGAAAGCAGGAGTGGCAATCCTTATATCAGATCAATTAGATTTTAAGCCAAAGACTATAATAAGAGATGAGGAAGGACACTATATCATACTCAAAGGAACTGTCCAACAAGAAGATCTAACAATTTTAAATATCTATGCCCCTAACATGGGAGCAGCCAACTATATAAACCAATTAATAACAAAATCAAAGAAACACATCGACAATAATACAATAATCGTAGGGGACTTTAACACTCCCCTCACTGAAATGGACAGATCATCCAAGCAAAAGATCAACAAGGAAATCAAGGCCTTAAATGACACACTGGACCAGATGGACATCACAGATATATTCAGAACATTTCATCCCAAAGCAACAGAATACACATTCTTCTCTAGTGCACATGGAACATTCTCCAGAATAGATCATATTCTCGGTCCTAAATCAGGTCTCAACCGTTATCAAAAGATTGGAATCATTCCCTGCATATTTTCAGACCACAATGCTCTGAAGCTAGAACTCAATCACAAGAGGAAATTTGGAAAGAACCCAAATACATGGAGACTAAACAGCATCCTTCTAAAGAATGAATGGGTCAACCAGGAAATTAAAGAAGAATTGAAAAAATTCATGGAAACAAATGATAATGAAAACACAACGGTTCAAAATCTGTGGGACACAACAAAGGCAGTCCTGAGAGGAAGATATATAGCGGTACAAGCCTTTCTCAAGAAACAAGAAAGGTCTCAGGTACACAACCTAACCCTACACCTAAAGGAGCTGGAGAAAGAACAAGAAAGAAACCCTAAACCCAGCAGGAGAAGAGAAATCATAAAGATCAGAGCAGAAATCAATGAAATAGAAACCAAAAAAACAATAGAACAAATCAACGAAACTAGGAGCTGGTTCTTTGAAAGAATTAATAAGATCGATAAACCCCTGGCCAGACTTATCAAAAAGAAAAGAGAAAGGACCCAAATCAATAAAATCATGAATGAAAGAGGAGAGATCACAACGAACACCAAAGAAATACAGACAATTATAAGAACATACTATGAGCAACTCTACGCCAACAAATTTGACAATCTGGAAGAAATGGATGCATTCCTAGAGACATATAAACTACCACAACTGAACCAGGAAGAAATAGAAAGCCTGAACAGACCCATAACCAGTAAGGAGATTGAAACAGTCATCAAAAATCCCCAAACAAACAAAAGCCCAGGGCCAGATGGCTTCCCAGGGGAATTCTACCAAACATTTAAAGAAGAGCTAATTCCTATTCTCCTGAAACTGTTCCAAAAAATAGAAATGGAAGGAAAACTTCCAAACTCATTTTATGAGGCCAGCATCACCTTGATCCCAAAACCAGACAAGGATCCCATCAAAAAAGAGAACGACAGACCAATATCCTTGATGAACACAGATGCAAAAATTCTCGCCAAAATACTAGCCAATAGGATTCAACAGTACATTAAAAGGATTATTCACCACGACCAAGTGGGATTTACTCCAGGGCTGCAAGGTTGGTTCAACATCCGCAAATCAATCAATGTGATACAACACATTAATAAAAGAAAGAACAAGAACCATATGATCCTCTCCATAGATGCTGAAAAAGCATTTGACAAAGTACAGCATCCCTTCCTGATCAAAACTCTTCAAAGTGTAGGGATAGAGGGCACATACCTCAATATTATCAAAGCCATCTATGAAAAACCCACCGCAAATATCATTCTCAATGGAGAAAAACTGAAAGCTTTTCCGCTAAGGTCAGGAACACGGCAGGGATGTCCGTTATCACCACTGCTATTCAACATAGTACTAGAAGTCCTAGCCTCAGCAATCAGACAACAAAAGGAAATTAAAGGCATCCAAATCGGCAAAGAAGAAGTCAAACTATCACTCTTCGCAGATGATATGATACTATATGTGGAAAACCCAAAAGACTCCACTCCAAAACTGCTAGAACTTGTACAGGAATTCAGTAAAGTGTCAGGATATAAAACCAATGCACAGAAATCAGTTGCATTTCTCTACACCAACAACAAGACAGAAGAAAGAGACATTAAGGAGTCCATCCCATTTACAATTGCACCCAAAACTATAATATACCTAGGAATAAACCTAACCAAAGAGACTAAGAATCTATACACAGAAAACTATAAAGTACTCATGAAAGAAATTGAGGAAGACACAAAGAAATGGAAAAATGTTCCATGCTCCTGGATTGGAAGAATAAATATTGTGAAAATGTCTATGCTACCTAAAGCAATCTACACATTTAATGCAATTCCTATCAAAGTACCATCCATTTTTTTCAAAGAAATGGAACAAATAATCCTAAAATTTATATGGAACCAGAAAAGACCTCAAATATCCAAAGCAATATTGAAAAAGAAAGCCAAAGTTGGTGGCATCACAATTCCGGACTTCAAGCTCTATTACAAAGCTGTCATCATCAAGACAGCATGGTACTGGCACAAAAACAGACACATAGATCAATGGAAGAGAATAGAGAGCCCAGAAATAGACCCTCAACTCTATGGTCAACTCATCTTCGACAAAGCAGGAAAGAATGTCCAATGGAAAAAAGCCTCTTCAACAAATGGTGTTGGGAAAATTGGACAGCCACATGCAGAAAAATGAAATTGGATCATTTCCTTACACCACACACGAAAATAGACTCAAAATGGATGAAGGATCTCAATGTGAGAAAGGAATCCATCAAAATCCTTGAGGAGAACACAGGCAGCAACCTCTTCGACCTCAACCGCAGCAACATCTTCCTAGGAACATCGCCAAAGGCAAGGGAAGCAAGGGCAAAAATGAACTATTGGGATTTCATCAAGATCAAAATCTTTTGCACAGCAAAGGAAACAGTTAACAAAACCAAAAGACAACTGACAGAATGGGAGAAGATATTTGCAAATGACATATCAGATAAAGGGCTAGTGTCCAAAATCTATAAAGAACTTAGCAAACTCAACACCCAAAGAACAAATAATCCAATCAAGAAATGGGCAGAGGACATGAACAGACATTTCTGCAAAGAAGACATCCAGATGGCCAACAGACACATGAAAAAGTGCTCCACATCACTCGGCATCAGGGAAATACAAATCAAAACCACAATGAGATACCACCTCACACCAGTCAGAATGGCTAAAATTAACAAGTCAGGAAATGACAGATGCTGGCGAGGATGTGGAGAAAGGGGAACCCTCCTACACTGTTGGTGGGAATGCAAGCTGGTGCAACCACTCTGGAAAACAGCATGGAGGTTCCTCAAAATGTTGAAAATAGAACTACCCTATGACCCAGCAATTGCACTGCTGGGTATTTACCCTAAAGATACAAACGTAGTGATCCGAAGGGGCACGTGCACCCGAATGTTTATAGCAGCAATGTCTACAATAGCCAAACTATGGAAAGAACCTAGATGTCCATCAACAGATGAATGGATAAAGAAGATGTGGTATATATATACAATGGAATACTATGCAGCCATCAAAAGAAATGAAATCTTGCCATTTGCGATGACATGGATGGAACTAGAGGGTATTATGTTTAGCGAAATAAGTCAATCGGAGAAAGGCAACTATCATATGATCTCCCTGATATGAGGAAGTGGAGATGCAACATGGGGGGGTTAAGCGGGTAGGAGAAGAGTAAATGAAACAAGATGGGATTGGGAGGGAGACAAACCATAAGAGACTCTTAATCTCATAAAACAAACTGAGGGTTGCTAGGAAAGGGGGGTTGGGAGAGGGTGGTGGGGTTATGGACATTGGGGAGGGTATGTGCTATGGTGAGTGCTGTGAAGTGTGTAAACCTGGCGATTCACAGACCTGTACCCCTGGGGTAAAAAGATATTATATGTTTAAAAAAAAAATAAAATTAAAAAAAAAATGTTAGCTATCAATTTAAATTTAAAAAAATAGATCTTTATTTTTTCCTGTTTAAAAAAAAAAGAAAATGAAATAAAGACATTTCAAGATAATCAAAGAATTTGTTGTTAGTAGACTTACCTTAGAAGAAATATTAAAGAAATTTCTTCAGGGGTGCCTGGCTGGCTCACTTGATAGAACATGTGACTCTAGATCTTGGGGTTGTGAGTTCAAGCCCCACATTGGGTATAAAGTTTAAAAAAAAGGGGGGGGACTTCTTCAGACTAATAGGAGATGACACCAGACATTAATTCAAATTATATAAAGAAATGAAGAACACAGGAAATGGTAAATATAAGAGTAAATATAAAACACTATAATATTTCTCTCTTTTTTTGGTAAGAACTCCTTAAAAAGACAAAAGATTGTATAAAGTAAGTCATAACACTGGGTTGAGTTTAGAACATTGTACAGATGTAATATGTATGACAATAACACGAAGGAGCAATCAATGGAACTATATTTGCAAAATTTCTGTATTTTACTGGATTAGTATTATTCCAATTATTATTAACCTGAAGCAGATTTTGATAAATTAAGATGCATACTACAATTCCCAGGGCACCACTTAGAAAATAACTCAAAAAAATAGTAAAAAATTAACATAGGAATTAAAATGAGATAAAAATACTTATTAAGCATAACAAAAAACAAAGAAGAGCAGAAGAACAAAAAATAAAAAGATGTGCTATATAGAGAACAAATAGCAAAGTGCCAGACATGAATCCAACTATATTCATTATTATGTTATATATCTGAATGAGTTATTTCTTTCATTCTGTTAATGTGATAAGTTGCATTGATAGAGTTTTGTATGTTAAATCATCCTCACATTCCAGAAATAAACCCCACTTGGTCATGGTATATAATCCTTTTAATGTGTTATTATATTTTGTTTGTTAGTATTTTGTTGAAGGTTTTTGCATCAATGTTCATAAGGGATGTTAGTCTGCAGTTTCCATATAGTGTCTGCCTGACTTTAGTATAAGGATAATGCTAGCTTCATAGAATGAATTTAGATGTGTTCCCTCTTCAGTTTTTTAGAAGACTTTGAAGAGGATTGGTGTTCATTCTTCTTTAAATGTTTGGTAGATTCACCAGTGTAGCCACATGGTCCTCAGCTTTTCTTTGTCTTGGATTACTGATTCAGCCCCCCTACTAATTATGGATCTATTGAGATTTTCTGTTTCTTCATGATTCAGTTTTGGTAGGTTGTCTGTTATTAGGAATATATCTGCTTCTTCTGGGGTATCCAACTCATCGGAACACAGTTGTTCATAGTATTCTTTTACACAGTAATCCCCTCCTCATCTTAGGGGGAGACTTTCCAAAACCCCTAGTGGATGCCTCAAACCACAGATAGTACCAAACCATATATATATAATATGTTTTTTCCTATACCTACGTATCTATGGCAAGCTTAATTTATAAATTAGCCACACTAAGAAATTAACTGCAATAACTAATAATAAAATAGGGTGATTAAAACAACATACTGTAATATAAGTTTTATGAATATGGTCTGTCTCCCTCTGTCTCTCAGACGTTGTACTGTACTCACCCTTCTTCATCTTGTGATGATGTGAGATGATAAAATGCCTACATGACGAGATGACGTGAGGTGAATAATGGAGACACTGTGGTGTACCCTTAGGCTACCATTGACCTTCTGATGATATGTCAGAAGAAGGATCATCTGTTTCTGGACAACAGTTAATCACAGGTACCTGAAACTGCAGAAAGGGAAACCACAGGTAGGAGGGAACTGCTGTAATTCCTTTTATTTCTGTGGTATCAGTTGTAATGTCCCATTTTTCATTTCTGATTTTAGTTATTTAGGTCTTCTTTTTTCCTTAATCCAGTTAAAGATTTGTCAATTTTGTTTGTTAATCTTTTTAAAGAATAAATTTTAGTTTTGTTGATTTCTCTATTCTTTTTCTTTTTTCAATTTTTTTAAAGATTTTAATTTTTTATTTATTTATTTGACGGAGAGAGAGATCACAAGTAGGCAGAGAGGCAGGCAGAGACAGAGAGGGAAGCAGGCTCCCTGCTGAGCAGAGAGCCTGATCCCAGGACCCTGAGATCATGACCTGAGCTGAAGGCAGAGGCTTAACCCCATGAGCCACCCAGGTGCCCCTCTTTTTTTTCTTTTTTTAAAGTAATCCCTACACCCAACATGGGGCTCAAACTCACAATCCCAAGATCAAGAGTTGCATGTTCCACCGCCTGAGCCAACCACGTGCTCCTCCTCTATAGTTTTTTTATCCTTCATTTATCGCAAAATATTTTCTAATCTCCTTTGTGACTTCTGTGACCTATCAGTTGTTTAAGAGTGTTTTTTTGTTTCCTACATATTTCTGGTTTTCCTTCTGTTACTGACTTCTAGTTTCATTCCATTGTGGTCAGAAAAGATACTTTGCGTGTGTGTAATTTCAGCCTTTTTAAATGTATTAAGATTTGTGTTGTGGCCTAATATAAACTCTGTCTTAGAGACTATTTCATCTGCACTTGAGAAGAAGGCATATTCTGCAGTTGTTGGGTAGAGTGTCCTATATATGTCTGTTAGTTCTAATTGGTGTATGTTCAAGACCTCTATTTCATTATTCATCTTCTCTCTGATTTCTATCAATTACAGAAAGTGAATATTGAAGTGTCCAACTATTATTGTGGCTCTGTATTTCTCCCTTCAATTTTGTGATCTAAGTGAATGGATTCCATATTCATGGATTAGAAAGAATCAATAGTGTTAAGATTGCAAGTCTCCTGAAACTGATATATAGATTCCATGCAAAACTACAGCAGCCTTGTTGACACAAAGAGCAAGCTGATCTTAAATTTTATATAGACTATCCAAAATTATTTTTTAAAAAAAGAATAAGGCTAGATGACTTATAACAGCCAATTTCAAAACTTACTCTAAGCTTACAGTAATCAAGATAGTGTGATATTGGTGTAAAGACAGACAATATATATTATAGAACATATGTACTAATGGAACAGAACTGAGAGTCAGAAATACATTCTTACATTTATGGTCAATTGATTTTTTAAAGATTTATTTATTTATTTATTTGAGAAGGAGAGACCATGGGGAAGAGGGGCAGAGAGAAAAAGAAACTTAAGCAGACTCCAAACTGAGCTCATAGCCTGGCATGGGGTCGATCTCACCACCCTGAGATCATGGCCTGAACCAAAACCAAGAGTCGGACACTTAACTGATTGTGCCACCCAGACTCCCCTATAGCCAGTTGATTTTCAGTGCAATGGAGAAAGGACAGGCTTCAACAGATGATGCTGGGACAATTTGATCTCCATATGCAAGAAAAATTAACTTAGACCTTTACCTCACACCATACCCAAAAATTAATTCAAAGTGGATCTTAGATCTAAATGTAAATGTATAACTATAAAAGTTATAGGAGAAAACATAGGATAAATTCTTCATTACCTTGAGCTAGGCTCAGGGTTCAATATGACATCAAAAGTGCAATCCACAAAAAAAAGTGATAAATTATACTTCATTGAAGTGACAATTTCTGGGCTTCAAAAGTAACTCTTAATAAGTTCAAAAGATAAGGCATAGACTACGAGAAAAGATTTACAAATTATATATCTGGTAAAGGAGTTGTATTCAAAATACACAAAGAACTCTTACAACTTAGTTATGAAAAGACTAACAGTCCAACTAAAAAATGAGGAAATGCACATTTCACCAGAGAGGATATATGAATGGCTAAAAAGTACTTGAAAAAATAGTCAACATTGCTAGTCACTAGGGGAATTCAAATTAAAAACCACAATAAGATAACATTACACACCCACTAGGGCTGTAAGCAAAAGGACAGACAATACCAAGTGTTGAAGAGCATGTGGAGAAATCCTTATATATTGCTGGAAGGAATGTAAAATGAAGAAGCCACATTGTATAACAGCTTGGTAGTTTTTTTAAAAGGTAAACAAATTTGCCATATGACCTAGAAATTCTACTATTAGGTATTTACCCAAGAGAAATGAAAATGTATGTTCCCAAGAAGACCTGTACATAAACATTCATGGCAATTTGGTTATTCATAATAACCAAAAGCTGGAAACAACCCAAATGTCCATCAGTTGACGAGTGGGTAAACAAGGTCATATGTCCATGTAATGGACTATTTTTCAGCTATAAAAAGGAATGAAGCACTGATCATACTACAACATGGATGAACCTTGAGAACGGTATGCCAAGTGAAAGAAGCTAGTTTAAAAAATATATATATTATATGATTCCATGTGTATGATATGACCAGAAAAGTTAGTTAAATCTTTAGAAACAGAAATCAGAAAAGTAGTTGTCTGAAACTGGAGGTGAAATTGAGGATAGACTGCAAATACTTATGAAGGGCCCTTATGGGGTTTTGGACATGTCTAAGTCTAGATAGTAACAGTGGTTGCACAGCACTGTAAATTTACTAAAAACTATCAGACGTATACTTACAATGGGTGGATTTTATGGTATGTAAACTATTTCAATAACACTGTAAAATTGTTAAATGAATTTCAGAAACGCTTGTCCATTACTGATTGACAGTTTTGCTACAGGATCTTTCTGGGACTTAGTGACCAGGGATGCATACAGAAATGAAAAGAGAAATCTGTTTAGAAAAATTAATACCTTAGTGAAGCCCTATAGAGAGTGACCAGAGAAAATTTTCAAGAGGGAAGGCTTGGGAATGCCCAGAAATTGTTCAAGAAACTCTCCAGGCTGAGGCAAGGCCTAGAAAAGGAGACATACCGGGTGGAGTTTCGGGGACTGCAATGGTGAGGATTTAGGCAACTTTAAAGAACACAGTTCCACTCTCATACTCAAGAGGTCACCAGAGGAGCAAGTCCCAGTGTGACTGCAGCCATTTCCAACCCCGCAAGGCAGGGCCTTCTGAGTTCATTGAAAACCTGACCCAGGTTCTTTAGAGAAATTTTCTTTTATTTTTTTTCTTGGGAGGAAGAGGAAATATGCATGAAGGTGGCTTCCTTTTAAGTCTGAAAATGTGGCAGGAAGAGCCAAGAGAGGCCCTGTGACTCTCTCCAGGGGAGAGGCAGCGATTGTAGCCAAAAGAAACTGCCCTAAGAAGAGCTTTTTCAGAATGACACATGCTATTTTCTTCCTCTCCCTCCGTGACTCAGATTCATATTTCACACAGAACTTTGCCTGTGTTTTCTTTCCTCTGCCTTGACCGCTAGCCAGCAGACTGTGTCCACAGTGTTTTCCCACTCCTGCTCCCCAGTCTGAATCAGTCTGGTAAAAACATTAGCTGGAAAAGATTTGGTATTTACCAGGTAAATTCCTCTACAAGTACCTTTGCAATGAAAACCACTAAGAGAGTCCTCCGCAGCCCAGCTTATATCTCACCTAATTTAAGTCATAGTCAATGAAACAAAATTCTAATCCATACCACGTATTTGGACAGTCCAGTGACACTTACTTGTAAAAAGATTTGACCTATAATACTTTCTTTTCCCCAAAGAACTTAAGAAATAAGTAGAGGCAAAAACAGAGTTCTTTCTGTAGTTGGAGAATATTTTCCCACAGACCCTTGTTTTAAAACTCCAGTTCTCAGGAAATCTCTGTAAGGACTTTTCCCAATAGTCTACCCAATCCCAGACAAGAAAGAGAGATAGGGTCTAGATTTGATAAGCAGGAATCTTCTCAGAAGGAAATCATGGGAACTTTCTCAGTATTCAAGCAGACCCTGGTCCAGAGCATTGTAGAAAATGATCAAGGGATCAGAAATGAATCTAGTTAAAGGAAACAAAAGTGGGGCACCTGGGTGGCTCAGTGGGTTAAAGCCTCTACCTTCAGCTCAGGTCATGATCTCAGGGTCCTGGGACCGAGCCCAGCATCGGGCTCTCTACTCAGCAGGGAGCCTGCTTTCCTTCCTCTTTCTCTCTCTGCATGTCTCTCTGCCTACTTGTGATCTCTGTCTGTCAAATGAATAAATAAAATCTTAAAAAAAAAAAAAAGGAAACAAAAGTGGCATACCAAAGAAGTGAGTGTTATGTTGAGGCCTGAAGCCATACTAATGTACTAATGAGAGTCAAGTCTTTAAAAATTCAGTACCCAGATCATATGACAGAATTAATTGCATCAGTTGTTCTTACATAGTGCTAGGGGCATCATTACTTGGAGAAGCCATTTTCTCCTTCTCCCAGCTCCATATAATAGAAACTTACACTTCTTCAAAATTATGAAGAGCATTTGCCTTCCTACTATTAAGTAACCTTCCCTAGTTCTCCCCAAGGAAGGACTGACTTATCTGACTGTGGCACTGGGGATGCTCAGCTCCTTCTGCACCTTGTCCTGGGAGCAGCCTGCCTATCAGACAAGAACATCCCCACCCTGAGTCCCAAACACACACATGAGCACCCACCCCTACCTCCCCAGAAGTCTAGGGTAGAGTATTAGGAAGTGTGGTCATAAGCCCTGGCATGTGACTCCTCCACTTTGGCCTCACTTCCATCAAAGCTAACATTTTTCTCTCAATGTGCCTAATTCGTGTGGTCTGTTTCTCAAAAGCTTCTGAACACGAAGGGGGTAAGAACTGCCATTTATTGTCTTCTTTAAAACCTCCAAATCAAGACTTTGAGTAGCCCTGCCCCTGTAAAGCTTGAAAACCAGTGAATAACCCCAAAGAAATGACTCTAGCAGGAGACTAAACTTACCATTTGCCCTTGAGCAAGGGATGAGCTCCTCAGTCAGGAAGGGAGGCCACCTCTCCAAGAAAAGCTTGAGGGCCTTGCACGTGGGGCAGTGAAGGATGAACAGACAACTTCCCAAGAGCCTAGAGTGGGGAGACCAGCATCCCTGCTGGATTCTCTCATGTCTGAAGTGTGATGTGGTAGCAAGAGCCCTGAATTAGGACCTGGAAAACTTGTATTGAAATCCCAGCTCTTACCAGATGTTCAGCCTTCACCAATTTTGAGTCTCAGTTGCCTTATTTGTAAATGAGCATAAGTATCATTCCCACCTACCCTGTGTGGTTACTGTGAGAATCATTACATCATGTATATGAATGTTATATGTATCTTGGAAAGTATGATAGAAATATAAAATAGTATGAGAAAATGGTGAGGATAAGGTATTTGAAGATATTTGGGGTGGAAGAGCTGGGTATTTTCCATTTACTCCTCCAGATCCACTCTCCAATCTGATCCATGTTCTGGAAGCTGAGTTTCTGAACATCAATGAGCTCCCTTGCCTGTTGGCTGCCGGTTGAGTTTAATTGAAGAGGAACTACAGAGGGAATTGAAGAGAGAGTGGTTCAGCTGCCTGGATTAGATTCCCCAGTATCCTCCCTGCTGGATCTCTTTAGGTTGGCTGCATCTCTCTATGGAGGGCACAGTTCAAGTCAAACTGCCTTCTCCACAGTTTTCCCCAGACCAAGCAGCATTGTCATCACAAGGGAATGTGTGAAAAATATAGTTACTCTAGTCCTACCCCAAACCTACTGAAACAGAAGCTTTGGGGTAAGACCAAGCAATCTATGTTTTAACAAGCCCTCCAGAAAATTCTGATGCATACAAAATTTGAGAACCACTGCTGTAACTAACTACTGTATTCTTTCCTTTGCCCGAAGCTACTCACCCTGGGATACTGTCCAATCCCTTGTTGCTTCTCCCCAAACCCTGTTTACCTTTGTAAATAGTCCTTTCATTGTACTCTCAAGTTTGTCATTTTGAGCATGCCATTGTTTCTCTTCGGTAAACTAAGAAATGATGTAACATCCTTGTGGGACATATGACTAAAATCTGAGGTTTTTGTGTGGGCTTGAGCTCTAACATTGGTTTCTACCAAGGGCTTTAGTCTGAAGAGGGAAAATGCTAAAATAAGTTGCTACTTGCAAAAGGAAGCTGCTGGTATTTCTTTCCTTTGGTTAAGGCCAAAGCTATAGTGAGCTAAATTCATACTATTTATTTTTCATTTCACACAAAAGTTGAATATTTAAGATATAACATTTGAGCAGCTGTCGAAAATAAACAAGTTCAAAGGGTCAGTCTGTCCAGAGTGTGTAATGCCTAAGACAAAGAGAGACTTTTTCTAGGTGTTTGTTTCTTCAGGTCTCTTGTCTCAGGGACTCTCCTTGTTTCCAGGGTGTAGATCTGAGGCAGAAATATTTAACAGAGGTCAGCAGGGAGCCTTGAGTAAATCTGGGAAGCACCACTCCTGCAAGTCATTTCCTTCAGGAAGAAGCCCATAGTCAGGGTAAGAAGGAGCTTTGGGAAAACTCAGCCCAAAGTGCTAACTAACCCAGGTTTTTCTTGCCTTTGTAGATTGAATACACTGCTTTTGCTTACAACTGAAGAGAATGGTTTTCAAAGTGGCGTCTCTTATTTATACCTTATGATTTATTAATTTAACCACCAGTAAGAACTAGACCCTGAAAAATGGTGAGACAGGCTAAGCTTGTCTTCACATTTTTTCTTTAGTCCACTTTTTAAAAACAATTCTCCATCTACCCTCCGCCCTCCGAGGTCCATGGTATCCACAAGCTATAACCTGTCTCATTTATAGCCTACCACTTGAACAATCTTCCCAGATTTTCCCCTCTGAACTTTCCCAGAGCACACTCAGAATTCAAAGGGAACTTTCCCAGAGCACACTCAGAATTCCTATCCCTCAGGGCTTCATGCTGATGTGATCATCTAATTAGCTCTGGTGGACAATGGCTTACTGCTAGTAGCCCACCTACCCAAGGTAGCCCACGAGCATAGACCCATCTCAGGAACAGCAGGCCTTCCTAAGAGCTGTGTGGCCTTGAGAAAATCACAAAGAAAGATACAAAGAATCATAGATTCTTGGGTTGAAAGGGACCAGTACTTGAATACATATTCTAATACATTACCAAGCTATTATCTACCTTCCCTTTAATTTTCTACTGAAAATAATTCCTACCACTTATTGGGAACCTCCTATGGGCCAAGGCCTATTCTAATTGTGTTGTATACATTATCACTAATCCTGAAAGTAACCCAGCAATGTAGTTAGCAGTAACCCCAGTTTACAGTTGTGGAACTGAGACTCGATAGAGAAACATAGTTCTGAGAAAGTGGCAAAGCCAGGGTTCCTATCCAATTCCAGTTGGCCCAGAAGTCAGTGTTCAATCTAGTTGACTCTGTGATCTTCTGAGAGATCCCATTCTAACCCTGCAATTGAAGCATCCTTTATAGTGACCTGAATTCTGTCTTCCTCTGCCTCCCACCCATCACCTCCAAGTTCTACCCCTCTGGGTATAACAAGCAAAATTAGCTTCCTCTTCCACATGCTATCTTTTTGGATATTTGAAGACTCTAAACTCTATGACCATCCTGAAAATATTCAGCCTTTCCTCCTATGAAGGAAGTCCCTTTCCTATCCTACCAATGCCTCTTCAGTTTGTCTATGTCCCATAAATCAACAACAGCCACAAGTTGAGTTTTAATATACATACAGAAAACTGCACAAATTAAAAGTATACAGTGCAATTAATCTTTGCAAAATAAGCATTCCTTCCTGGATGGAGAAACAGAAGCATTACAGGATCCTTGGAAGCCCATGCTGTCCTGTTTCTACCTCCCTCAGAGGTGACCACTACCCTGACTTTTAACATATACATTATGTAAAAAGCAGACAGTCTGCCTCCCTTTGTGTCTGGCTTTCTTTGCTCAACATTGTAAGAGTTCCATGTCATAACGTGTGAAATTATAATTGGTTCGTTCTCATTGCTTTCTGTGTACTTTTCTCTTTTGTGTGCAGTGCAACTTTTTTTATTATTTTTTATTGAAGTATAGTTGACATACAATGTTATATGAGTTTAAGTGTACAACATAGTGATTCAGCAATTCCATACATTACTCAAATGCTCACCAGGATAAGTGTAGTTACCATCTGTCACAATACCAACTTAGTACAATAATATTGACTTTATTCCCTATGCTGTACTTTTCATCTTCATGATTTATCTATTTTATAACTGGAGGTTTGTACCTCTTAATCTCCTTCACCTATTTTATCCATCCCTCCACCCACCTTTGGCAGCCACCAGTTGGGTCTCTGTATTTATGAGTCTGTTTCTATAGTTTGTTTGTTTGCTTTATTCGATTCCACGTATAAGTGAAATTACACGGTATTTGTCTTTCTCTGTCTGACTTATTTCATTTAGCTTTATACCCTCTAGGTCTATCCATGTTGTTGCGAATGGCAAGATTTCATTCTTTTTAATGGCTGAGTAATATTTCATTGTGTATGTATACCACATCTTCTTTTTTTTTAAATTATTTTTATTAATGTATAATGTATTATTTGCCCCAGGGGTACAGGTCTGTGAATCATCAGGGTTACACATTTCACAGCACTCACCATAGCACATACCCTCCCCAGTGTCCATAACCCAACCACCTTCTCCCTACCCTCCCACTCCCCAGCAACCTCAGTTTGCTTTGTGAGATTAAGAGTCTCTTATGGTTTGTCTCCCTCCTGATCCCATCTTGTCTCATTTTTTCTTTCCCTACCCCCCAAAACTCCCCACCCTGCGTCTCAAATTCCTCATATCAGAAAGATCATATGATAATTATCTTTCTCTGATTGACTTATTTTGCTCAGCATAATACCCTCTATTTCCATCCACATCGTTGCAAATGGCAGGATTTCATTTCTTCTGATGGCTGCATAGTACTCCATTGTGTATATATGTGTGTGTGTGTGTGTGTGTGTATACACACTACATCTTCTTTATCCATTCATGTGTCAGTGGACACTTAGGTTGCTTCCATATCATGGCTATTGTAAATACTGCTGCAATAAACATAGGGGTGCATATATCTTTTCAAATTAGTGTTTTCATTTTCTTTGGGTAAATACTCAGAAGTGGAATTACCAGCTCATATGGTATTTCTATTTTTTTAAGAACCTCCACACTGTTTTCCATAGTGGCTGCACTAATTTACATCTCCCCCAATAGTGCATGAGAGTCTTCTTTTCTCCATAAGCTTGTCAACACTTGTTTTTTCTTGTCTTTTTGATGCTAGCCATTCTGACTTGTGGAAGCTAATGCTTCCTGTGTAATTTTTTTAGTGTGGTAAAAAATATATATAACATAAAATATACCATCTTAGCCAGTTTCAAGTGTACAGTCCAGTGGTATTAAGTACATTCACAGTGTTGTGCAACCATCATCACCATCTATCTTCAGAACTTTTTCATCTTTCCAAACTGAAACTCAGCTCCCATTAAACAATAACTCACCATCTACCCCTCCCTCAGCCCTTGGCAACCACCATTCTACTTTCTGTGAATTCTACTCTCTGTGAATCTGACTAGATACCTCAAAAAAGGGGAGTCATACACTATTTGTCCCTTTGTGAGTGGCATATTTCACTTAGCATAATGTCCTCGAGTTTTATCTATGCTGTAGCATAAGGAATTTCCTTCCTTCTTAAAGATAAATATTCCTTTGTATGGATATACCACATTTTGTTTATTCTGTGTGCTTTTTAAAAAGATTTATTTATTTATTTATTTTAGAGAGAAAGCCCACAGTGTGGATGGGATGGGCGGGGGTAGAGGGAGAGAAAATCTTAAGCACACTCCACGCTGAGCACCAGTCTCAGGACCCTGAGATCATGAGCCCCTATTCTGTGTGCACTTTAAAGCACATATCTGATATGTCTCTGATGAGCCTAGCACAAGCAGGTCCTTTACACAACTCCACCACTTCACTCCTACACTCATTTTTTCTTGCTTCCAATTCTGGCTCTCCTCTGGACATAGTGCCCTTTGTGGGGTATCCATCTTTGCTTCCCAGCATCCAGCTTTGAGGAGAAATCCACTGAACAATATCTGTTAATAAATAAATGAATGGAAGTAGAACAGACACACGAAGTCCCTCCTTTTTACCTTCCTGAGCCTCAGTTTCTTCATTCTTAAAATGAAGGGTTTGAACCACAGATTTTGCAAGTCTTGCCTACTTTAACACCTCCGATTCTATGACAGACTCGCACGTAACAAAACTCTTCAGTGATCTATTCCAGTGGTTTAGCTAACAAAAACAGTAACAGTAACTTTTAAAACTACATTTATGTGTTCTACTTATGTAATTTCAGTTTATCCCCTTGGTAATCCTGTTATGTGAGAATTTAAGGCTCCATGAAAGAGGATTCTGGACAAGGAGACAGACTTGCAAAGCTGGTTGTTAAGGTGGTCCTCATTTAGGGTGAAGTTGCCAACCTAATTTCTTTCATTCCATATCTGAACTGACAAGCTTCCTGGAGTGGGGAGGCAGGAGGGAAGGCCACTGTAGGGAAGCTGCAATTCCTAGCCCAGTCACTAGGTGGCCCCTTAACTGCACCCAGAGGGGACAGATGAGGAAAACAACCCCAGCTTGTGAGCCAGGATGGTCCCAAAGGGTCAGTAAACGAATTGGGCTTTTTCTTGGAACCTTTCCAGATATAAAATGGTTAGGAGGCCCTGAGTATTCTGAAATACACTGTGACAGGCATTAGACTTAAAATGCTACTCACTCTGTTGCTGGATAAGTTAAAAATCTGACCATAATACATTATCCTCCATTTTGTGACTTCTGATCTTATTTTCTCCTCGCCTCCTTCTCCCTCATCCATTAGATTTTTATGAGAGACACAAAGCCAAATTTTGATGGGCTCGTGGTTGAAACACAGTGACTTAAAATATCTCAAGGGACAGTAAATTTACAGGTGGATCAGCAGCAGCTCGCCACCTTGAATTTTTAAAGGACACTAAGCTTACTGTCTAATGAAAGAGAACACTCTTACATGTATTTCAAGAACATTTAAAAACTTCTTTGTCAAATTAGATCAAATCTATGCAAATAAATAGTCTCTCCCTGGCAATTGCTGCAAATGAAGTGATGTCTATGTCTCCACGTATTTTTTCCAAAGTACATAGTAGCATATGTTTCTTCTTTTTTTTTTAATTAAGATTTTATTTATTTATTTGATAGAGAAAGAATGCAAACAGGTGGAGCAGCAGAGGGAGAAGCAGGCTCCCCGCTGAGCAGGGAGCCCTACGTGGGGCTCAATCCCAGGGCCCTGGAATCATGACCTGAGCCAAAGGCAAATGCTTAACCAACTGAGCCACCCAGGTGCCCCGTAGTAAAAAGGAAAACAGGTTTTCCTCAGCTAAGTGTTGGTTTCCTCGGTTAAGAGTCTGACTCTTGATTTTGGCTCGGGTCCAAATCTTGGGATCTCAGGGTCATGAGACGGGGCCCGGATCCAAGCTGAGTGGAGAGCCTGCTTGGTATTCTCGCTCTCCCTCTCTTTGCCCCTCTGCCATGCACTCATTCTCTCTCTCAAAAAAAAAAAGGAAAACTAACACTTTCAAATAATCTTTACAAATTTATTATAGGGTCCGCCTGCGTGGTTCAGTTGGTTAAGCAACTGCCTTCGGCTTAGATCATGAGCCCAGAGTCCCAGGATCAAGTCCCACCTCAGGCTCCCAGCTCTATGGGGAGTCTGCTTCTCCCTCTGACCTTATCCCCTCTCTTAAAAAAAAAAATGTATTATAAAAAGGACCATTGATTAAACCATAACACCCATTAATCTTACTCCACGTTCTCTTCTCTTACATTGAACATCCGTGGGTTTTGATAAAGTTGTGTTCAATTATTTCCTATTTTATGTTTTAAAAACAATTAGTATTAATTTATTCTGTTCTCCCTCAGAATCCTTAAGTGTTTTGGCATTTCTGCTACAAAGGTATTTTTGCCAATTCCTACTGATTTTTCGCTATTGTTTCAAATTTGCAAATTTATTTACCGAAACTAGGTCATATTTTTTAGCCTGATTTACAACTTTTGAAACATAGTGCTCTATTATATTATTGTTGCTTCCTTGCTTCCGAGCACTACTAACTTCAGTGGGATTAGCACACTCTACTGTTCATTCTATTATCTTCATGGAAGTTCTATGACCTCTGTTGTATACATTCTTTAACGTTAGTAATGTCCCAGTGGCTTAAAAGCAGTAAAAAAAAAAAAAAAAAAAAAAAAAAAATCAGAGACTGTATAAATAAATAGTTGTTTTAGAGACCCCAGAGAACAACTTCATCCTATACTTTAGCATTGTGTAAGGATAAAATGAAATAGCCAATGGAAAGCCCTTTGAAAAATACAAATGTATGCCTTGCAAATGTAATATTTGGTTTGACTTCAAGTGGAAACCAAGAGCTGCTGAAATAATGGCTTCTTAGGATTTACCAAATGCCTGGGATCATATATCTGAGGAAGGAGCTGGGAGACACATAACCAGCATCATTTCTTAAACTAGTTGAATATTCTACATTGTTTAACCACAAATGTTCTGGCTACTATTGTGACTTAACACATTTTAGTAACAGGGTAATGGGAGAATGCATTTTTTTAAAGTAGCCTTGAGATTCCAACAACTATCAAGGGACATAAATCGGCACCAAGTGTTCAAATGGCTGGTCTAGCAAGACACAGCCAGTGTAATGTGGCTTTTCTATTAGCTTAGCTATAAAGTTGGCTATTAACTTCACACTTAATTGGATCCTCCTACAGTGGAATCATAAGAGCATTCAGTCCTTCAGGCTAGAGAACATGTTGTACCTGTTGAATACTATTTAAGGTCCTTTAAAAGTCTGGTTATAATTGACTAATGACTAAACACGGCTTTATTATATCGGACTTTTAGAGGTGATAGGCATGGCTGTCTACCTACACAGAATTGTGTCCAAAGGGCTGTGTCTGAATCCTAGCTCTACCATTTATAAACTCTGTGACTTTGGTCGTATATTTTAGCCTTTGTGAGCTTCAGTTTTTTCATTTGTATAATACAGGTAACAGTATGTATCCTTCTTACTTCATGGAATTGTAAGAATTAAGTTAAACCATTCACATAGAAGAGCTTTGGAGACTTAAGCACACTACGCCCATTAGTTACACTTACCAAGTGTAATCATCATATTTTACCAACGAGGAAGCTGAGGCTCAGAGAAGCTGACTGATTTGACTAAGGACTGATCTATGGTGGCAGAGTTAGATTTAGAACACAGATCTCCAGACCTCTTTTCTTCGCAGTGTATCAATCAGTGCTGTTTTGTGACATGTTATATAAACTAAGTTCTCCATTCATGACTCATTTACATACAATTTATTAGCCAGCTATAAAAGGTCATTAAAA
Organism: Enhydra lutris kenyoni; assembly: GCF_002288905.1. Classification (NCBI taxonomy): domain Eukaryota; kingdom Metazoa; phylum Chordata; class Mammalia; order Carnivora; family Mustelidae; genus Enhydra; species Enhydra lutris. The sequence continues at coordinate 18,726,103 of NW_019154088.1, read as the reverse complement.
TTTAACTTCAAGTTTGTTAGAATCTAGTTTTAATTACTGTGTATGTGTAGATGCATTACTGAACTTCCAGCTAAAACTATAGCTAGGTTAGACCCTGAAGGAAAAAGTTTTTTGTTTTTATTTTGCATGTCAGTGCTTGGCTAAAACTTCTGTTTTTGTAATAGAGTCACATGAGATAATCTAAACCCAAAATCTAATTATGAGGAAGAATCTACAAAACAAACTCAAGCCTTGTGTGAAAGCCAAAACTTCTGTTGTACTTTCATAGTCTTTGTAAAATAGCTTTTTCACCTTCACCCTAGTATACATTTCAAACCAGTAATTTTTAACATAAAGGTGACCAGTTGTGGCCTCAAAGATATCTTATTCTTTTTTTTTTTAATTCTTTTTTTTTTAAAGATTTTATTTGTTTATTTGAGAGAGAAAGAGCATGAGCGGGGTGGAGAGGGGCAGACGGAAAGGGAGGAGCAGACTCCCCAGCTGAGCAGGGAGCCAATGCAGACTCAATCCCAGGACCCTGAAATTATGACCTGAGCCCAAGGCAGATTTTTAAGCAACTGAGCCACTCAGGCACCCCCCAAGATATCTTATTCCAATATTATTTTTGTCTCAATAGATTCATTCATCAGTAATGTGTTTGTGAAAATAGCATTATATCTAAAGGCACTTTTTAAAAATAAGGCTGTTCTGAGTTTTCTCTTATCCTTAAACTGTATGATGGATTTGGACTAAATAATGTTTAAAATTTTCTTATGACTCTAAGCTTCCAAGATCTAGAATTCAGAATTATAAGAACAAACTAGATCAGGATTTATTTTTCTAGCTACAATTGTATGGAGATTTGGGTCTAGTTTCTTTTCCACAGAAAAAAATACATACAGACATGTTGAACCTTGGGGCCTTATTAAGGAATGTCTCTCAATTCTTTGTGAGTTTTTAGTAGCTTGATTTTTCAGTGTTCTGTGATGGAGAGTGTCCAGAATTTATATCTTAAGATTTGGGCCCATGTCCTGGCTGATTTTGAGTCAGATATTAAGCCTCTCTGAATCTCAGTCTTCTAATCTTTAAATGTGGTTATTTCAACAGGATGTCCAGATCTTATAAGATTTTTAAAAGATTAGGGGGAGGATTGGCAGGCAACTAAAGAATCTCAGAAATCTATTGTTTCAAAACTAGAGAGCTTTTTATCTCGAAAATGGTAAAACTTGGGGCGCCTGCGTGGCTCAGTGGGTTAAAGCCTCTGCCTTCGGCTCAGGTCATGATCCCAGGGTCCTGGGATGGAGCCCTGCATCGGGCTCTCTGCTTGGCAGGGAGCCTGCTTCCCTTCCTCTCTCTCTGCCTGCCTCTCTGCCTACTTGTGACCTCTGCCTGTCAATTAAATAAATAAAATCTTATAAAAAAAAAAAAAGAAAGAAAGAAAATGGTAAAACTTGACTACTCATTGTTGCCACCTTTGTTCTGGTGAAATGATGACCTAACTGTACCCTTTACAAAAAGTAAAATTTGTAGCCTCCCTGGGTCATGGAGAGCACTTTGAGGAAACCTAAAACCAGATGTTCTCAGAGGAGAACTTAGCTAGGTATTCTTATTGGTAACACAATCGTTAGCTTCTAAGCCAGGACTTATCTCTGCTTGCTTTGTCACTTTTGAGGTAGAGACAATGTCTCCTTTCTTTCCGTACAAATCTACATGGATGAGGGCAGCCCAGTGCCTTGTGCCTGGGGAAATGGGTATCCTTTGCCAGAGAAGGTGCTATCCACAAACCTGAAGCTGAGGCCCTTGAGATGGCAGGGTGTTCACATCTAGAAAGTGAGGACATTGAAACTGACCTTGGAATGTGGCTGTGGGAATTAAGTGAGCTCATGCATGTAAACCTTCTGGCACATGAGGTACTTGCTAAATGATAGCTATTATGAATATGCCCAATATTGTTTTCCTAAGTCCTACTATATCTTCTTCCTCTGGCAGACAGAAGTGGGAGAGGAGGAGGGGAGGTGGTAGGAAGCAAAGCAGAGCTCAGTGGGCAGCCCTAAACAGGTGCTGGCCCGTATGGTCAAACCCTACCCCTAGAACATGCATCTGCAAACCTTGGGCAGGGCTCTGGGTGGCAGCTGGATGATATTAACAGCAGTGAGAACTAAAAGCAAACTGTATACCTCACATCCTCCCAGAGCTGGCCCAGGGAGACATGGGACTTGCATGTAGTTCAGCAGAAATGTAGGCAGGGACCAAACATTTGGCCCCTAGTTTACACAGACTTGAATTCACCAAATGAAACTTCAAATAGGAGAGACACAGCAACATAAGACAAAGGGACAGTGCTGCCAGACAGCATGCACAGGATGGTGTTACTGTGATGCTCTCTGATTGTTTTAACTTCCAGTAAATATTCAGCCCTTTAAGTAAATGACAACTAGAGCAGGAATGTGAGGATACTGCTGAGTGCCACCAGATTTAACACATGTGAGACTTGGGGATTTGGACTAATGGGCACATGGAAGTTTCTTCTGATTATGTATATAAAGAGATAGTAAGCAAGATGACCTGCAGAGTAAAAAGGGGCAGTAAGTGTGAAGTAGCTGTCTAGGGTAGCAGGTGATACAGTAGAATAGCCAGGGAACATGGAGGGTTGCAGATCGTCCATAATTTCAAATTTAAACTGAGTCCAGGCAGTGTGCTTGTGAGTATCTTTCCAACACTTTGAGGTGTAAAGTCAGTAGAACTTACTGTAATTAGTTAGGGTTTTGTCAGATAAATAATATGAAAGGCAAAAGGGGCAAAGAAATTAAGGGTGTATGCAAGGTTCGTGAATGGAAGCTGGGGAAGGAGGGAAGTAAGGACGAGTGGAGGTGAAGGGTGATGAGAGATGTCAGAGTCAATGGATTCTAGGTTCTAGTGGGGTTGAGGACTTTCTTTAATAAAATTTTGGGACTACAAATCTTTTTTTTTTCCCCAGGTGTTTAAGAGTGAAACATTTCCTTGTCATCTTCTCACATTACCATCTTTATTCCCACTTTTTTTTTTCTTTTCACAGTTTTCTTCTTTCCAAGTTCATGAGGGGTTGCTACTTGCTTTGCTGAGAAGAGTGCAGATTCTTGTACTCCTGGCAAAGAAGGAGTTAAATGGTGTTATTTGGAAGTCCTTTTACGTTATCCAGAGGTGGTTTAGAGATAGGATTATGCTGATGTCCTTTATTTTTCTCCTTAATTTACAAAGAGCTCTCTTATCTCAGACATTCTGGTGGTTTTTTTTTTTTAATTTTCTAAATAATACAACCTACTACAGAGCAATTTTTTGGGAGAACTGCAATATGACCCTTAAATTGGGGCAGAATTCTAGCAAAATAGAGGCCTCCTGGCCAGAGCCTCTGCTCAGATTCCTAACAGGAATACACTTCTCATCAGAATGGCTCTGGGAGATCAGATGGCAAAGGCAGTTCTGTCAGTTTGTTGTGCTGGTCTTCCGTTTACCTGAAAACTATCTTAAAATGATTGCTTTCCAAATGCAGTGACACAGCAGTCTGTTTTCTAGAGACCTTCCATTCAATAAATGCCTTGCTCCTCCTCTGAATCCTGGAGGTCCTTTAAAGCAGAATGAGCAGTTCACAAAGGCATAGAAAGGACAAAGGATAATAGAATCTGTAAGATTTGAGGATCACAAAAAGTGAAAATGACCCACTGATATGTTCATCTCACCTGCCTTGCTGGAAGGGACCTCAAATGGTCTCCACATTCATCTTCCTGCCTCCACACAGGGCGGCAGCAAAGCTTTGTGCCCACTTGGAAAATTGGTCTAATGCTATCTTTGTTTCAGGAATTTTTTAAAGTTGCTCTTATATTTATCTTTAAGCAGATTTACTCTTCCACACTTTTACTTCTTCTTCTATTGACTATTAAGTTTGACTATTAAGGGATATTCCTAATTTGGAAAGTAATTCACTCCTTGTTGCTGTTACAAACATGCCTAATTTTTTGGATTATCCAGTTACCACAGGAAAGTTAATTATGATAATCTAGAACTTCAGTCTTGACTTTTTGGTTTTTTGAATTTGTGAAAAGCACAGTTTATTGTAAGGTGACTTGAAGTCTCCCTAAATTCAACCCCTTGCCTTTCCTGGCGCTGTGGAATGGTGGACAGAGAAACAGAGCTGAAGTCAGAAGCCTCAAATCCCAACTCCACAATTACAAGCTGCATTATCACCACTTATGTTACTCTTATTTAATACCTCCAATTTTCTTATCTGCAAAATGTAAAAAAACATACCTATGCCCCTGATAAGTCAGGTAACAAATGTAAAAAGCATTTTTAAAGTACTAAAAAAGGAGCTCCTTGGGGAGCGTAGTCTGCTGAGATTCTGGCTCTTGATTTTGGTTCAGGTCATGATCCCACGGTCCTGAGATCAAGCCTGGTGGTGGGATCCACCCTCAGATGGGAGTTTGCTTGACACTCCCTCTCCTTCTGCCCCTCCTGCTCCTGGTCTCTTGTTCTCTCTCTCAAATAAATAAATATTTTTAAAAATGCTAAAAATATTGTAAAAGTGTGTCTATTTTTAGATTTTACTCCCGATTGCACCATGTTAACTTATTTGGTGTCTCCTTGGGCCCCTCTCCTTCTCTGCTCTTCTTATTTATTTATTTATTTTTTTTAATTTGACAGATAGCACAAGCAAGCAGAGCAGCAGGCAGAGGGAAAGGGAGAAGCAGGCTCTCCACTGAGCAGGGAGCCCAATGTGGGGCTCGATCCCAGAACCCTGGGATCATGATGTGAGCCGAAGGCAGCCACTTAACCATCTGAGCCACCCAGGCGCCCCTGCTCTTCTTATTTTTGCCCAGCTTTCCTTTTCCTTTCCTAGTGTCCAGCTGTCTGTCCTCCATGGAATGTTGTAGCAGAAATCTCAGACTACACAAAAGCTGAAAATACAGCCAAGACAGAAATTAATACCAGTGTACAGAGACCTTCTTCCTGCTAAACCTATTTCTTAGAGGGTGCTATGCGACTGAGCAAAGTAGAGGAGAGAGAGCAAAAAGCAGACAGGAATGCCAGTGACGAGAGCAGGAAAGCAGAGAGGGAAGAACAAAGGAGCTGGGAAAGAATCCAGTAGAAAGGAGGAGCACAGAACTCACATAACTCCCCAGCCTTTGAAAAGAGGGGAAAGGGACAGTATAATTCCAACAAAACATGAAAGTATATGAAAGGGAGTTTATACAGAAAAGAGCAAAGAGGACGCCTGGGTGGCTCAGTTGGTTAAGCAACTGCCTTTGGCTCAGGTCATGATCCTGGAGTCCTGTGATGGAGTCCTGTGTCGGGCTCCCAGCTCCACAGGGAGTCTGGTTCTCCCTCTGACCTTCTCCCCTCTCATGCTCTCTCTCTCACTGTCTCTCTCTCAAATAAATAAATACAATCTTAAAAAAAAAAAAAAGAAATAAAAGAAAAGAGCAAAGAAAGCACAAGAATAAAATTCTTTTCAGGAAGGGGAATATCGGGTTGCATTGCAGGCAGGCACTGTGATAAAGTTATGATATAGTGAGAATAGTTTAGTGAGAATATTTGATTCCTACAGCCAGTTGCTGGGAGGAACATGTAAATCACTGTTATATTTGTACTGCAGATAGAATTATCCTATAGCCAATAAAAGAGAGAAAAGGAATTTGCTGCAAATGTGGCTGGGACTCATGCAATTATACTCAATCCAAGAGATAGAACATGGGAGATGAACTTAGAGGAATGCACATTCCCACCTGCATGCTTTCCTTCCCCAAGAAATCAAGTTGCACTCTGCAGTAACTTAGAAGGAGGAGTTTTAGATGGACACTTGGTATGGGAATTGGAAAAATGAAGGAATTGGAGGAGAAATCACCACTAAGGCATAAGCTGGGATTGACTGGGGGAGTAGGGAGGCCTACATGGAGCAGCAATACTATTAGGGACTAGATTCCTTCTAGTGGAGTTTCTTGAGCAGGGAAACTTCTAATACTTCTAATACCTAGGCTGTCTGTAATTAAAGGAAGCTAAACAAGCCCATTTGCAGACCTAGTTTCCCATGGAAATATCACTACCCTACCTTGAATCTCTGTTGACACGTGGTATGTAAGATGAGCCTAGGTAAAGTCAGTAACCTTTCTCTGAGCCTGGGTAAAGACACTGGCACACCATATTATGTCCTGGTCTCCCACCCCCACAGGACTATTTCAGAAACTAATATTAGAGGTCACAACCAGGACAGTGAGCTAAGGTTGGGAGAATTACATCCTGTATCTCCAAACTCTCCAGGGAACAAAACCACAGAGGTAAACTATCTCTGTTTCACATTGCAAAAGTACCTCATGACTCAACCTGTTGTTGTTGTTTTTTTTTCTTAATTTGTCCTTCTTTTTCTGATCACATCCATCTCATCTCAGGTAATCTTTGTTACCCACTGAAAGCATGAGAATTGGTTTTCTGCATAATGTTATTTTGAGATTCACCAAGTTAATTTCATTCCTACTTTGTCTTCCCTGAAATCAGCCACTTTATGCAAAATTGAATGTAGATGCCTTATGTACAGATTGATCAAGTTGCCAGTGAAAAGAGAGGGTCTCTTTTGTTGGCTGGAGAGACTAGACTTTCTTTCCGATGTAGTTCAAGTAACTCTCCCAGCTGCCAGACCTCTAGGTAGTTTTCACAGTCATAGACTCTCTCCTTATGCCCTGTGGCCAACAAAAAGAGAAAACAAAAACTCTAGGCCATTGGCCTCAAAACTAGGATGATGATTTCTGACGTCTAGCTTTACTTGTAGGTTTAAAATCCTAAATCTGTGGCTTCTACCTTCACATCCATCCAAACAAGATAAGCAAAATTCATCACTCCATTTTACTAGGGCATTATGTAAGGGAAAGCACAGAGAGAAAACTAAAATCTTTTGCCTTGAGAGCAAAATGCTCACCTTCCACTTCAAATAGGGCCAGTGAGACTGAGCAGAAAACATAGCTACCTGCCAGGTGTTATAACAAACGAAGGCAGGAATAGATCCTTTGTATAAATCAGGATTGTTCTCATTCTTGGAATGGGACACAAGTATAGGAGAGCCAGTCTTAGACATAGAAATACTCAAATATCAGAAAAACAAGTAAGTAGTTCCCCAGTGTGTTATGGGGCTTAGAGAGGTTTATCTTTTTGTTTGTATGGAAAAATTAAAAGAATACCAAGTTATATTTTGTGTACATATCAATTACCAAATAATATGCCCTAAATACAGTCCATCGTATTTCCTTTGATCTTTGAAATAGGCAAGTAGGTTTCATTTTCAGGAGCTCCTCTTAGCAAAAATATGCTCCCAGCATTATGTCCCCCCCTCACTACCTGACTCTTATCTTTTTGCTCTTAACTTAATAGGTTTATAATTTAACTCTTCCTGTTTCTTTTATTATAAAAGAAATTTGGAAGAACCAAAGGTATATAAAAGAAATGCATTGTTTTAAAGTAACAATAAAGGTCATAACTTGCAGTCAATAAAAACGCTTTTCTTCCTATTCCAAACCTATAGAGATAAAGCACAACAATAGCAAAACAATTAAATACATAGGTAAGATCAAAAGCAAGAGAAAGAAGTCTCTAGATGCCAGAACTGAAGCAGAAATTAAAAGGCGAGGGGAAAAAATGAAACGAGATGGGATCGGGAGGGAAACAAACCATAAAAGACTTAATCTCATGAAACAAACTGAGAGTTGCTGGGGGTAGAGGGTAGGGATAGGGTGGTTGGGTTATGGACATTGTGAAGCATATGTGCTATGGTGAGTGCTGTGAAATGTGTAAGCCTGATGATTCACAGACCTATACCCCTGGGGCAATTAATACATTATATGTTAATTTAAAAATTTTTTTTAAAAAAGAAAAGAAACTAAAAGCCATAACAGGAAGCAAGACAGCAGCAAGGAACCAAACTGTCAGGTGCCTTTGCATAAATCAGAGCATAGACCACCCTCTGAGTAGATTCACCCTTAGGGTGCAGAACTTGCTGAGTTCTGAGTTCTTACTGAGTCCCACCCCCTTGTCCAAATGCCCTTGGATAGGCCATAACCTGCCCAACTATACCCAGTGGCCCTGATAAGTGGGAAGAAGCTACAACACTCAGAGAGGTTTTGAAATTGGAAATAGGTCTTAGGAGCTGAGGGATAGAGTTGGGGTTTTTTTTTTCAAATACATTTAATTTAGTTGAGAGAGAGAGAGTGCACGCACACAAGAGAGTGGGAAACACAGATGGAGAAGGAAAGAAGCAGCCTCTGCACTGAGCCAAAAGCCCAAGGCAGCTGGATCCCATGATCCGAGATTGTAACCGGAGCCAAAGTCAAGAGTCAGACGCTCAACCACCTGAGCCAACCAGATGCCCCAAGGATAGAGTTTAAATGCATATATGAGGAAAGGACGCTAAGTCTTAAGTCCACAAAAGACAGCAGGCTGATTGTACACCCTTGCTCATAGTAACATTATTCTCAATAGCCAAAAGGTGGAAGCAACCCAAGTGTCTGTCAAAAGATGTATGAACAAAACAAATGTAGTATATACATACAATAGACTGTTATTTAGCCTTAAAAAGGAAGAGAGTTCTGACAAATGGACAAATCTTGATGACATTATGCTAAGTAAAATAAGCCAGTCACAGAAAGACAATACTTGTTGATTCCACTTATATGAGATACTTAAAATAATCAAATTTATAGAGATAAACAGTAAAATGATAGTTTTCAGGGACTGGGGGATGGAGGAAGAATGAGGAGTTATTGTTTAATGGGAATGAAATTTCACTTTGGGAAGATAAAAGTTTTGGAGATGAATGGTGGTGATGGTAGCACAAAAATGTGAACATACTTAATGCCTCGCTCTGCTTGCGCTCTTTCTTTCTCTCTCTCAAATAAATAAATAAATCCTTAAAAAAATAATAAACTTAACCAAGAAGGTGAAAGACTTTTGCTCTGAAAACTATAAAACATTGATGAAAGGAATTGAAGGTAACACAAAGAGGAAGATACTTCATGCTCATAGATTGGAAGAACAAATATTGTTAAAATGTTCTACTCAAAGCAATCCACAGATTTAAAGCAATCCCTTACAAAATACCAACAGCATTTTTCACATAATTAGAACAAATAATCCTAAAATTTGTATAGAATCACAAAAGACCCTGAGTAGCCAAAGCAATCTTGAGAAAGAAAAGTAGACTGAAGGTATCACAGTCCGAGATTTCAAGATATACTACAAAACTGTAGTAATCAAAACAGTAACATACCATCACAAAAATAGGCACATAGATCAATGGAACAGAATAGAGAGCCCCAAAATAAACCCACAATTATGTGGTCAATTAATCTTCAACAAAGGAGGCAAGAATATTCAATGAGAAAAAGACAAGTCTCTTCAAAAAATGGTGCTGGGAAAACTGGACAGCTACATGCAAAAGTATGAAACCTGACCACTCTCTCACACCCTACACAAAAATAAACTCAAAATGGTTAAAGACCTGAATATGAGACCTGAAATCCTAAAACTTCTAGAAGAGAGCACAGGCAGTAATTGCTCTGACGTTGGGCATGACAACATTTTTCTAGATATATTTCTTGAGGCAAGGGGGAAGAAAAGGAAAAATAAACGATTGGGACCATATCAAAACACAAAGTTTCTTCAGGGTGAAGGAAGCAATCAACAAAACTAAAAGACAACCTAGTGAATGAGAGGAGATATTTGCAAATGACATATCTGATAATGGGTTTGTATCCAAAATATATAAAAAACTTCTATAACTCACTATCCAAAAAACAAATAATCCAATTAAAAAATGGGCAGAAGACATGAAGAGACATTTGTTGCAAAGAGGACATAGAGATGTCCAATAAAAAAAATTCAACATCACTAATCATCAGAGAAATGCAAATCAAAACCACAATAAGATATTACCTCATACCTGTCAGAATAGCTAAAATCAAAAACACAAGAAACAAGTGTTGATGAAGATGTGGAGAAAAAGGAACTCTTGTGCACTGTTGGTGGAAGTGCAAACAGTACAGATACTATGGAAAATAGTACAGAGTTTCCTCAAAAACTTAAAAATAATTTTACCATATGATCCAGTAATTCCACTACTGGTCCTTGTCCAAAGAATATGAAAACACTAATTCAAAAAGATATATGCACCCCTATGTTTTTTGCAGCATTATTTACAATAGCCAAATTATGGAAGCAGCCCAATTGTCCATCAATAGGATAAATGCATAAAGAAATGTGGTATATATACACCATGGAATATTGCAAATCCTGCATGATCTCACAAATGTGTAGAATTTAAGAAACAAAACAAGCAAGGGAAAAAAAGAGATACAAAACAAAAAACAGACTCTTAACCATAGAGAACAAACTGATGGTTAACAGAGGAGAGAGGTAGGTGGGGGTATGGGTGAAATAGGTGAAGGGATTTAAGAGTACATTTATCTTGATGAGCACTGAGTACCATAGAATAGAATGTTGAATCACTATTTGTACACACTAATATAACACTGTATGTTAGCTATACTGGAATTAAAATTTAAATAAATAAGTTTCTCTGAAGAAAAAAGGATACGAAAACATTAATTCAAAAAGATATATGCACTCTTATATTTATTGCAGCATTATTTACAATAACCAGATTATGGAAGCAGCCCAATTTCATTGATAAATTAATGTATAAAGGTATAGCATACAGTGGAATATTACTCATTTAAAAAGAATGAAATCTTGACATTTGCAACAACACAGATGGACCTAGAGTATATAATACTAAGCCAAATAAGTTAGAGAAAGACACGTACTCTATGATTTCCCTCAAATGTGGGATTTAAGAAACAAAACAAATGAGCAAAAGGGAAAAAAAAAAAAGAAAAAGAAGAAGAAAGGCAAACCAAGAAACAGACTTTTAACTATAGAGAACAATCTGACAGTTACCAAAGGGGAGGTGGGTGGGAGATGGGTGAAATGGATGATGGGAATTAAGGAGGGCACTGTGTTGAGCACAGGGTATTGTATGGAAGTGTTGAATCACTATATTGTACACTTGAAACTAATATAACACTATGGGATGCCTGGATGGCTCAGTAAGTTGGGCATCTACCTTTGCCTCAGGTCATGATCCCAGGGTCCTGGGATCGAGTCCTACATCCTGCTCCTTGCTCAGCAGGGAATCTGCTTCTCCCTCTGCCTGCTGCTCCCCCTGCTTGTGCTTGCTTGCTCTGTCTCATAAATAAATAAAATCTTAAAAAAAAAAAAAAAAAAAAAAATATATATATATATATATATATATATATATAACTCTGTGTGTTAACTAACTAGAATTTAAATAAAAACTTTAAAAATTTTTTAAATTATAAAACAGAATTAGAAAATCTCTAATATTCAGTTTAAGGAAATAGTTGATACAGATAGAGCTCATCAAAGAATGAAACCACTAAATATATGGTTATTGGGTTGGAGAACTTTAAAATGGAAAGCTCAGACTGTCACCAACTGAACCTACTGATTAATCTTAGCATCACTAGTAATGACACAATCAGACATGCAAGTCTCCTGATTTGATACAATATGACACCAACTCTGAAGTATTTTTGTCAAAAATATTGAGACTGAGACTGACTTGCCTCTTAACCTGGTTTCCAATGACGAGAAAAAGGGATAGAGGAATAAGTTAGATGATCCCATAAGGAGATAGGCAAATTCAGAATGTGAGACATTCCAGGGCGCCTGGGTGGCTCAGTGGGTTAAAGCCTCTGCCTTTGGCTCAGGTCATGATCCCGGGGTCCTGGGATGGAGACCCACATCGGGCTCTCTGCTCAGCAGGGAAGCCTGCTTTCTCCTCTCTCTCTGCCTGCCTCTCTGCTACTTGTGATCTCTATCTGTCAAATAAATAAATAAAATCTTTAAAAAAAAAAAAAAAGAATGTGGGACATTCCACAAGACAATTTATCTAATTTGTTCTGTAAGTTAATGTCACATTAAAAAAAAAGAAAAGAAAGGGGGGGCTGGGTGGTTCAGTTGGTTAAGTGTCTGACTCCTGATTTTGGCTTAGATCATGATCTCAGTGTTGTGAGATCAAGCCCCAAAACTGACCTGCATCAGATTGGCGCTAGGCATGGAACCTACTTAAGATTCCCTCTCTCTCCCTCTCCTTCTCCCTCTCCCCCCTCTATAAAATAAAAAAATAATAATAATAAATAAATTTAAAAAGGAGGACTCAAGTAGATCAGTATTCTCACCAGAGATGATTTTGTCCTGGGAGGAACATTTAACAATTTCTGGAGACATTTTGGATTGTCTTAATGTGAGTAGTGCTACTGGAATCTAGGAAGTAGAGGCCAAAACGCTGCTAAACATCCTGCAATGCATAGGAAACACCACATACCAAGAATGATCTATTCCAAAATGTCAAAATGTCAGTGGTGTCAATTTCCTGTGCTAAAGGTAAATGAAAAGATGCAATAATCTGATTTAGTCTGTGGCTCTTATTTGGATCCTTGAAGAAGCCAAACCACAAGAAGACATTTTTGAGACAATCAGGAAAATTTGACTATAAGTTGGGTATTCAAGGATACTGAAGAGTGATTGCTGAGTATGATACTGGTATTGTGTATGGTATGTGAGAAAATGTGCCTGATTTTCAGAAATGCATACAGATATATGTAGGGATAAAATGGCATGATGTTTAGGGCTTTCTTTAAAAGATTTCAGCAAAAAAAATAAAACACATAATACTCTTGACAAACTATTGTTAAGTCTAGAATCTTGGTGATAGCTTTGTAAGAGTTCCCTACATATGTGTGTATATTTGATAAAATGTTTCATTCAAACACAATTCTTCAGAAAGAAGGATTTAGGGGCCCCTGGGTGGCTCAGTCATTAAGTATCTGCCTTCAGCTCAGGTCATGATCCCAGGGTCTTGGGATCAAGCCCCACATCGGGCTCCCTGCTCCACGGGGAGCCTGCTCCTTCCTCTCCCACTCCCCCTGCTTGTGTTCCCTCTCTTGTTGTGTCTCTCTCTGTCAAATAAATAAAATATTTTTAAAAAGAAAAGAAAGAAGGATTTAACCCAACAGGAAAAAAGAATAGACAAGAAACGATGAATGTTATTCATGGAGGAATCCTGTTGGACTGTGAGGACCCTTGTTCAGAATAGAAAGCACATGGTAAAGAAGCTGGTGCCTATACAGACCCTGAGATGAGTTGCATGGTGGCCAGGCACTTTCAGTCACAACTCAGTGAGAAGAAATAAGATCTCCTTGCTCAATGAAAGATAACATCTGAAAAAAGTATTTTAGTGGGTTCATACTAGTTCAGAAGCTATGGTTACACATATTTGCTGAAGAACAAGATTTTTCTCACTTTATTTTTGTAGTAGAGGCTTTTGAAAAATTGGAATACTCTAAGAATTTTTAGTATCAGGAAAACCACTGAGCTAACAAAGAGGGAATCTTCTAGTGTGCCTCTTGTTTCGCCATATCTTCAAAGAGACTATCATTTTTTTTTTTACATCTCAGTTAATTTGATGACTGACTTCTCAGAATATCAGGGACAAGATGAGTTTTCTATTTGTGAGTTTCTTTAGCTTGTTATTTTTTTTTAACTTTTTATTTCTATTCAGCGTAACAGCTTGTTATTATTGCAAAGTCCAGACACCTCATATGACCTCATTAGTGTGGGTGCAGTGATGGGTGTGTACCTCATGATTGGTAGTGACATTGGTGGAAAGTCAAAGCCATACTTGCACTGACCAAATAGAATTCTACTGTCTGCTGGAAAGTAACTATGGAAAAAATCACTCACTTGTATTGCAGAGGTAGGGACCACAATATGAGTGATTTTCACTGGGTGTAGTGGGTTGGATGATGCACCCTCCAATGAAATATCCAAGTTTTAATCCATTGTACCTGTGAATGTAAACTTATTTGAAACAGGGTCTTTGCAGATATAATTAAGAATCTTGGGGTAAGATCACTCTAGATTTAGGATGGACCCTAAATCCAATGGCTATGTCCTTAAAAGATAAAAGAGAAGAAAAGTATAAACCCAAGAGGGACACAGGGGGAAAGCTGTGTGAAAATGGAAGCAGATATTGGAGTTATGCAGCTACAAGCCAAAAGATGGCAAGGATTGCTAGCTGCCACCAGAAGATAAGAGCAAGGCATGGAATGAATTCTCTTTCAGAGCCTCCAAGAGGACCCAACCCTCTCAACACTTTGATTTTGGACTTCTGGCCCCAAGACTGTGAGTGAATAAATTTCTGTCGTTTTAAGTCACTGCATTTGTGGTAATTTCTTATGAAGATCTGGGAAACTAATATAATTGATGGGGGTAGATTCTCACAGAAATAACCTGATGAATTCAAAGAAATGATTCAAATTCTCAGATGGCAGAGGCACCTGGGTGGCTTGATGGGTTAATCTCTGCCTTCAGCTCAGGTCATTATCTCAGGGTTCTGGGATTGAGTCCTGGATCAGGCTCTCTGCTCAGCGGGGATCCTGCTTCCCCCTCTCTCTGCCAACCTCTGTGCCCACTTGTGATCTTCTTTCTGTTAAATAAGTAAATAAATGAAATTTTTAAAAAAATTCTCAGATGGCCTTAATTTGATTATTCATTCGTTCATTTTTCTCATTTATTCATTCATTCATCAAATATCCACTATTGACATATTTGGCCCCAAAATATAAACTGGGACTTTTTAAATTTTTTGACACATTCTTGTCCAAGTAAATTTGGTTACTGCTAACTTCTTAGGTGGGGGAATTTTTATTGTAGATATTTTGCACTCTACTTCAAAAGGGCTGTTATTTCTGGATTCTTGTAAGTTACCTTTGCATTCTGCCCAACAGTTGGCCAACAAATGGCAATAACAAAAGGTAAATTGAGACTTCTCTGTTTTCTCAGAATTTTATCTAAGGCCACAAAGTTGAAGATGCATGGCAATAAATACTTCCACACTGGGAAGATAAGGACTAGATTCATCTTTGCAGGATCAACAAAAAGATAAAATTCTTATCACACATAGTCTACATATAAGAAAAGAATTTGATTTTTTAAAAAAAAGAGTTTGAAAGGGATTCAAAGGAGCAAAGGATATTGGGATTTTTTTTTCCTCTTAGACTCTTTACAGCTGTGCTACATGTATGTTGCACAACTTCAGGGGGCACCATTCACCCTACAGCCATGAGATTTATGTAGTGTAATAACAATTTTCCAGCAGATGGCGGTAAAGTATCTGGAGGAGTAAGGTCCTTTCCTAACTCACACAAAGTCATATAGGCTAGTAAAAGCTCTGCTCTTTTTCCTTCTCCTCCACACTCCCTCAAGTCAAGTACACAGAATTCCAGGACAATCTTCACAGATGTTGGAATTGCCTGAAACAGGTGGCACTACCATCTCATTCCTTGGTTGAAAGCTGGCTGAGTTACAGAAACTCTTGGGCCTACCCCAGGGTACTTACTACCAGAGCAGAGCAGGGAGGCCTGAGAGAGCTTGACAAGGATCCCAGAAGTCTTAGACTTAATGCCTGTTCTTATCTGGAGAAGTTTGAAGGCAGGAGACTGGCTAGAACCATTTGACATCAAGACAAGGAGAGGGGAGTTAGAATTAGTTGCACTGCACTACAAACACTTGGCATGTCAAAAGTGCATGAATTCTTTGAGCCAAAAGGACACCTGGCTATAGGTAGCCAGGTGTGAACTCTCTGAAAGAACCTTGTCTGAGGAAACTACCTCTGACTGACAGCTGCCACACCCTCTCACCCCCTCATCCCCCACCTCCACCATCCCAAAAAGAGATGTACAACTAGAGGACAGAAAAGGTGAGGGGAGATCACCAAAGGTTACCCAGAAAAAAGATTACCTTTGGCATAAAAAGGTATGTGGAAGCCCACCACAGTTCTGCCAAAGAACCCATAAAAGTGTTCCACAAAGGAGAGACATTTCCACAACTGTAAGAAAACTATAAATCGCACCAGCCTTTGCCCATTTACCTGTTATCCATTCATCCCTCCCAACCCCGGAAGAGCCAGAAGCTGAAAAAAAAAAAAGCAGGCAGAGAAGGAAAAGTAAAAATGAAAAAACACGTTCTACCTCCCTTTCCTCAATGTGGGTTCCCTATTTACCAATCAAGCCTAAGGAATTGCTACTCCCGTATACACTTTTGTTCTGTCTGAAGAGAGCCTAGATTTTTATGTGGTCTCTCCCCCATGCAACTCACGTGCATTAGGGGAAGTGAAACATCCGAACGACAGCAACCCACTCTGTACCACCCCAACACTAGTTCTTATACTCTGACAACTATTAAACATAGTTCAAAGAAACTTTTAAAGATCTAAATAAATGGAAAGACATCTCACGTTCATGGATCAGAAGGCTTAATATTGTTAAAAGAAAGCAATTCTCCTCAAATTGATCTACACCTTTAACACAATTCCTGTCAAAATCCAAGCTGGCTCTTTTGTAGAAATTGACAAGTTGATCCTAAATATAGGATCCTAAATATAGAAATATAAGGAACCCAGAATCACCAAAACAAGCTTAAAGGAGAATAAAGTTGGAGGACTCACTCTGATTTCAAAATTTACTACAAAGCTACAGAAACCAAGACAGTGTGGTGCTAATATAAGAAGAGGCATATTGATCAGTGAGGTAGAACTGAAAGCCCAGCAATAAAACCCTCACATTCACAATCAATTGATTTCCTCCAGGATGCCAAAACAATCCAATCTATTCTTGGAAAAGAATAATCTCTTCAACAAACCGTGTTGGGATAACTGGATATTCTCATGCAAAGAAGTAAATTGGATCCCTTCCTCACATCATACACAAAATTTAGTTTAAGATAGATCAGAGACACAATTACAAGAGCTAAAATTATAAATTTCTTAGAATAAAACATAGAGGGGCACCTGGATGGCTCAGTCAGTTAGGCATCCAACTCTTGATTTCAGCTCAGGTCATGATTTCAGTGTCATGAGATTAAGCCCTATGTTGGGTTCCACACTGGCTGTGGAGCCTGCTTAAGAATCTCTCTCTCCCTCTGTGTCTGCCCCTCCGACCCCTCTCTCCCTCCCTCTAAAAAAAAAACGACAACATGGGGTAAATCTCCATGACCTCAGATTTGGCAATGATTTCCTAGGTATGATACCAAAGCACACATGACAAAAGAGAAAAATAAATAAATTGGGCTTCATCAAGATTATAAACCTTCGTGCCTCAAAGGATATCATCAAAAAACTGAAAAGATAACCCACAAAATGGGGGAAAGTATTAGCAAATTCTGTATTTGATAAGGAACTTGTGTCAAATATATAAAGAACTCTCAACAACTTAATAAGAAGAAAACCCAATTTTAAAATGGACAAATAGAGGCGCCTGGGTGGCTCAGTGGGTTAAAGCCTCTCCCTTCGGCTCAGGTCATCATCTCAGGGTTCTGGGATCGAGCCCTGTGTCGGACTCTCTGCTCAGCGGGGAGCCTGCTTCCTCCTCTCTTTCTCTCTGCCTGCCTCTGCCTACTTGTGATCTCTGTCTGTCAAATAAATAAATAAAATCTTTAAAAAAAATAAAATGGACAAATAATAAGCTTTGCGCAGTGGCAGTATCATAGCCAATGAGGTTTATCCAAGGCGTGATTACTGCTAATTAAAATGGACAAATAATATTAATAAACATTTCTCCAAAGAAGACAAAATGATCTATAAACACATGAAAAGATGCTCAATTATCATTAGCTTTGTGGAAATGCAATTTACATATGGAAATACAAATCAAAACCACAGTGAAATACCACTTCAAAATATTAGGGAGGCATTAGGGAGGCACCTGGGTGGCTTAGTTAAGCGTCTGCCTTTGGCTCTGATGGTAGTCTCGGGGTCCTGGGGATTGAGTCCCACATTGGGCTCCCTGCTTGGCCAGAAGTCTGTTTGTCCCCCTGCTCCTCCCTCCGGCTTGTTCTCTCAAATAATATGGAGGACATAGGGAGATGGAGAGGAGAAGGGAGTAGAGGGAAATTGGAAGGGGGGTAAACCATGAGAGACTATGGACTCTGAAAAACAATCTGAGGGTTTTGAAGGAGCGGGGTGGTGGGGGCTGGGAGGTTGGGGGAGCCAGGTGGTGGGTATTAAGGAGGGCACGTATTGCATGGAGCACTGGGTGTGGTGCAAAAACAATGAATTCTGTTACGCTGACAAGAAATTAAAAAAATAAATAAATTTTAAAAATAAATAAATAAATAAATAAAATCTTTTTTAAAAATAGCCATTAGGGGGCGCCCGGGTGCCTCGGTTGGACATCAGACTCTGTCTTGGCTCAGGTCGTGATCTCCCGCTTGTGGAATCCAGACCCAAGACTCTGTGCTTAGCCAGAGTCTTTTTGGGTTTCTCTCTCCCTCTGCCCCTCCCCCCTTAAATGGATGAATAAATCTTAAAAAAAGAAAAATAGCCAGTAGGATGACTGTCGGGGCACCTGCATGGCTCAGTAAGTTAATTGTCTGCCTTCCGTTAAGGTCATGATCATGTGTCCTGGCATGGAGTTCCGTGTTGGGCTCCCTGCTCAGCGAGTAGTCTGCTTCCTCTCTTCCTCTGCCCCACTTCCCCTCTCATTCTCTTTCTCTCTCTCAAATAAATGAATAAAAATCTTTTTTTTTTAAGGATAATTACAATGACTATAATTTTAAAAAGACATGATAAATGAGGATGCAGAGAAATTGCAAACTTCATTCATTATACATGAGAACATAAAATGGTGCAGACACTTAAGAAAACAATCGGACAGTTCTTCAAAAGATCAAGCGCAAAATTGTCACATGACCCACCAATTCTATTGCTGTATATACACTAAAAAAAAAAATGAAAAATATATCCACAGGAAACTCATACATAAATGCTCGTAGCAGCATTATATATAATAAGCAAAAAGCAGATAAAACCGAAATGTCCATTAACTGATGAATAGATAAATAAGCCGCTGCCTTTGGCTCAGGTCCTAATCCCAGGGTCCTGGGATCAAGTCCCGCATCGGGCTCCTTGCTCGGCAGGGAGCCTGCTTCTCTCGCTGCCTCTGCCTGCAACTCTGCCTGCTTGTGTGTACTCTCTCTCTCTGACAAATAAATAAATAAAATCTTAAAAAAAAAAAAAAAGAAATATCCAGAATAAGAAAATCTATAGAGATAGAAAATAGATTAGTAGTTGCCTAGGATGGAGGTCCCTAGGGGGAAATGAGAATAGGGTTTTTAACAGTGATGAAAATGCTCTAAAACTGATCTTGGTGATGGTTACACTAGTTGCACTACTAAGAACCACTTTATTCTTCACTTTATTTTATTGTTTAAAGATTTTGTTTATTTGAGAGAGAGAGAATGAGCAAGAGAGAGAGAAGGGGGGCAGACAGAGCAGGAGAAACAGACTCCCCTTGGGACTTTGATCCCAAGACTCTGGGGTCATGAACTGAGCCAAAGGCAGATGCTTAACCGACTGAGCCACCAAGGTACCCCAACTATTTACTTTAAATAGGTAAATTATATGTTAATTACATCTCCATAAAGCTGTTTCATATATATTTTAATTTTGAGGTCCATCCCTAGAGATTACAACAACTAAGTTGTAATCTCTAGGGATTTTAAAAAATTTCTCAGGTGACCCAAATGTGCAGCAAAGCTTGAGAACCACGGATGTGAACTAATCATGGTTAGTAACTTACTGAGATTGGTTTAGGTTTGGGCATATATACAACTCTTGACAACGAGATATTAGAAGTTGGCTTGGGGGATGCCTGGGAGGCTCAGTTGGTTAAGCAGCTGCCTTCGGCTCAGGTCATGATCCCAGTGTCGTGGGATCGAGTCCCGCATCGGGCTCTTTGCTCGGCAGGGAGCCTGCTTCTCTGTCTGCCATTCTGTCTGCCTGTGCTCTCTCCCTCTCTCTCTGACAAATAAATAAAATCTTTAAAAAAAAAAAAAAAGAAGAAGTTGGCTTGGATTTCTTGGAAAGCTATCTATGAGAGTTAAAGGAGAAGAAACCTCCTTTTTTGAATATTATGTCTGGAACTGCAGCAGCTGTCTTGTAACCATGAAAGGAGTTAATTCAAGGACAAATCTGACATACTAAGGATGGCAGAGAAGAAATATGGAAAAGTAACTGGAACCTGATTACTTAATTCAGCTGCTGAATTATATTGTTTCTATGTCATTTATTTCTGCTCTAATCTTTATTATTTCCTTCCTTCTGCTGGATTTTGGTTTTGCTTGCTCTTCTTTTTCTCGCTCCTTTAGGTGAAAAGTTAGATTGTTTATTTGAGATTTCTCCTGTTTCTTCAGATAGGCCTGTATTGCTATAAACTTCCCTCTTAGAACAGCTTTTGCTGCATCCCAAAGGTTTTGGACCATTGTATTTTCATTTTCATTTGTTTCCCTGTAATTTTTTATTTCTTCTTTGATTCCTTGGTTGACCAATTCACTGTTTAGTAACGTTATTTAACCATCATGTATTTGTGATCTTTCCAGATTTTGTGTGTGTGTGTGTGTGTGTGTGTGTGTGGTTGATTTCCAGTTTCATAGCATTGTGGTTAGAAAAATATGCATGGTATGACTTCAGTCTTTTTGAATTTACTGATACTTGTTTTGTGGCCTAATATGTGATCTATTCTGGAGAATTTTCCATGTGCACTTGAAAAGAATGTGTTTTCTGATTTAGGGGAATGTTCTGAATATATATGCTAAATCCATCTGGTTAAGTGCATCAATCAAAGCTACTGTTCGCTCATTGATTTCCTGTTTGGATGATCTGTCCTTTGATGTAAGTGGGGTGTTAAAGTCCCCTCTGTTATTGTATTACTATCAATTAGTTCCTTTATGTTTGTTATTAACTATTTTATGTATTTGGGTGCTCCCATGTTGTTTGTATAAATATGTATAATTGTTATGTTCTCTTGTTGGATTGTCCCCTTTATTATTATATAGGATCCTTCTTTGTCTCTTGTTATAGTCTTTGTTTTAAAGTCTATTTTGTCTGCTGTAAATACTGCTACTCTGGCTTTCTTTTGACATCAATTTGCTTGATAAATGTTTCTCCATCCCCTCACTTTTAATGTGCAGGAGTCTTTAGGTCTGAAATGAGTCTCTTGTTAGGTAGCATATAGATGCATCTTTTTTTTATCCACTCTATCACCCTATGTCTTTTGATTGGAGTGTTTAGTCCATTTACATTCAAAGTAGTTACTGACAGATAATGTGTTCATTGTCATTTCATTACTTATTGTGACTTATTGTGTGGTTGATGTTGTTTTTAAGATTTTATTTATTTATTTGACTGAGAGAGCACAAGCAGGGAGAGCAGCAGGCAGAGGGAGAGGGAGAAGCAGACTCCTTCCCGAGCAGGGAGCCCAGTGTGGGGCTGGATCCCCGGACCCTGAGATCACAGCATGAACCAAAGGCAGATGCTTAACTGACTGAGCCTCCCCTGTTCTTTACTCCTCTCCCCTTCCACCATGTTTTAGGTATATAGTGTTATATTTTAACATTCAATGGACAGTTGGGCTCTTTCCACAGTTTGGCTATTGTGGACATTTCTGCTATGAACACTGGGGAAAGAATCCCTTTTAATATTTCTTGTAGGGTTAGGTTAGTGCTCATGAACTCCTTTAGTTTTTGTTTTTTTTTTTTTTTTTTTTTTTTTTTTTTTAAGATTTTTATTTATTTGACAGAGAGAGATCACAAGTAGGCAGAGAGGCAGGCAGAGAGAGAGGAGGAAGCAAGCTCCCCGCTGAGCAGAGAGCCCGATGCGGGGCTCGATCCCAGGACCCTGAGATCATGACCTGAGCCGAAGGCAGAGGCTTTAACCCACTGAGCCACCCAGGCGCCCCTGAACTCCTTTAGTTTTTGTTGGTATGAGACACTCCTATTCTGAATGATAACCTTGCTGGGTATTCTTGGCTGCAGATTTTTCCTTTCAGCACATGCCACTCCTGTCTGGCCTACAAAGCTTCTGATGCAAAATCTGCTTATGTCCTTATAGGGTTTCCTTTGTATATAACTGTCTTCTCTTGCTGCTTTAAATTTTTTTTCTTTATTATTACTTTTTGCCATTTTAAACACTTTATGTGTCTTGGTGAGGACCTTGTAGGGGTGAATTTGGGGGGAGGAATCTCTGTGCCTTCTGGATCTTGTTATCTGTTTCCTTCCCCAGATTAGGAAGTTTTCAGCTATTATCTCTTCAAATAAACTTTCTGTCCCCTTTTCTCTCTCTCCTTTTGGGATCACTATAATGTGAATAGCATTCTACTTGATGGAATCACTGAAAAGACTATTTTCAATTCACATAATTTTTTCCCCTTTCATTTGCACAGTTTGGTTCTTTTCATTACTCTGTCTCCAGGTCATTAATTCATTCCTCTGCTTCCTCTAGCCTGTTATTTTATTCCATCAAATGTACTTTCAATTTTATTTATTTTGTTCTTGATGTCTGATTGGTTCTTTCTTCTCTTTTTGTTGAGTCTCATAGATGTTCCCCACTCATTTCTCACGTCCAGGGAGTATCTTTATGATCATTACTTTAAAGATTTTTTTAAGGATTTTATTTATTTATTTGAGAGAGAGAGAGGAGGGGCAGAGGGAGAGAAGGAATCTCAAGCAGACTTTGTGCTGAGCACGAACCCAACATGGGGCTCAACTTCACAACCCCGAGATCATAACCTGCACCAAAACCAAGAGTAGGATGGTTAACTGACTGAGCCTCCCTTCATGATCCTTACTTTAAATTCTCTGTCAGGCACATTATATCCGTTTTTGCTTAAGTCTCTTGTTGTGGTTTGGTCCTGATCTTTCATTTGGGACATATTCATCTGTCTCCTCATTTTTTCTAACCCTCTGTGTCTATTTTTGTGTGTTAGAAAGTCAGTTACATCTCTTGCTTTTGAGAGTAACGTGCTTATGAAGATAAGGTCCTATAGTGCCTTGCAGTGCAGTGGCACCTGTTTCCCTGGGCCTGGTGCTTCAGAGAATATCTCCTATGTGTGTGCTGTATATACTCCGCTTTTAAGTCTTAATAACATTTTCCTCATTTCCAGTTGTTTGCATGGGTTCTCTTTGCTTGTTGTGGGGAATGTTCTGTCCCCAGCAGGAGTAGGGCACTTTTTAACAAAGTGTGCGCTGGTCTGCCTGTGAAATGAGACATGCCACTGCACCCTGAACTGAGGTCCCACAAAACACATGGGTTTGGAGTCAAGGTGTTATTTATTCACATGCTAGTTTGTAAAAATTCCTGAATACAATAATTATTTCTCCTTTATTAAGCTACCTGTTTAATTTTTCTTTTTTGTTCCTATCTTGATTTTATCTTGGGGGCTATTGGTTTCGGTCAGGTTTTTTTCTATTTGTATTCATTGCCTTTGTTTCTTGCTATTTTGTGCCTATATGCTTCAGAGGTATTTTCTTTCCAGTGTGGGAAGAAGTCATACACAGTACCTATCTGGAGATAGTAATACTTTAAGATGTTCCTTTAAATCTATAATGTTTATGGAAGTAAAATCCAGGGTATTTTCTTGTCCTTGGTATCTGTGAGTGACCATTCATCCAGGGTAATCAAAGGTCTGAAAGTTTTTCAATTCTTTTTGGTGTTGATAACGAGAATAACAAACTTGCTTGAAGGGTTACTTTAAGTATAGAGTGACTTCAACCTACTCAACATATACCCTCCAAGGTGTTGGCTCCTAGTTAAAAAATATCCTCTAAATGGAGACCATGCTTGCTAAGGGCTATTCTGAAATTCATAGTATGGATTTGAGCCCAAAGTCTAAAACCTCAGAACTATAAGCAGGAACCGAACTGGAATGAGTTACTGCATTAGCCCTGAAGGTGAACATGGAGTAAAACAGGACTCGTGGAGGCTCTGGAAATGACACGTGCCCCCTTCTCTAGAAAGATTGCACAGCAACCTCCCTGAGTCTTCCTGACACTAATGGCTATTGTCTACTCAAAAGATCAAATCAAATAGAATTCCCCTTAGGAAGAAAATACTGATTTTACACTATGTGATACTTCCTTTTTATTTTTTCCCTCCATCCGCAAAATAAAGGCTTTTTTTGTTGTTGTTTCCTATCTCTGTTTGTTGACTGCTAAACCTTCTCATACCTGTCAGGCTAGCTGATCAACAAACATCTATGTATGTGGTGCTATGCTGGGAGGATGGCCAAGAATTCAAGGAGTTGGAAACCCTTCTGATGGGGGGGCAAACTTGCAGGGAAAGGGGGAAATGTTTCTTCCCAGAAACCTAGCAAAGCTTAACCTCAATGTCACAATTCAGGTTGCCCTCCCACTCCATGGTTCTTAACCCTGATTGCATATTAGAATCATCTGAGAAGCTTCCCACTTCCAAACAATTGAGTCAGACTCTCTGGAGTTTGAAGTCCCCGGGATGGTTATTTTATTAAAGCTCTCCAAGTGATTCCAGTGTGCAGACAGAGTTAAGAATCCCAGCCTTACATTTAAGAATGTAAGTTCATATGCATGCTATGACTGTGTCTACTGCCTAAGTAGAAATCATTGATAAGCCTAAGAAGCACATGGAGAGATTTACATTCTCTGTTTCTCACCATATAAAAAAACTACCCAAACCAACACTGCTCAGCACGACACCACTGGCTGATGCAGCACATTCCTGACAACCATTATCCCGAGGTCCCTGTGAATCACTACACAGGTTTTTTTAGTTAGCCCTATTCTCCTCCCACATGGGAGTAGGAAGGAGCTGTCTCCATTGCAATAAGCAGCAGACTAGGTAGGACACAGAAGACTTGGATTCTAATCTCCTTCTTCCCCTAACTAGTTGTAAGGCACAAGGCAGATCATTTTAATATCTCTGAGAGCTTATAAAATGGGATGACTTAACTGTCTAGTCTATTTCACAGACATTCATGAATATCAAATAAAATGTGAAAACAATCATAAACAATAAATTGCCATGTCACGATAACAACATGATTATGCTTAAGATCCCCTGGGACAAAGCAGAGTTCCTTCTTCCCTTATTTTCTCTAGGTAGTTCCCAATGCAGTGTCGCCTTTACTCTTAAGAGAGAGCATGTAGAAAAAGAGGTGGAGAAAGAGGGGCACATGTATAAAAAGGCATTTTTGCATAGTTTAGGAAAGAATACCATGTACCCATTAAGAAAACGAGATTGTTCTTTATGACACACACAGAATGATGTTAATGATACATTGTTAGGTGAAAAAACTAAGTTGCAATACAGTACGTAGGGTATGCAAAATTTATATAAGAATAAGTTTGTTAGTGCATGAACCATGTCTAGAAGTATACATTCCAATCTGTCGACACCAGGATTTTTTGAGAGGGAGACTTTTATTTTTTCTTTGTTTATTTCTGTTATATTTGAAGAGTTTGACGATGACTGTATTTCATTTTCATAATCTTCAAATACATACTGAAATGCAAATCAGGGGGAAAGAGAGGTGGTGAGGGTTTTACAGCCTAACGTTAGTAAAGAG
This sequence comes from Enhydra lutris kenyoni, assembly GCF_002288905.1. Taxonomy (NCBI): domain Eukaryota; kingdom Metazoa; phylum Chordata; class Mammalia; order Carnivora; family Mustelidae; genus Enhydra; species Enhydra lutris. The sequence goes on along the minus strand of NW_019154088.1, from coordinate 18,700,595 downwards.
TCAGAGAAAATGTAATTGCCTTAAAGTTGTGCTCATGCTTGTGTCCAGACAAAGCATGTTCCAAAATTGCCCAATTCTCACAGTCCTTTTAATCAACAACTTTAAGAATTCACAGAGAAGATAAGAGGTGGCAGAAGGCTGAAAATGGTCAAGAGTTCTGCTTTTCAAGAAGGAGGAAAGTATACATTCTGGAAATCACAAACTACAAAGCTTGAGACTGATCAGGAAAAATCTAGAATGGATTATTAAACAATTGGTGAACATTTAAAAGGGCATATGGTGATCATCAGCTGACATGGATTCACTAGGAACAAACCAAGACAAAATAATGCATTTCTTTTTGGTAGATTAACTAGATTATCATAGTAGCTCAGGGGAATATCTCAGACTTAGTATATCTTGATTTCAGCAAAGCTTTTCACAAAATCACTTACATCATTTTGGAAAATATGTGAAATGCAAATTATTAAGTGATTCATAGCTAGTTAAATATCATATTTATATATTGGAGCGTATGCATCCAAGAGAGTGCTGGTCTTTGGTCCCATTTTCTTTTGCATTTTTATCAACAAAATAGACATTGATGACACAAAGATGGGAGAACTAGCTCACTAGTTAAACCTATATTCAAGATATTCTTAGTTTATTTGAATGTCAAACTGAAACCAATGAAGAAACTAATGGGTTATAGGATGAGAAATTTCCATTCCATGTAAGTAAGACTTCTTAACTACAGTTGTCCAACAATGGATTAGGCATAGGTTTTCAGTTAAAAAAAATCAGGAGGGTGAGGGAGATGGGCCTATCAAATGTTCTGCAAATGCAAAATTATTTGATTCCAACTAGAAAATTAATAACAGACACTAAGTACCAACACACTGCAAAGATAATGAAAAACAATATAGGGCATAATGTTTGTTTTCAATAGACAAAATAAATCTTGAATGGAACCCTGAAGAATCAGTAAATGGGTATAGATACATGGAACAGGGTATGTCATTCCAGGATGTTGTAAAGCATAGAAGCAAGACTAACATGGCATTTTCCAGAATTGTGAAATGACTGACCTGGCTGTGGCTTTGGTGAATAAGGGAAAATAAGGCTGGGACTAGATAGAGAAAATCTGAAACCAGGAAAGAAGTTTATTCTTTGTACAATGGAGAAGGGATCAGTCAGGCTCTGCTTTCAAGCATCAGAAACCAAATCAGACAAACTTCAAAAGAGTTTACTGGAAAAATATCAGGAGCTCACAGAATCAATGGGAAGGTTTGGAAACATTAGAAAGCAAAGTAACCTCCGAGGGCTAAAAAGCAGGAACCAGAGGCATGGCCTTGAGGCAGGCCATGTTAGGGTAAATGAATACCCAATAATATTTGATCCCTTTATCACACTATTAAGGATTCAAATAGATGGATAGAGGGCTCCTGGGTGGCTCAGTCGGTTAAGTGGCTGCCTTTAGCTCAGGTCATGATCCCAGGGTCCTGGGGTCGAACCCTGCATCAGGCTCCTGGCTTGGCAGGGAGCCTGCTTCTTCCTCTCCCTCTGCCCCTCCTGCTTGGTCTCTCTCTAATAAATAAATAAAAGCTTTTAAAAAAGAAACCAAATAGATGGATAGAGAGTTTCAAAGTCCTAGCTTGGGTCACATGCACTTCTCATTGCTGAGGAAGATGAGTACTGAATTAACAGTTTTTCCAGACTACATCCAATGACAGATAATTCCCCTGAAGGGAAATGAGGCGTGAAGGAGAAATAAGTGCTGAGCAGCTAAAGACAATAAAATCTCACTACTGGCACCATTGGCAGCTTTGAGCAAGGTAGCAATGCGTCGAAAATAGTGCTATCGGGAGATTTGGAAATTTGCAAATGGACTAGAGGAATGGGAACCGAAAAAATGGGGGGTGGAGGCTAAATAGGTGGAGCACAGAGGATTTTTAAAGCAGTGAAACTGCTCCACATGATACTATAATGATGAATACATGTCATTATATATTCATCCAAACCTCTGGAATATACACCATTAAGAGTGAACTCTAATGTGAACTATGAACCTTGAGGGGTTATGATGCGTTGATGTAGGTTCATCAGTTTTAACAAATGTATGACCCTGGTTGGGGATGTTGATAATGTGGGAGGCTATGTATGAGTGGAGGCAGGGAGTATACAAGAAGTCTCAATACCTTCCTCTCAATTTTGCTATGAACCTGAAACTGCTGTTAATAAATAGTCTCTTTATTAAAAAAAAAAATAAAGAAAGTGAAGGCAGATAGTGAGTTCTCTAGGGTTAGAGGCTGGCGATGAGAATAAGATAAGAATGATGTTAAAAGTAAAAACAGTAAGTCTTAATAACTACCTAGATGTTCAGGACAGGAGAGGTACATGTTGAAAATAAGAGGAATGGAGGACTGGAGGAATGATGAGGCTTGAGACTGGAGGAATGATGGTGGTAGATGTAAGAAAACCTGGAAAGACAGCGGTATCTAGGGTGGAGGTGAAGATAATGCTCACGGTGTTGAGTTTTGCTGATGGTGAAAATGTGCAGTAGGAAGTAAGAAAACAGGGTATCCAAGAGGACTTGTTTGGAGATACAGTTGTAGGAGGATTTGGCATACAGAAGATAATTTAAGTCAAATAAAGCTATCTTAAAAATATGTAAAATGGTGAACAGAAAGAGTGACAATCCTCCCTCTAAAATGTGGGAAAAAAAAAAGAAAGAAACAGTGAACCACCCCCCCCCCAAAAAAGGAATCTGTAGAAAAGGTTTTGGGAATTTAGGAGAACTTTAACTTTTTACCATGAGTAGTATTACATTTTTCCATTTTTATTCCTTATTTCATTTTCTTCCTCTACCCCAAACAGTCTAATTATATGTCCGTATGCATGCATATATTCCTGTAAAATATGTGGGGCTTTGTGACATTTGTGTGTTTGAATGTAAGTAAGTGGCATTTGCTGAAGAACTCATTGTGTTATTTCTTCACTCACCACATCATGTTGCTCTAGGGACAAGAAAGCCAAATTGCTCTTAGAAATAGCTGTAAAGCTCACATTTCTATCAGCAGATTATGGGAGCTCCCATTTCTACACATTTCTGCCAATAGTTAGTAATATCTAATTTTTTGGTGTCTATAAAGTTGTAACTTTTTGATCAAAGTTAATTTTTTTCCTAATGAGTTTGAATATCTCTTAAGATTTCAAGTTTCTCCTTTAATAAATTGCTTGATTATATCCTTTCCTTATTTTTTTCTAAGTTTGTTTGTATTTGTTGATTTCCATTGGTAATGTTTATGTTCCAGGGCTGTGTATTTCAAAATAGTAGCTACTAGCCATTGACCATTAACTATTCAGACATGAGCTATTGGGTACATGAAGTATGGCTAGTCCAAATTGACATGTGCTGTAAGTGTAAAATACACACCAAATTTCCAAGAGTCAATACAAAAACAATGTAAATTATCTCATTACTAATTTTTATATTGATTGTGTGTTAAAGTTGTAATATTTTAGATATATTGTGTTAAATTAATTTTATGTTTATTTTTACTTTTTATAACATGGCTATTAGAAAATTTAAAATTATATAAATGGCTGGCATTTGTGGCTTGCATTGTATTATGTTGGACATAATGTTCTAGATACTCTTAGTTGGTATTAGTTTTTTGGGTTTTGTTTTGTTTTGTTTTGTTTTTTAATTTCATAGACAGAGACCACAAGTAGTCAGAGAGGCAGGCAGGGAGAGAGGAGGAAGCAGGCTCCCTGTTGAGCAGAGAGCCCGATGCGGAGCTCGATCCCAGGACCCTGAGATCATGACCTGAGCTGAAGGCAGAGGCTTTAACCCACTGAGCCACCCAGGTGCCCCCTTAGTTGGTTTTAGATGTTGAAATATCTTCTCTTACTCTGTCTTCCATCTCAAGTTCATTTACTGTCTTTCATGAAATCCATCCTTTTATCTCTGGACTACCACATTACACACTCTGGGGGAGGCATTCACATCAGGATCTATGTAAATGGCCCCCTGGAGTTCTGCAGTGGATAACATGTGTAGCCGTACATAGCTCTGATATTCTTTGTGAATTGCACTTTGTGTCTCCTGTTTAAGAACTCCTTCCCCACAATCTGATCACAATGATATTTTCTTTGTATTATTTGTATAATTTAAAAAGAAACATAATATGGCGTTGTATCATAAAGAAGCCATTAAAGATAGTGGTTTATAATGCCAAAAATATGCAGAGTTCAGCCAAAAAGGATGACGGTAGAGGAAATAATTATGTTGGATTTTATGATTTTGACAGCAATGTTATCTTTCTAATTATGTTTTATATAGGCAAGTGTTAAAATTTGCATTCCAAAGAGCATGTTAACAGATGGTGGGGAAGGCAGGCCACAAGCATGCTGAATGACAGGCTAATTCCAGTTTTTAGTCTAAATATCTGCTGAAGTTAATTGTCACAATAAACAAATAAGCTTGATATGGATCATAAAGACTTGGTTGTAATTATGAAGCTTATAAGATAATGGTTGGATTTCCACTTATATCATTCTGAAACATCATTTGGGGCACATTACTTGCTTACTCTGGAAAGTGAACGTCTCCATTCCCTGTCAGATCAAAAACCAAGCTACTCAAATCTGTCAGTAGAAACACCTATAAACTGGCCCCACCCCATTTCCCATGTCTCATCTCCCAAACAGATTGTATATTGGACACAGTTGGTACCATGTCTTACACTCATACTTCCTCATCAACAACCTGGGAGATGTCATGGTTAAAAACTGCAGCATCAGGCAAATAGGACACTATGTTTCTTAAGTCAACTAAAATTCACTAAACTATTTGAGTAAATGCTTTGTGCTTAGCGTGAAATGGCAAAATTTATTTAAGCAACTGTATTCACCTTGAAGTAACTCACCTGACCTCATACAAAGAAAAATGCTAATGGCAGAAGCAAGTCGAAAATAACATGTTCAAAATGAGATATCAAATGATAAGGTATTGAAAGGTTGAGGTCAACCTCAGAACTGCTAATATGCCCATTACAACCACAGAAATACAGGTTTACAGTAACAAGATTGTAGTCTTCTTTAAACCCTTTAATTCAAGAGAGAGGCTGAAAGTTTACAAAAATGCCAAAGGTAGTGGGATAGACTCACATCAGACCAAGTTTAGGATGTTTAGGGATTGAGGTCATTTATTCTTGATTAATACTGGGAATTCCGTCTCACTTTAGGTATTAGCGCTTACTGGAATTTATAACAGTGAAGTCCAAATTAAAAGCTGACCCTTCTTCTTACTCAGCCCCCAGCTATAGGCTTAATTATGATTGTGTGAATGTATAATTTTCATTTTGAAGGGTTTATGATACTTGTGGTACAAGTCTGGGCATTATGTTAAGAAAACCAAATGTTTTTGATCTGTCTCATGACAGTTATAACTTCAGTGTCTAGAGAAAAAATGTGCAGAGACAAGAATTTGTCTATCAATATTATATCTGACATTGAATGGAAATGCATTTCCCAAAGCAAAATTAAAAGTTACACATTTTTAAAAATTGAGCTGTGATTTTTCCCCCAAGTTCACTGATGCTTCTCCAGGTCCACTCTTCCTTCTGGATTCATTCTTTTTTTTTTTTTTTTCAAGATTTTATTTATTTTTTGGAGAAAGAGAATTAGAGAGAAAGAGAGAGAGCCTGAGAGGGAGGAGGGTCTGAGGAGGGAGAAGCAGACTCGCTGCAGAGCAGGGAGCCCAATGCGGGACTGGATCCCGGAACTCCAGGATCATGACCTGAGCTGAAAGCAGTTGCTTAACCAACTGAGCCACCCAGGCACCCTTCTGGATTCATTCTTCTTGCTAAAAATACATTTTCTGATTTTTTTTTTCATCAAGTATCTATGGATAGTAAATCCTCTTAGTATTTGTGTATCTGAAAAAGTCTTTTGCCTTACTCTTCAATGATAATCATGGTATAGACTTTAATTTTGATAATCACTCAAAACAAAAGTATACATTCACACAGCCATAATGAAGCCTCATCACATTGAAGATACTATTCTGTTTTCTGGCATATATATTTGCTGATAAGGACCCTAATTGGTTTTCCTCTCTAGTCAATCTTCTGTTAGTTTTAAAAGTCCTATTTTACTAAGAGGTAATTAGGTGTTAATTTTTAAAAATGTAGCTCAAACATAAATGTATTCTTTATGGATTTTATATTTTTTGTCTGAGAGTTTCTCTTTAGATAGAAATATATGGTGTCCCTTGAGCAACAAGGTGTTGGAAGCTTTGTATGAGATGGTTTCATTGTTACTTATTTCTGAGCTCTATGGATTTCACACATTTTTATATTTGTTTCTTGGCTTGAGACAGTCCTCGTTTAGGATAACTCCCACTCAGTAGTCCCTGAGGTCTCCTTCACTTGCATGTCATCCTATTTCCATCCATGACAAATTGGCTCACATTTGCAATGACTCTCAGCCATTGGGCTTTCCTGATCCCCACTCTTGGACAGCATAATAATATCACAGCTCCCTGCAGGCCCAGCACCTCGGGTCCCATACCTAGATTTGTCAAACCCAAAGGCAAAAGTCAGTTTGTTTCTTCCTCAGAATGGCAAGGCTTCAGCTCCTTTTCCCTACTACTAGGAGCTTTTTTTCCCTTGCTTTTGAGCTTGGCTATATAGATTCCTCAAATTAGTATGTTTTTTTAATCCAGCATTTCTGTGTGTGAAGTAGGGCAAAAAGATTCTATTCAGTTCACCAACTTGGCTAAATCTTTCCACATTACCTTTTCCACTGTGGTACAGATAATCTTGAGAAACCATAGAGTAGATCCAAGAACAAATGTTAACTGGGACTTCCTGTCTGTCTGCCTTAGCCATCAAAGCCATCGAAACAAAATTGGAAGACTTTTCCTTTACAGGACCACCATAAAATCTGAAGACAACTTATTAAAAGTGACAACTGTATGATAGTAGAAGCATTCAAAGCTTTTTTTTTTTTTTTTTGGCAATTATAGATGTGTTCAAGTGCAAAATGTGTCTAAGGAGCAAAAAATTTCTGAGATCAATCATTTCATCCTGATTAGTTGTTAGTTAAGACCAAAATAGAAGAGAATAAAAGCTAATCCTCACATCAAAATTAGTGCAATGAAGAGTAGTCTTTTGTTGAAGCACTGATGAGATCATGTCTAGTCCAAGCAGAAGCCTGTCAATCTCATACTGTGGTTTATGTTTAATCAGGTCTTTGTTTTCAAGTGCACAAATAATAGAATTCAATCTAAGATTTACACATTGCTGACTCAAATTTCATTAACTTGCAGCTTTGATGTTGTGTCTGGTTGTCCATGGAGCATGTGGACTTACAGTCTGCATAAAGTTGATCAGAAATTTTCTTGGAGTTCCTGGGTGGCTCAGTCATTGGGCGTCTCCCTTAAGTTCAGGTCATGATCCTGGAGTCCTGGGATCAGTCTCTGCAACAGGCTCCCTACTCGGCGGGAAGCCTGCTTCTCTCTCTCCAACTCCCTCTGCTTGTGTTCTGTCTCTCACTGTGTCTCTCTTTGTCAAAGAAATGAATAAAATATTTTTTAAAAAATTTCTTGATGATATGTATAAATCAAAGAAGTACAAACTAAGAAGCCTTTTTTAAAAAAATGTTTTTTTTTCAAATAATATTAACTAATATTATTGAGTGCTTACAACATGCCAGGTGCTATACTCTGTAGAGACTTTGGTGTACAATTGTATACCTATAAAATTGCACAAAGAAATTAACACATGAGACTAATAAAGTTTATATTCAAATCTTGTTAATAAATTCCTACACCTCTTTTGGAAAGTAATATGGCAACATAGGTAGCAAAAAGCATAATGTTTATTTTTTGAAATCATTAAGAACACTCCTGAGAGTATATGCTATGGAAATAATTTAACAGAAGTTTATAACTATGTGCATAAAACTGTTTGTATATAATAATAAACAATCAGAAACAAGTTATGAGTTACACTCTTTTAAGTTTCAAGCCATGTTAAGTAATGGTGCTTTTTTTTTTTAAAGATTTCATTTATTTATTTGACAGAGAGAGATCACAAGCAGGCAGAGAGGCAGACAGAGAGAGAGAGAAGGAAGCAAGCTCCCCGCCAAGCAGAGAGCCTGATGCAAGACTCCATCCCAGGACCCTGAGATCACAACCTGAGCCGAAGGCAGAGGCTTAACCCACTGAGCCACCCAGGCACCCTAACGGTGGTTTACTGAGAGATAACAACATGGCTTATAGGAACAGCACACAGTTACAAAACTGGAAGGCCTTAAAATATAAGACTTTTAGTTATATTGCCTTCATCAGCACACCATTAACCTCTCAATACTCTGGTACTCTGCTTTTAAGGAGACTTGGATACTATTTAACTCTATTTCTGCTATTCCTACTACTACCGCACTATATCTGTGAGTTCTCAAATTCAAATGCCCTCAAAAAGGTTATCTGATTGTTTTGGATGTTCACTATGCAATATTGGGGATCTTTGTTGGGTAGAGCTTTTACAAAATCTATACCATAGACCTCTGACCAGAGTCCAGTATCATCATCAGAGTACTGATCCATTCAGGAGTAGTAAGGTTAGTAAGGCCGTATGATACACTTTTTTCCTTTAATCTTGAAGTTACATTATTTTTGTAAACTAAAAGATAAAATAAAAAGTTTCTTATGGAACATTACTTAGTTATACACCTAATATAAGTTGCCCTTAATTGTTCATTTTAAAATAAAAGTATGGGGCGCCTGGGTGGCTCAGTGGGTTGGGCCGCTGCCTTCGGCTCAGGTCATGATCTCAGGGTCCTGGGATCGAGTCCCGCGTCGGGCTCTCTGCTTGGCAGGGAGCCTGCTTCCCTCTCTCTCTCTCTCTCTCTCTCTGCCTGCCTCTCCATCTACTTGTGATCTCTCTGTCAAATAAATAAATAAAATCTTTAAAAAAAATAAAATAAAATAAAATAAAATAAAAGTATGATCATACTCTGTTCAGCATGATTCATATTTGTAGAGAGACTTCTGAAATTCGGAAAGGTCATAGCCCAGCAGAGAGAGGCTTCATTATGTAACAATTACTGAGATTCTATAACAAGAAAATATAGTGCATTCATTTCTCATCTCACGGACCTTAATAAATCTGTTCCTGATATGAATCCTCAAACTATAATTAGAGGAAAAGACAAACTCTTGTTAGATAGAAGAAAGAATGCTAAGCGAGATTTACTTGTACCGTATCAGAGTAAAACATGTCTAGAAAAGAATTGTCCATGTTATGGAAGGGCAAGATGAAAAGAAAATTTATGAAAAATATCAAGCATGAGCAAGCTAGAAGAAAACACAAAGTGAGTGTACTCAGCAAAGAAAACAGTAATAAGCAGTGGATCGTGGCATACCAAATGCGGTCTGGAAAACATAAAGAACAGAAAAAGTGCAAGAGTTCTCTGTGCTGGCATGTTTATGATAAGATAAGAACTTATTATAAAATGAAATAACAAACAAAATGAGATCTGTAAAAGAGAATTTGTAAAACAAATTAAGACAGTATCAGTCAGTATTCAATTATGAGCCAGAAACCATTAGTTATTCTAACCAAAGGAGTTAAAGAACTATTAACTAATTACTGAAATGTTAAAAAAGAAAAGGAGAACACAGAGATTATATGTTAGATATATATTAGAACAAAATATAGATACAGATACGTAGATATGCATACATTGCAAGAAGGAGTTTCCACCCCAGAGCTGGGAAATAGAGGGAAGAAGTTAGAATAATTAAAACTTAGAAGCTTTGAGAAGGGGCCCCAAGGAACTTAATATCAGACCTCTAAGAAGGGAGTGTTACCTAGCTGGTGTTGGGATCTCTTAGCTCTCAGAGGGGCTCCATAGAACTGGGACCCAGAACTCTAAGAAGAGGTACTGGCCAGCTGGCCCTGGGGTCTCTGAGGGGCAGTGATGAGGCTGGTTCCACAAAGTTAAACAAACTCTGACTATAAATGGGACTGTGATACTGGCTAGGCTTTTCCTAGAGCAAAGTGACACAACAGGGTGGATAAATGAAGCAAGGGTACCATAAAAAAGAGCAAGAGGGGCGCCGGGGTGGTTCATCATTTAAGTGTCTGCCTTTGGCTCAGGTCATGATCCCGGGGTCCTAGGATTGAGCCCCAAATTGGGCTCCCTGCTCAGCGAAGAGTCTGCTTCTCCCACTTCCTCCCCCCCACAAATAAATCAATAAAATCTTAAGAAGAAAAAAAAAAACAAACAGAAAAGAAAAAGGACAAGAAACCAACAGGGAAGGAGGAGGAAATCCCTTCTCCTCTTTCAGACTTTAATTCTCTCTCCAATACTTCCTATAAGAAGCACCTGACAGAGAGAAACTGACAAAGCAGAAATGTGGTTTCCATGGTCCCAGCCCTGGCCTCACAAAACAAGAGTATAGAAGGGTGGGTGGGGAAGTGAGAGACCGTATTTAGTAACTGGCACAAGGGCCAAACCAATATCATTACAGAATTAATAAAATTGGAACAGCTAAGGATGGTTTATCTTGTTGACCACTGTACACCCAGTGCCTAGCACAGTGCCTGGCGCATACCAGGCACCCAAATAAATACTGAAATAATGAATGTAGACCTGGACTCAACTCACATGTTTTTTTGGTTTTGTTTTTTAAGGTACAATTGATTCTAACACTAAATTGCTTGAACTACGTTTTCACTCTTCTGTGAGAATGGCTTCTCCTACCATGCTGGGGCATATAATAGCCAGCAGAATTGCCATCAGTTATAGACTGACCTTAAACAACCAAAACAGACCATATCAGAACCTTAGAATCATCCTCTGTATCAAGAGAGACAAAAAAAAAGGGGGAAATGCATAGTCTCTAATAGTAACTTATGAAGGTCTCACATTCTATATTGTCAGTCATGAATCTTACTGATACTGTAGAATGTATTTCAAAATTTTTTCTGTGGTGTTCTTTACATTCATTCTAATATAATACTATTCTTTGTTTTTCCTGCAGTGTGATTTGCAATGTTTATTACTATCAGTGTTACCTTCTTCTTCTTCTATGTAACATTTTTTTAAAGATCCTATTTATTTATTTGACAGACAGATATCACAAGTATGCAGAGAGGCAGGCAGAGAGAGAGAGGGGGAAGCAGGCTCCCTGCTGAGCAGAGAGCCAGATGTGGGGCTCGATCCTAGGACCCCGGAGATCATGACCTGAGCCGAAGGCAGAGGCCCAACCCACTGAGCCACCCAGGTGTCCCTCTTCTATGTAACATTAATTTACCGTCCAGGAGAAAAAAATAAGTAATCAAGGGATTATTTTATGGATATTTAAAATTATTTTATTTATTATTTATTTATTTATTTATTTATATTTTATGAATTTTTACATGTATTTTTAAGCCTTGGGAAGTTTTTGTGTCATTCCAATGTTGAACCTTGTGTTCAGGTTCAAAACTGAATTTCACTGGAGTGTATAAACTGTCACAGTTAAAGGAGTGCTTCACTGTTTTTTAATGATAACTTTCATAGCATAGAATCAAGTGTTGGGATCTGTTTCCTTACCTGTTCAGATGACTACCAAATCAGAAATCATAGTTTTCATATTTGACAATTTTTCACCTTCCTGGAATTCATATAAACTGTGCTGACTTTGTACATAAAAGAAACAAATGTAAATGGATCTTTTTTTTTTTTTTTTAATTTAAAGTTCTCCTGTGGCAGTCTGTTTTGAACTAGGATATTTTGACATAGGTAATTACTGCAGAATATTTGCAACAAAAAAACTCATCACCCTCAAATATGCAGCTGCATATTAGCGAGTGACAATTTGAGAGGAAAGGAAGGCTAGTAAGAGAAGAAGAATGGGGTGGAGCAGGGAGGAAGAAATATCTGGATAATTTTAACACCTTCTACCACAATTACCAGATAAAGACCATTTCTGCTGTGAATCCCTTTGCTACTTAGCCATGGAGCTCCTTCCATCTGCCCAGACCTTTGAGGGTATGTCACAGCCCAAATTCACTTTTAAGGACCACCAAGTTTAGAGCTTCAAAGTAGAGGGAGCACAAATATATCTAGAACCACTGCCTACTCCTTCCCTCTGACAAGCTTTCTCTTTTCTTTATCCTTTCCTGTTCCTCTATTCTTTCTAGAAAGAAACTCTAGAAACTTCTTTCCTGGCCCTTGGAGTTCTGGGTGTTGGCAGATACAGGTATTTAGCATTTCATGGATATCTCTCCCTAAATTCTTGAGTGGACAGGGATACAGTCTACTGGAGCTGTGTCTCAAGGCTGTCCTATGTTGCACCACTGGTGAGAATAAACCCTGGGACAGTAAGGGACTGTTGATTTTTCTGATGGACCAGAAAGCCCTCAGACCATCTGAAGATTACCATTTCAGAACTTGTATGATAAGTTATAGCTCATCTTTGAGGGCAGTGATTCCATTATGTTCACTGCTATATCCCCAATACTTAGAATAATGCCTGGAACATACTCCGTGCCCAACAGATATTATTTTTTCTCTCTTAACTTTATTCTTTTTCTAGTAGAATTTAACTTGTATGTTCTACTTTGGCTTGAGAAATTCTGAAAGCTAGGGCTATGAGAAAGCTATTATTCAGAGAACTCATAATTCTTTTTATCATATATCAAATCCATGAGCTATTCATTGAACTTTTTTGTCAGTTATTGAAAAAATTCCAAGGAAAGGGGTGCCTGGGTGGTTCAGTGGGTTAAAGCCTCTACCTTCGGCTCGGGTCATGATCTCAGGGTTCTGGGATCAAGGTCCGCATCAGGCTCTCTGCTCAGAGGGGAGCCTGCTTCCTCCTCTCTCTCTGCCTGCCTCTCTCCTGCTTGTGATCTCTGTCTGTCAAATAAATAAATAAATAAATTCTTAAAAAAAAAAAAAACTTTAAAAAAAATTCCAAGGAAAACAAAAAAAAATTTCAATATTGTGAATAATGTATTTTAAAAGTTTCAGTGTCAATTATACTCAAATAAAAAATTTTAAACAAACAACAACAAAAAACTTTTAGCAAGAAATCAGTGGTAAAGATGTTGAAAAAAGAAAACTATATGGCAGTTCCTCAAAATACTAAACAGAGAGTTTAGCATATGATCTAGCAATTGCCCTTCTGGGTAGATATCCAAAAGAACTGCAAGCAGAGATGTGAAGAGATATTTGTATATTCCTTTTTCATAGCAACATTATTCACAATAGCCCAAAGGTGGAAGCAACCCAAACATCTGTAAAAAGATAAAAGGATTTTTAAAATATGGTATACACATACAATGGAATATTATTCACTTAAAAGGAATGAAATTGTGACATGTGCTATAGCATGGATCAACCTTAAAGTAGCCAGTTACAAAGAGACAAACGCTGTATGGTTCCACTTGTAGTTATAGGTATAACATACCGCCTATGGGGTACCTACAAATAGTCAAATTTATAAAGACAGAAAATAGAAGGTGGTTGCCTGAGACTTGGGCAAAGAGGGAAGGGGAGTTATTGTTTAATGAGTATAAATTTCAGTTTGGGAAGATGAGAAAGTTCTGGATATGGGTGGTGATGATGGTTCAAAACAATGTGAATACATTTAATATCATGGAGCTGAACACTTAAAAATGGTCAATTTTATGTCATATATATTTTAACACAATAAAAAAAATGTTGACAAAAACTCTTAAAGAATATTGGTCATTAGAAAGTATCTTATCTGATATAATTTTAGCTCTTTATTTGTAGCTTTGAATTATGAATAACCCGTTTCTCTAGTTCAGTAGTCCTCAAAGTGTGGTCTGGGGACTCCTAAAGGTCTTCAATATCTTTACAGGAAGTTCATGAAGTCAAAACTATTTTCATAATAATACTAAGATGTTTTGTCTTTTTTATGTTCATTTTCCTACGAGTGAATATTAAAGTTCTGCAGAGGTCATATGATACATATTATCACAAAAGACTGCAGAAGCAAATATGAGAATTTAGCTGTCTTCTTTTATGCCAGGTATTAAAGAGATTTTTTTTTAATGTGAAGCAATACCACTCTTCTCATAATTTTTTTTTTTTTTTGCTTTGGAAAATAGTTATTTCATAAAATATGTTATTTATGTTAATGGAGTTATTATCATTATTTCATTATATTCATTATTTCAATACTTTTCAATACTTTCAAAATTTCTCTGCTTGAATTGCTAATATGAAAAACAATGTTAGATAAAACCAACATAAACAAAGCTCTTTGGGGTCCTCAATTTTTTTTTAAAGATTTTATTTATTTATTTGACAAACAGAGATTACAAGTAGGCAGAGAGAGGAAGGGAAGCAGTCTCCCTGCTGAGCAGAGAGCCCAATGCAATGCTGGGCTCAATTCCAGGACTCTGGGATAACGACCTGAGCCAAAAGCAGAGGCTTTAACCCACTGAGCCACCCAGGCACTCCATATTTTTTAAGAGTATAAATATGTCCTGGGGCACCTGGGTGGCTCAGGTGTTAGTCGTCTGCCTTTGGCTCAGGTCGTGATCCCAGGGTCCTGGGATGGAGCCCTGCATTGGGCTCCCTGTTCATCGGGAAGCCTGCTTCTCCCTCTCCCACTTCCCCTGCTTGTGTTCCCTCTCTTGCTGTGTCTCTCTCTGTCAAATGAATAAATAAAATCTTTTTAAAAAAAGAGTATAAAGAGGTCCTGAGGGGTTCCTGCGTCACTCAGTCCGTTAAGTGTCTGCCTTTGGCTCAGGTAATGATCCCTGCTTCTCCCTTTCCCTCTATCTCCCCCTGCTTGTGCTCTCCCACTCTCTGTCAAATAACTAGATAAATAAAGAAATAAAATCTTTTTTTTAAATCTGTTTTTAAAATAAAATCTTTTTTTAAAAAGGGGTGGTCCTGAGACCCAACAGTTTAAGAATCACTGGTCTAGTTTATAAGGTGATTAGACTAACCCCATTAAGATGCTAGCAAACTGACATTTCTATCCCAAAATTCTATTACTTCAGGTTTATCAAGGTTTAGTCAACCTCTTCTAAATTCAGATACCTAAAATTGTCTGTGAACGTAAACAGTTGTGTCAAATGTGGGTTAAGTACTACTTGCTGATAAATAATTCTGAACCTGCAGACTTCTGGGCCTGACTTCATTGCTACTAGATCAAAATTCATGCCTGCACATAGAGAATGGTAATTGAATATCCTAACACAAATTAGGGGTTTGGAAGGAATGTGCTCTTTAATTGTGCACCTTATCTATTCTGTGGTCGCTTAAATATAACCCACTAACTATAGAGTTCTTAGTCTACTTAGACGTGCAATTTAAAATTCATTATCCAGCAGTATAATTCGCAAGGACTGTGTAAAGACTGGTTATGCAAGAGTGACATCAGAAAAAGAGTCATAATTTAAGGTGGGTCACTCGGTCTTCTCTTTAGTTGGTATGACCATGTTTTGCTTTCTGAAAGATCCCTAAGAAAGGATGTTACAAGTAAATGCTGACTGCAATGAAATATCTTTTCTTCCTTTGTAGGAAATCAGGTCTTATCAAATCACCTACTGACATAGTGGTTAAAAACATAACCTTGGGAAGTAAACAGACCTGTATCCCGGTCTCAGCTGACATACTTAGCATGTGTGACCTCATGCAAATGATTTACCTTCTTTAAATCTCAGTTTACCTATCAGTAAAATAGATACACTAATACCTTTATCCAATGGATTAAGTAAGAATTAAATTAAGTAATAAGTATAAAGAAATAGTCCAGTGCTGAATTTATACTAAACATCTGATCAATATTAGCTACCATTTCAAATATGATTATTGGCCTCCATTACTCTATTGAGCTAGTTCTTTTAGAGTAAGAGATAGAAACCCAAGTCCTTTCTGTTACCATTTTTCCTCTTCCCTTAGGAAGTGCAGAGACTGACAGGACTCAGTACTGTAGAAGGGAACAAGCGGGTACTCTTCTGTCTGTCCTGTAAAAGCAAAAGACAGCCAGAGGAAAGGATTAAGCCAAATCATGTTTCTTGCAGCCCCATTTCATCAGTTCTAAAATGAACATTTATTTCACATTGCAACACCTCTGCAATTTGGGTTATGTCTTACAATTGAAGGTACTGCATTGCTTTACTGGAAGTGTTTTTTCTTTCTCAATGCTGAATAAAACAATGGCAAATTTTATAATTCATGGCATCTGAGATTTAATGAAATATAGTAACTGAGCTTTCTACTAAAAAATACTAAAATCACCCTAATAATCCCCCAAAGTGCACCCTTTATCACTGTACTTACCACACTATCTTCTGATCTGTTCTGTCAGCCCTCAACCCTAACAAGCTTGTCATCTGGCACACCCAGATTGTTTGAATGACTGCATGCAAGGGCTTGATCTGACCTTATTCATCACTCATACTGTGAGTCTCCGAAAAAGTATAGCCAAAGGGAGTCTATTTCTCTTTTCCTGGAATCCAACAGTCTCTAATTATATAGTGTTGCTCATACTTGTTTCATACGTGTGAATTTCATCTAACCAACTACAGTGTAAGCATCTCAAGATAAGGACTGAGTCAGATAAGCGTTTTTTCCTTCCCTATAGTCCCGGTGAAATAGTGTATATTTTTAGCGACCAATTGCCTGAAGGTTTTTTATTCTACATAAGGACCCACAACCATATTCCCACCAGTCTGACTCCCCTAGAATCTTGAGTCAGGCGTTCTTTAAATTTCATAGGCTATTCTAACAATTCAAATCACCAAGACCCTCTTCCTCCACCACCACTGGATGTTGTAAACGTTTTGTCTGTTCATCAGAAGAGTCAAACCTACAGTGAAAGAGTTACAAACTATAGATTATCTCTGGCAAAGCTGACGCTCTCTGTGTAACACTCACAGCCCTCTGATCCTTTTTGATCAATTCTGGGGGCCATCTCCCAGCTTCTGTTTGCTTTGCTTCTAATGAAACTGCTTTGCCAGTATTGGGAGACATTCAGAATTGCCCCAGGGGAAACATAGCCATTGATCGATGCCTAAATATGAAAGCCCAACTTTTTTTACTGAAGGCTGGATAAACGCTGAGGTGTAAATTATGCTGCAGAGCTCCCCATAGGATCAGACAAAGGCCAGGACCTCATGAAATTGCTTGGCGCCTTTCCCCTCTTCCCTAGTTTATTTCCCCTATTCACTTTTTGTTTTAAATTTTTTATTAACACATAATGTATTATTAGCCTCAGGGGTACAGGTCTGTGAATCACCAGGTTTACACACTTCACAGCACTCACCATAGCACTGTCCATAACCCAACCAACCTCCCCAATGTCCATAACCCAAACACCCCCCTCCAGCCCCCCTTCCCCCCCCCACCAACCCTCTGTTTTGTGAGATTAAGAGTCCCCTATTCACTTTTTAAGTGTGTCAGCAAGGCAACTAGGATCTGGATTTGGTGGTGTCTGAATTTTAACATAAAAATAGTGGGGAGAAAAGTTTTGTTTTCCATGATTTAGAAGTTTACAGTATAGTGAACCCTTGTTCTTTGCCCTGGGTGATTATTCTTGAAACTCACAATGAGCATTATAAAACCACCAACAAAACCAGACCTGGAAGTCATTTTGCCCTGCCCTTTAGGAGAACACAGCTGCCCTGAGCAGGACAATAGGAGTAAGGAAACAAGAAGATGGCAAATAATAAGAACTGACCAAGCAACATTTTTGCAATCAATTCTACTTTATTTACAAATTATGTTTATTTAACTTTATGTTTGACAATGTCTGGCTTTTTTTGCTGAACATTTTAGTGACTTTTTGGAACTAAAACAGTAATGCAAAATGAGTTGATTAATTCCCTAGTGCTGTCCAGCATACAGTCCATATCTTGGTAAAATGCTGCAAGATCGTATAATAGAAATGTGTCCCTTAACTGGCCCCAATTCCTCTCTCATTGCATCTTCTGTAATGCTCTGGAATCTCAAAACACAAATCTCAGGATCTATTCTAATGAATGGAACAGGTACACAGATTATACTCTTTTGGCTGACAGTTTCATAAATTTTTTCTAAATTTCTTTAAGGCTCTTAGGTATAGCAGGTGGTAGTGTGGATAGGGAAAGAGCATGGCCCTTGAAGTGAGAGAACTCTGAATTCTTATTCTTCTCTCTCTTTTATCTCCTTCGGCACGTTTTTTAATCTTCCCGAACTTTGGTATCATTTTCCCAGTAAGACTGTTGTAAAGAAATGAATAAGATAATACATAAAGGCATACCTCATTTTATTGCACTTTGCCTTCTTTGTCTTGCAGAAACTGTGTTTTTTACAAATTGAAGGTTTGTGGCAACCATCTGTCAAGCAAGTCTATTTGAGCCATTTTTCCAACAGCATTTTTTCACTTTATATTTCTGTTTAATATTTTGATTATTCTCACAATATTTTCAAGTGTTTTCATTATTATTGTATTTGTTGTGCTAATCTGTTATCGGTGATCTTTAATGTTATTACTGGAATTTTCTTCAGGCACCATGAACTGCACCTGTAGAGGACAGCGAACTTAACTGATAAATGCTCTGTGTATTCTGACTGTTCCACCGAACCTGACATTCATCCATCTCCCCCCCTCTTGTTGGGCCTCCTTATTCCCTGAGACAACAATATTAAAATTAAGCCAGTAAATAACCATGTAGGGGTTCTTTGGCCTCTCAGTGTTCAAGTGAAAGGAAGAGTCTCACATCCTTCACTTTGAATCAAAAGCTGGAAATGATTAAACTTAATGAGAAAGGCGCATCAGAAGCCCAGATAGGCTGAAAGCTAGGCCTCTTGTGCCAAACAACCAAGTTGTGGATGCAAAGGAAGAGTTCTTGAAGGAATTTACAAGTGCTACTCTAGTGAACACATAAATGATGAGGAGGTCAAACAGCCTTATTGCTGGTATGGAGAAAGTTTTAGTGGTCTGAATAGAAGAACAAACCAGCCATAACATCCCCTTGAACCAAAGCCTAATCCAGAGCAAGATCCTAACTCTCTTTAATTCTATAAAGGCTGGGAGAGGCGAGGGAAATTTTGAAGCTAGCAGATGTTGGGTCATGAGGTTTAAAGAAAGAAGCTGTTTCTTTTCTTTTTTTTTTTTTTTTTTTTTTTTATTTGACAGAGAGAGAGAGATCACAAGCAGGCAGAGAGGCAGGCAGAGAGAGAGAGGGGAGGAAGCAGGCTCCCCGCGGAGCAGAGAGCCCGACGTGGGGCTCGATCCCAGGACCCTGGGATCATGACCTGAGCCGAAGGCAGAGGCCCACTGAGCCACCCAGGCGCCCCAAGAAGCTGTTTCATAACATAAATCTGCAAAGTGAAGCAGCAAGTGCTGATGTAGAAACTGCAGCAAGTTATCTACAAGATCTAGCTAAGGTCATTAATGAAGGTGGCTATACTAAAAAGATATTCAGTGTAGACAGCCTTCTATTGGAAGAAGATGTCAGGGAAGGCTTTCCTAGCTGGAGGGAAATCCATGCTGGGCCTCAAAGTTTCAAAGGACTCTCTTGTTAGGAGCTAATGCAGCTGGTGACTTTAAGCTGAAGTCAATGCTCCATTGACCATTCCAAAAATCCTAGGGCCCTTAAGAATTAGGCTAAATCTACTCTTCCTGTGCTCTATCAGTGGAACAACAAAGCCTGGATGACACCACATCTGTTCGCAACATGGTTCACTAAATATTTTAAGTCCACCACTGAGACCTACTACTCAGAAAAAAAGATTCTTTCCAAAAATATTACCACTAAATGACAATGCATGTGGTCACCTGAGTTCTGACTGAGATGAACAATTAGTGTTGTTTTTGTGCCTGCTAACATGACATCCATTCTGCAGCCCAAGGATCAAGGAATAATTTCAACTCTCAACACCTTATTATTTAAGAAATACATTTCATAAGTCTATAGCTGCCATAGGTAATAATTCCACTGAGAGACCTGGGCAAAATAAATTGAAAACCTTCTGGAAAGTGCTCGCTATTCTAAATGCCCATAAGAACATTAGTGATTCATGGTAATAGGTCAAAATATTGACATTAATGGGAGTTTGGAAGAAGTTGATTGCAGACTTCATGGATGACCCTGAGGGGTTCAAGACTTCAGTGGAGGAAGTAACTGCAGGTGTGGTGGAAATGGCAAGAGAAGTAGAATTAGAAGTGGGACCTGAAGACATGGCTGAATTGCTGCAATCTCATGATGAAAGTTTAATGGAGGATGAGTTACTTCATACAGATGAGCAAAGAAAGTGGTTTTTTATAATAGAATCTGATGGAGATGCTGTGAAGATTGTTGAAATGACAAAAGAAGATTTAGAATATTACATAAATTAGTTGATAATGCAGCAGCAGGGTTTGAGAGGATGGAATCCAATTTTGAAAGATGTTTCACCATCAGTGAAGGGCTATCAAACAGCATCACATGCTGCAGAGAAATTGTTGGTGAAAGGAATAGTCAGTGGATTTAGCAACTTCGTTATTGTCCTATTTTAAGAGATTACCAGAACCTTCAGCAACCACCACTTTGTATGGTCAGCAACCATCAATACCAAGACAAGATCCTCACCGCAAAAGTTTATAACTCACCAAAATCTCAGGTGATGGTTACATTTTTTAGCACTAAAGAACTAGGGGAAGTACATTGTTTTTTAGACATAATGCTATTTCAGACTTAATAGACTACAGAATAGTGTAAACATAACTTTATATGCACTGGGGAACCAAAAACTTCATTTGAGTTGCTTCATTACGGTATTTGCTTTATTGTAGTCATCTAGACCGAACCCACAATATCTCCATGAATATCACCTAATTTTGGTTGGGCAGCTGTTTGAGATGTTAATCTGTATCTTGCTCTGGGGGCAGTAGGTGTTTTTGTCTCCCCCACCCAAGGGAAAGTAGCCAAGTCTGCCTCAGGCAGTGGCTAATGACTTTAATGTTACAGGACCAAAATTAAAATTTGCCTGACACTCAGAACACAACTCAGTCTTAGAGATGATACAGTCTTAGAAATGTTCCAGGAGCTAGGAGACACCAAGTGTTAGAAGAAAAAGAAGTGGACAAACGTTAGAGAGAAAATGATTTGGGGAACAGCTCCCTATGTTTAGGGGGATATGTTTATGGGTTCAAGAGACTCAGGGACATGTGTCCTACTCCCACACAGTAGTTGGATCCAGGGCCTCTGATGATGCTGCTGACTTGGCAGTGTGTTCCCTCTCAGGGGCAAGTCTCCCAGCTGTAGGCTGAGACTTCAAGTCTCCCAGTTGTAGATCCCTGGCTCAAGCCTTGCTTAAAGTAGTGGAATCACTCACCCACAAGACAGTATCACGTGTGGATCTGGATAAGACAAGCTCCCACCCTGCCTCCAACACTTTCGAGGGCCCCATTTTTGCCTTCCATGGGCTGCATCCCTCCTTCTGGGGCAGGAGGTCTTCAAGGGACATGTGCATGCAGAGCCCCCACCTCACTCTTTTTTTTTTTTTTTAGATTTTTATTTATTTATTTTGAGAGAGAGAGAGAGAGACAGAGTGAGAGAGAGCATGAGAGGGGATGTCAGAGGGAGAAGCAGACTCCCCATGGAGCTGGGAGCCCGATGTGGGACTCGATCCCAGGACTCTGGGACCATGACCTGAGCCGAAGGCAGTTGCTTAACCAACTGAGCCACCCAGGTGCCCCGCCCCACCTCACTCTTTTAGACCATGTTCCACATACTCCATAATTCCCAGGCCCACTTACCCTGAACTATGTCCAAGTTCTGCACCAGCATCTTTCCAGGGTCCATCTTCCTAATGGCAGCCATGGACCTGAATGTACACCCTCACTCGAGAGACAGTTAAAATGTGACCTTTTGGCAGAGGTAGGGATTGGCAAACAGAGTTCATATATGCAGGCTGGACAATACACACACACGCACACACACACACACGCATGCAAGTTCCTTTATTGTGCAGGACAGATCAGGGGTAGGAGGCGAAAGAGAGCAGGCCACAGCTAGGGCCAGGAGCCACCTTTCCTACATCACAAGAAGTCCCCAATTTTTTAATTCAAACCAGACCTTCTAACTTGTTACAAAATTATATTTATCAAGGTAGAATTATAGAATCTATTTTACTTAACAGTTTTTCAGGTTGATTTATAACTTTAAAATATTTAATACATGCTATGTGAACCTCTATTTGTACTCTTGTTCTAGGCCCTAGAACTTTTAGGGGTGGCCTGGGACCATAAGAATTTGGATGACAAATACCCCTAACATAGTCTGAAGACCAGAGGGCATGTCTCATAATATTCCAGAGTATGTAGCACCTGGAAGAGGTAAGACACCCCTAATGAATCCCCCCTCTCAAAAATAAACATGGCAAATCCTGGATTTCTCATCTCCCTTGACCAGGGTGGCTTAGAGCTAGATTTAACTTCATTTAGAATAAAATAGGATAGGGATTTGTCTGTCTTATTCACTGCTTTATCACTAGCACCTAAAATACTGCCAGCACAGATGTTGAATGAATGGATTCTTGCTCCCAGCGTAAAGACCAAACTCATGCCTGCCACATGAATAAAGTATCTGGTTTTATGTATGCCGTCACAGAGTAAGTGTCAGTGTTGGATACTCAGTTTTTGCCAAACACATATAGTACTTATTTGTATGTAATTTGTCAGAAAAGCCTAGAATACCCTGTTGGTTTACTAAATTGTTTTAGCACTGTTAGCACCATCTGCTAGGCCTGGACGCCTATGTGTACATTGCCTGCTGAGTTTCCTCACTTCCTTATTGTTGTAAGTCCTCATCCCATTTTCTGGCAGAGCCCCTATCTATTAAAAATTCAGAGTTTCTTGGGTCCTGAGTGTGAAACCAATTCTGTTTCATAGACTACAAATTTAAGGTTCTAGATCCTTTTCCATCTATATGTGACTTTTCTGTCCTTCATAGTACAGTTTTATTCATTGGCCACACCCACATCTAACAGAGTACCTGCCTCCTCTCCCATCCTAGATGCAATCCCAGAGTTAGAAATCCCACTTACCAACACCACCAGCAGCAGACACACTCATTGATCTCTGGGCCAGAAAATGATAATCCAATTGTCACCCTTCAGGACACTTTATTCAGGGAAAGGTTATAGAAAGAACAAGTTTGTTTATAAGTTATCTCCTTTCTTAGCAGCCTGAGGACTGAAGGATATTGGTATTTTAAAATTCTTTATTTAAATTCAATTTAGGAACACAGAGTGTATTACTAGCTGCAGAGGTAGAATTTGGTGATTCATCAGTTGACTATTAATACCCAGTGCTCATTATATCAAGTGCTCTCCTTACTGCCCATCACCCAGTTATCTCTTCTCCCCACCCTCCCCTCCAGCAACTGAAGGGTGCTGTTTTAAAGCCTTTTTAAAGTCTCCATGTACTTATGCGTTTCTCACCTCCTGCAATTTGTAGAAGATGTGCCTATTCTCAGACCTTAAAAACCATACAGTCTCTACACTTTCGTTGGACCGTAATCACAACTGTGGCTACAGTTTTGTTAGTCTGAGTTTGACCTTCCTTCATGTTCACTAGCTTAGTGATTTAGATATGCTGAAATTCTAGTAATACCAAGCTCGATAAGCTCCCAGCCTGGACACTGGAGGCTCCTTGCTGGCAAGAATGGTGCCTTTTGGTTTTGTATTCCTAGCACCTAGCATCCTGCTTGTTATGTAGTATTGTTCAGTGAAATCACCCTAGAGAGAGGCTCTATTAACTGCAGAGGGTCTGAGTTTTGCCCTACTTGCAAGTTAACAACTTAGCCTGTCGCCGTTTCATGGATGGGAGAAGATAAGAGACTCCTGGGTCAGAGACAAAAATAGTTTATTACTCACAGTGATAGTAGTAGCTACAGTATCTGCATTTTTTTAAAAAAGATTTTATTTATTTATTTGACAGAGACAGCGAGAGAGGGAACACAAGCAGGCAGGGGGAGTGGGAGAGGGCAAAGCAGGCTTCCCACCAAAGCAGGGAGCCCTATGTGAGGCTCAATCCCAGGACTCTGGGGTCATGATCTGAGCAGAAGGCAGACGCTTAACGACTGAGCCATCCAGGTGCCCCAGTATCTGCATTTTTTAAAGCCAGTTCCCCCCAAACTTAGTTTCTACCAGGCAATGTGAATACGGCCAGTTAACACTGGTTAACATGAAAAACTGAGATGAGAGAAACTGAATCTTTGTTTTCCTTTGTGGAGTCTTTATGGATTTACTTAAAACAAATAAAACAAAAGAAATAAAATAGAGCTGTCTATTCATTTTCTTCACTGTGCAGCCTGGCAATGGAATTGGTGACTATTAACACCCAGTGCTTCCCTTTCCATAGGGCTTTGGGGTTCTTAGAGAAAACGCTGGAAGCAATCTCAGCACAATAAGATCTGTTGCATATCAGCAGCACGTCTAGCTTTTTGATGTTGTAGACCAGAAACTTGTAGAAACCACTGGCCAGCATATACTTCATTTTCTTGTTGTTACCATAACCAATGTTGGGCATCAAGATCTGGCACTCGAATCTTTTCTATACCCTGTTGTCAATGTCTCTGGGTTTCTGCCAGTTACGCTTAATTTGACATATGAGTCTGATGGTGCCAGATGAACTTTTTGGTCTTCTTTTTGACAATGTTGGGCTTCGTGAGGGGTCTGAAAATAGTCATGATGCTAGGTTGGAGGTGGCTGCTACCTCTCTTCAATCTTTTTATAATGGGCAGTCAGCATGCCTGTCCTTTGCTCCAGAGAGACACACTAACACTATCAAACATCCTCGAAAAGTTAGTCCGAAACAAAATTTAACCAGTGCCTCATCTGCAAGAGATGCAGAGATGTGAGTGACCCACAGAGAAATGTCTCAACAGGAGCTGACAGGAGGCAGAGGTGACAACAGCCTGAACACTTGCCCTGCCCACCTCAAGGAAAAGCAGTTTTCTCAGTGCTTCACAAGCGTACTGCTTCTTCCAGCTTCTACTTGACTGATGGTCCATTACTCCCTGCTTTGAATGCCCTCTCTCTACTTCTCTTATTGTGGAAACACTAC
Source organism: Enhydra lutris kenyoni (assembly GCF_002288905.1). NCBI lineage: Eukaryota > Metazoa > Chordata > Mammalia > Carnivora > Mustelidae > Enhydra > Enhydra lutris. Next base: position 18,675,535 of record NW_019154088.1, on the reverse strand, counting down.
TCATTCTTCCAGGTAAGATTCAAAGTCCACCTCTCCCACAAAACGTTCCCTGACCAGCCCAACTCACAGTGATTTCTTCTTCTCTAATATTATTATCTATACCAATCATATTGATACTTAAGAAGTAATAATAGTAACAACAACAACCACCTCTGACATTTGCAACTTATTTTACTTTCTACAAAATATCTTTACATTAAATATTTCCTTTGGGGGCGCCTGGGTGGCTCAGTGGGTTAAGCCTCTGCTTTGGCTCAGGTCATGATCTCAGGATCCTGGGATCGAGCCCCACATTGGGCTCTCTGCTCAGTGGGGAGCCTGTCTCTCTGCCTACTTGTGATCTCTCTCTCTCTCTCTCTGTCAAATAAATAAATAAAATCTTTAAAAAATAAAATAAAATAAAATATTTCCTTTGGCCCTCACAGGAATCTGTGAGGCAGACAAAGGAAAGTATTATTATTCTCAATGTATAGATGAAGAAAAGCAGAGATTTAGAAATTTGCTCAAGGTCTCCTAGTTCATAAGTAGGTCATCAGGTTTAGAGTTAGTTCCTGGACTCACCGTGGCTGCACTATACTATTTCTTATTGCTACTTAAACTCCCAAATGGGTTTGTGTCATGTGATATTAAGTATCAGACTTGATACTTTCTCTCTGGTCAAAGATTAGGGAAAGAGAGCAAAGTTACAGCAGAGTCTAGCGGTTATGAATCCTACATCAGGCAAACCTGCTGTGGAGAGATTTTTTGGGTTCACCAATATGCAGATTGCCTCTTCTTCTGGAACACAGAGCTAAACCAAATTTTGCAGGTTCCCTTGCAGCTAGGTGAAATCATGTGACTGAGACCCATCTATGGGATATGGGCAAAAATGATGTCACTTCTTCCAGGTGTAGCCATGAAACATCCTATTCAGTTTTCCAGGCTCTTTCCATCACTCCATCGGGCTGGTTGATGATAGGAAGGTCTTGAAGCTACAACATGCTCAAGCCACAAAACGGAAGGGGCCTGGGTACATGAGTCACAGCTTACAGGTGAGTTGCCTAAGAAAGCCACCTGATGAGGTCCATCAATGCTGCATGTTGCCCCAGAAAGAAACAAATCTTACTGTGTTACATCACTGTGATTTTGGGATTGTTAAACTAGTTCTCTTACCCTAAAACACTCAAGATTAAATCTCAGCACTGCAATTTACCTGTGTGATGTGACCTTCTGCATGACACTTAGCCTCTGTCCATTTGTAAAATGGGAATAATAATAATATCTATCTCACAGGATGCTTGTGAGTATTCAGTGAAACAAATTATGGAAAGGGCTTAGCATATGTGCCAATATGCAACGTGTCTAGTACATAGTATAAATGCTATTTAGTCAATAAATATTAACTATTCATGTTATTGCTTCCAACACATATTCTGCTGGTTCCAAACAGAATTTCAAAATTCTGCTTTTCCAACTTGTGTTGGAGGAGAAAGGAGGGTGCTTTCTCCTACTCTAATTACTTTATGACAATGAGAAGGCTCAGAACTAGTCAGGACTAGAATCAGTCTGCACACAGACCTTGTTTTTTGGGCACTCTGCCAATCTGTCCTTTCCTGCTCCTGTGGATTTTTAAACTTCAATGAGAAATAACCAAGGAGAAAAAAAAATACCCCTCAAAAAGTATAAGGCTGTTTCCATTCATGGGGGTGGCGGGGGAAATACCCTATTAAAATCTTTGGAAACTCTCTGCGTATCATTCTAGAAATACATTCTCTAACTAAAGGCTACATTTGATAATACTTAGTCTGAATATTCACAACGAATGTATCGGCTGTGTGGTTGGGTCATTTGGAGTCAGACGACTAGATCTTTCAAGCCAAAAAAACTCTATTCTCTGAGTGATAACGATTTGTCTGTTAGGTCCACCAATCATGACAAATGTACCACTTTGATGGGGGTTGTCGATAATGGAAGAGGCTGTGCATGGACGGGGGTTAGGGGGTATGTGGAAATGCTCTCTACTTTCCACTCAATTTTGATGTAAACCTAAAACAGCCCTAAAAAATGAAGTCTCTTTAAAATAAAATTCTGTGCACCATTACTGGATTGAACTTCCCATTACAAACAGTCTAATGGGATAATTATGTTATTAAAAAGAAATTAAGGTGGTTTTGTCTTTAAATAATTGGCAATCTGTTCCCAATACTTTATTTTTTCTCTAGTTGGTAGCAACACACACTTGAAGCACAGATTGAGCCACGTCTCTGGCACTTGGGAGGCTGATGACAGGGCACAGAAAGGCCTGTCAGAGCTGATTTCATGTTAGGACTTGTTAATGTGTCCAGCCCACCCACTCTTGCAGTGGTTCAGGGAACTAATTAAAAAAAAAAAAAAAAAAGAATCCCCAAGGGTATGCAGCAAGAACATTTCTTGCATGAGCAGATCAGGAAAATACAGAATGTTTCTTTGAAGTTTTTGCTTGATGGCCCAGATTTAAATACACACTAGAAGGTAAAGAATAACTTTCATTGACCCTCTTGTCAATTATCGTGCTGCTGGCTCTCACTTTTGTCCACTGACTAAGTAAGCCTGGAAAAAGCTATGGGCCCTGAAATCAGTGAGCCTTAGTTTAAATTCCAGCTTGATGCCTTGGCTAGGTTACTTAACTTTTCAGAGATTTGTTTTGCTGTTTGTGAAACAAGAGTATTATATCACTGATCAGTGGTGAGTACCTAGGAATTGTGTTGTAGCTTTGTTGTTTTTAAAGTAAGATTAAGATTACAAACTTCCACACAAACTTGGAATAAGGAAAACACACCACCAAAAAAACTCCTGAGGGATTAATCACAAGACTAGAAAAAAGAGATTTTAATACAAATAGTCTATTTATTAATCTCTTCAACCTCTTGCTAACCCTTCACCCTTCTAACACTAAAAGTTATACAAAAAATTTTGGAATGTAGAACACTTTATCAAATATACAACTTCATCATATTACTAAGGAACGCTGATCATGGAATTACTTGCATTTTTTCTAATCGTTTACCATTAAATAGTCTATTGAGAGATTTATAAACACATGAAGATCAAAGACCATTTCTATTTTCATTTTAAAGCTGATTTACCACACAGAATTTTATGAAAAAAACTTTTCAGGGGCGCCTGCGTGGCTCAGTGGGTTAAAGCCTCTGCCTTCGGCTCAGGTCATGATCCCAGGGTCCTGGGATCAAGCCCCACATTGGGCTCTCTGCTCAGCGGGGAGCCTGCTTCCTCCTTTCTCTCTCTCTCTGCCTCTCTGCCTACTTGTGGTCTCTGTCTGTCAAATAAATAAATAAAATCTTTAAAAAAAATTTTTCAGTGAAATGATATAAAATACTCCAAATTTATCATTTTATCTGGTCCAAGTGTTGGCCTAGTCCAAGTTAACCTATGTTTCACAGAGCACAATGATTCAGTTCCAGACCTCCTTAAGGTTTGGTCTGAAAGTTTGGTCCTCTCTTACAGGCTCAGAGAGATTATTACAACCTTGGTTTGGCCTAGAACTGATCTCTACTCTCCAGAAATCCTCCAATGAGAATTTACTTGAGATAAGTTAAAATCTGAACAGTCTCCATGGTTTAGATCAGGAATCAGAATTTTTTACTTTGTTACATTCGACCTTCATTTAAACAAATAAGCTAAAAAATTGTTTTGTGCAGAAATGCAAAATGCCGCAGACGGTAACACCACAACACTTTCTCCCATACTCTGCCTAGTCCATAGCCATTGGTTAGAGCCCTATGACTAGCTCTGGTCAGTGTGCTGTGTGGGGACTTGATGTGTGTCCCTTCTGGGCTGAGGCAGAAAAAGGCTGACTGATGCCTGATTCTCTCCTTTTTCTTCTTTTCCACTCTGACTTGAGTGGCCTCATGGGTCCCTAACTGACTATGTGGAGGAAAACCCACTCCCTCCCTGCCTGGAACAATGTATCAGTGAGAAGGCAATTTCTGTTGTGTTAAGCCACTGAGATTTGGGAGTTGCTTGTTATAACTTAATTTAGTCTGTCCTAATTCACAACAGTTTCCTCAATGCAACATGTTCTTTTACTGTTCGTGCTTTTGCACACTCTGTTCGCAATGCCTAAAAAGGTCTTTGCACCTTATTCATCATTCCAACTCCTATTTATACTCTGAGATCCAGCCCCAATATCTTCTCCTGTCAATGCATCTGCCATAGAGAGGGAAGAGTGTGGGTTTCAGAATTTGCTAGGCTCAGGTTCAAATGTAGGTTCCAATCTCTTATAAGCTAAGCAACTTTAGGAAAGTAATTTAATCTCTTTCTGCTTGAGTGTCCTCATCCATAAAGTGAGAATTATAACTTCATTGGATTTGGCACCTAGGAAAAAAAAATCAACAAATACTAGCTGTGTTCTCAGGCCACTATCACCCCAGCTAAATTTGGATGTATTTTCCTCTGGGTTCCCATACCACCTCTATTATAACACTTTACCATCTTCCAGTATGTTTTTTTATTTTGTTTGTTTGTTTGTTTGTTTGTTTTTTAGTTCAAGCCCCACTTTGGGTGTAGAGCTTACTTTAAAAATGAATGATTAAGATATTTTTAAAAGATTTTATTTATTTGTCAGAGAGAGAGAGAGCTCGAGCACAAGCGGAGGAGTGGCAGGCAGAGGGAGAAGCAGACTCCCTGATGAGCAGGGAGCCCGAAGCAAGACTCAATCCCAGGACCCTGGGATCATGACCTGAGCTGAAGGCAGATGTTTAACCCACTGAGCCACCCAGAAACCCCAATGAATAAAATATTTTTTAAAAATAAAATAAGGGACACCTGGGTGGCTCAGTGGGTTAAATGTCTGCCTTCAGCTCAGGTCATGATCTCGGGGTCCTGGGATTGAGAAGCCCTGAGATGGCCTCCCTGCTCAGTGGGGAGCCTTCTTCTCCTTCTCCCTCTATTCCTCCCCCCACACTATATGCTCTCTCTCTCAAATAAATAACATCTTTTTTAAAAATTGAAAGAGACGGGGTGCCTGGGTGGCTCAGTGGGTTAAAGCCTCTGTCTTTGGCTCAGGTCATGATCCCAGGGTCCTGGGATTGAGACCTGCATTGGGCTCTCTGCTCAGCAGGGAGCCTGCTTCCCCCTCTCTCTCTGCCTGCCTCTCTGCCTACTTGTGATCTCTGTCAAATAAATAAATAAAATCTTTTTTAAAAATTGAAAGAGAAAAGAAGAAAAGAAAAAATTTAACCTACTTGCTTTAAGACATCTCATTCCTGCTGCAGCCTCTGCCTCCTTCTCTTATGGCAGACAAGTTATCTTTTCATCACTATTTGTGTTCTCTGCTACAGCACACTTCTGGAAAACATTTATCAGTTCCCTTGCAACTAGAAAGAGCTTCATGATTAATTCTCACCAATGGAAAGTAAACAGAAATGATGTACCTGCTTCCAAGCCTAGCCCATAAAATACCTGTCTTGAGGTTCTCCCTCACTCTTTCAGTCCCTTCATTTGGATGCAGAGGAATCAGTGGAGAATTCCAAGCCCAAGAAGATGCTGGAGCCATAGATGGGAAATCCTTGGAGCTTGAGTCCCTGAATGACTGTGTAAGCTTCCACTCACCTGATCCCAAACAATTCATGTTGGACTGTGACATGAATAAGTAATTATTGTGTTTAGCCATTGAAATTGGATTCTTAGTAACACTCAAAGCCTTATATTCACTCATCCAAGGGCTGGGATAAGAAGCACTTAGGCAGCTTGGTGCACTTCAGTCCTCACCCCGCATCTGTAAGGACCTATACCAGCAGTCTTCTTGTAGTGCCAACCACTGGGCTCCTGTGTTTCCCACCACTTCCTCCTTGACACAGATCTAACCTGGGACCTGGATGGTGCTGCCCAGTAAAGAACTAAGGGGTTGTATTTCTTCATGCACCTGAGCTACCCTGTTCTGGTAATGGGCACTGCTTCTGAGCCTGAGTTCCACTACTTTCTGTGATGCTTAGTCCTGCTTTTAGAGATTGTAGCTTAATATTCCAGGAATAGATCTCACTTCGCTTTTGCTTTGCTTTTGCTGGGTCCTGCGCAAGAGCTGTAAACCCTTCTCCAGAGACCATCCCGTGATTAACCACTGTAAGCAGAATAAGCCAGCTTCCTGCCCATTTGGAATCTTGAGTCTCACACCTACCTTCTCCATACCCTGCCTCCCCCAGTCATGATGGGAAACTATTCTACCTTGGTGCTCTAGTTGGAAGACCAAGTATTTAGTTCAACTATGTCTATTTTGCCTGCATTTCACTGGGCCCCTTTGCCCTTTTGAGCACCAGGGTCTCTACCTTCAGCTGGACCCAGGCCTACCTTTTACCAAGTATCTTCCTGACCTTTCTCTCCAGTCTAGATAAATCCATGGGGCCTCACAGAGGAGTTCCAAGATAGCACAGTTTAGAGGTCATCAGGGTATTTTGTTTTTCTTTGGCCATTTACTATTTTCTTGATGTTTTTTGTGATAAACGTGTTTTAATCATAGAATATCACAAATACATTAATGGTTAAGGGCCTTATACTTTTATAAGATAGAAATACACTGCATTTTAGTGCATGTTTGCATACACATATTATTTTATTGTTCTAAATAAAGCCTACCAGGACCTCAGGCTAACATCTGATGACTCAATATGCAAGTTTACAGAAGTCCCAGCCAGCCGTCCTACTGCACAGACACCACAAACACAAGCCTTTAAAGTGTCTTCCTTCTTTAATCTCACTTTTTTCCTTCCTTCCTTCCATATGCCTTGCTTTCATTAGCTAGTCTGTATCTTTACTCTCCAGCCAAATAGACCTGGTTGTTTCTAAACAATACCTTCTATTACTGAGCTTAAGGAAGTTAAAAAATAAAATCAAACCCTGCTGTCTGTAGGTGCAAATTGTCAATTGCCAATTCTCGGGAAAACAGCTGCTAGAAGGAAGAGTCTGTCCTATATTCTTGGCCACAACAAAGACAATAAAAGCCTCACCCTGCAGAGGTCCTGGAAACACCCAGTTCCCATCATGGAAGGGCAGAGCACTGCACCTGCACTCAGACTTCACTCCCTACACTAAGGATGTTCACAGACTCCAGTAAAGGTAGAGCACACTGAGGGTTAAACATGAGCCAGACACTGCAGCGCCCATGTCCTCACTACTCACAGCAGCATTTTTACAGGGCAAGTACTAGTCTTATCACTCCTATTTCACAGATAAGGAAACTGAGGTTTAGATGCCTTACATAACTTGGTCAATGTCACAATGTGTCAATTAGGATGAACTCAGCTACAAGAAATAAAAATTTGTGACGTGTGGCTTATACCAGTGCTTCTTAAATTTTAATGTGCATAAGAATTATTGGGGATCTTGTTTAACAATTCCAGTTCAGTAGTTTGGGGTGGGAGTGGGATTCTTCATTTTTAAGAAGCAACAACGTGATGCCAATGCCACCCAGCAGACCATATTCGTGTAGCAAGTGTTTAACCACAAGAACATTTGCTGTTTCCTTAATGAGAGGTTTGGAGGTAGGCGGTTCGAGGACTGATTCAGCAGCTCCACAACATCCTTCAGCACACAAACTCTTTCCATCTTTCTGATGTGCCGTCATAAATAAGGTGACTTTTTTTTTATCTGAGGCTATTTCCTCATGGTCACAGGATGGCCATCACTGCACCACATGTCACACCTGCATGTGGCTACAGACACAATTCATTCCCTGAGACTGGACATGTTGCCAGCTCAAAAAAATGTAGCAAGGAAGACATGGGAGTGGGTGTGGGTGGAAGTGGGGAAATTGGAGATGGGTAGGCATTATAAAAGGTCTGCCTTGGCCAGGAAATAGTATAACCAGGATTCAAACCTATCTGTGTCCAAAGCTATACTACCTTCCATCTGCTTAATTAAGGGTAGCAGAGGGGACTTGGAGTCCTCTCAGAAGGCCTGGAATGTGATTGTTCTAAACATGCTCAGTTCTGATGACTTCTACCATGCCAGCCTGAAGAATGAGTGCAGAATTAAAAAAAAAAAAAAAGGAATAGATCTGTTTGGAATCTAGAGGTGAAGAGCCAAATAAGCACTATGTAGTTATAAAGATTTTGCTCAGCAGACAACTGTTCTTCTATGGGTCGGAGATTTTCAGCTGAATTAGACATACACATTAAAATATCCTTTAAAATGATTTATCTTGCCTCCATGCTCATGAGGAAAATTTCTGATTTATTATTTGATCTTCCAGGTGGTCAGACACCAGGAAGAAGGAGTGGTTCCCTGGTGAGTCTACACAAGTTATTGTTTCTCTGAGAATACGTGGCTCTCGCTGAAAATAAGTATTTGGACAAAGGGAAGAGCTCAGAGACGTACCCAAGGCCAAACTGAAACTGAAGCAATGAAAGTGGAACCACAAATCACTATAAAAGGAACATACTGTTTAGGAAATGTTGGGAAAACTGGCTCCCCATTTGGGAGAAACTTTTTAAACAAAATTTCAAAAAGACAATGAGATATCAGTCTCCATCAGTTAGACCAGTCTCTCAGGGAACATGGAAGAGGGTGTTCACTGCAATGTTGTTTATGGTGCTGGGGAGTCGGAGGCAACATGATTTGCCATTACTGAGAGAGAGAATAGATGCAACGGACTATACATAACACATAAAAATAAGAACAGGTCTTTAAAACACAGTAATGATGACAAATAGAATGTAATAGAATGAATGTGAACTAAAAATACAAGCACATAAAGTAATACACAATTTGCATAATACATTCAAATAAAAAGTTACACATAAAATATATTAAGGTGCCTATGGGTGTAGAGTATGATGATCAAAGGGAATGGAGGGATGAATGGATGGATGGATATAAATAGGACAGCGCAGTCTTGGAGGGACCAATAATGATAACATGCCAATAACTGAAGACTGGCATTAACTCAACCTTAAAATCTCAACAAATAAATCAGCACATTCAGGCAAACACATACACAGATATATATTTATCTATACAGTATCCATATATAGATAGAAATTTTTAAAATCTAAAAATCAATCCATAGAGATTTTGTTTATTCATTAGTTTTCTTGTGACTTCCTAGAGATGTCCTGACAAAAGAAGGTCTCAGGGCCTGCAAAGCTGTGTCAGAACCCAGACCGGGCCTGAAGACCCAGTCAAGTCAACTTCCCTGAGTAATCCACCTTCCTAGTCTACAACCATTATGTCTCTAACTACAACCATAAATCTGGGAGGTTTTTTGCTTTTGTTTTAAGATTTTTTCTTTTTTTAATTTTAGAGAGTGTGTGAGTGAGCACAAGTGGGAACGGCAGAGAGGAAGGGAGACAGAATCTCAGGCACACTCCATGTTCAGCGTTGAACCCAACAAGGGACTCAATCTCATGACCATGAGATCACAACCTGAGCTGAAACCAAGAGTCAGGAGCTTAACTGACTGCTCCACTCAGGCAACCCTAGGAGATTTTAATTAATAAAATAGAATATCATCTTTCTGTCTAGTTAGAATATATCTTTCCTTCCCTCCAGGGGGATATACTATTCATTTTTATTTTTACTCAGTTACCATTTCTTTGTCTAAGTTCTTCAGTTAATGGAAAAGGGCAGACTGTTAATATCTTCTCATTTGCACTAATACATTGTTTTCTTATTATCACTGCTTTTACTGCTATAGGTAATTTTCCTGGCCTATGTAGATTTTTTTTTTTTTTGGTATAATGGTAGATATATTTTCATGTTTTAGAAATAACTCCTGGTATTTAAGGGATAACATTTAAGGCAAAGACGCTATAAATAGAAAACTAGCTCACTGAATTGTAAACTGGCATTTGGAATGGAAAAAAAAAAATGAGTGTGTCCTTAAGTGGACGAGAATGTTTGCACAGGAGGCCAGCTGTTGTTTTAAATTAACCTTGATGCTAGGATTTAACCCTTTGCTCCAGAAGAAATTAAATAGGTTAATTTCTAACCAATTGGAACCAAAGGGTTACAGGAGCAAAATTAAGAAAATTCCTCGGTTGTGCCTGAATTTGGAAATTCTGTAATCTAAGGTGCTAAGCAAAATGTCACGACAAATCCTTTTGGCACAGCTTTTTACAAAAGTAAGTTGTAAGATGTATACCAATATATTTAAGAGAAACTGCTGCACAAGCAAAGAGAACTGTTAAAATATCTCCTTAATACAAAAATCCAAATGGATGTACATATACTTTCAAAACAACCAACAGAGAACTTAGAATAGCTAAAAATATAAGTGCTTGCATGGTTTGCTTCTTATAGCTCCAGTCCCTCTCTAAAATAACATCTTGACTTTGTGGCTTTATGCTTTCTTCTTCTTAAAATGCCATTTATATGCGTGCAGGCGTAGCTCACTGCTACTGACTGGTGTTCCAGTTTGCCTTTAGGCTAGTCTAGCTGGGAATGAGCTTTACAGAAGCCAGATACTCCAGGCTCTTATCTCAGATAAGATATAGAGCCCAAAGGCAAGATCATAACATTCTCATTGCATGCCCTTTGGACAAAAATCTGTGACCAAAGTCACTGTAGTTCTAGAAATAAAAAATGGAATCAATCTGATCAAAATGCCAGTATGAGGAAATAATGCAATAAAGGGTTAGAGGAAGTATGTTTTCCTAGACAAACATAAAGGGAAATATTTGAAACCAGGACTATTAAATTGATAAGGAGTAGCCTGGGAAAGAGGCACATCTTTAAGATTTTATTCAAAGACCAAAATTGATTATGTTAACCAACTGCTGAGAAAAAGAATATGCCAGGTACCATCATTTGTCTTTAGTGCTTTCTAAGTTGAGAATGAAATTTGAAAAGGAAGGGAAAGGCATAGAAATTATTAGGGGAAGCTAACTCTAGGAAGTAAGTTTGAAAAGATTATGCCTTATACCTACTCTCCAGACTTTAGGCAAAGAAAGGGCTATTAACAAGGTGACCATTTAATTTATCGTCCAGATATTTTGAGAGAGAAAGGGAACACAGTAAATATGCACATGGTGTTACCTCAGAGGCAACTAGAAAGATGCTTAGCCAGTACCTGAATTTCTACAATTAGATCTCTATTCCTTTGACTTATACCAACAAGGGGATTGTCTCAATTTCCATAAAATTACTCCTGGGAAAAGTAATCACTAAGTCATTTACATTTTAATAATTAATATAAAATATAAATATAACTATAAATATGAAACATTAATATTAATGGAAAATATATAAAATATATGTTTATTTATACAAATATATGATATAGGGGTGCCTGAGTGGCTCAGTTGGTTAAGTGACTGCCTTCAGCTCAGGTCATGATCTTGAGGGTCCCAGGATCAAGTCCCACATCCCTGCTCAGCTGGGAGCCTGCATCTCCCTCTTCCACTCTCCCTGCTTGTGTGCTCTGTCTCTGTCAAATAAATAAATGAAATATTTTTAAAAAATAAATAAATAGGGATGCCTGGGTGGCTCAGTTGGTTAAGCCGCTGCCTTCGGCTCAGATCATGATCCCAGGGTCCTGGGATTGAGTCCCACATCTGGCTCCTTGCTCAGTGGGGAGCCTGCTTTTCTCTCTGCTTCTGCCTGCTGCTCTGCCTGCTTGTGTTCTCCCTCCCTGACAAATAAATAAATAAAATCTTTTTAAAAATAAAATAATAAATAATATAATACATTAATAATTAATAAATAAACTCAGAATACTGCATGTGAGGATAGCCCTGGCCATAAGACCCAGCCTTGACCCTGAGAAATACACAAGGAACCGCAGGGGCCAGCAGAGCCTCCTCAGTCCAAGGATCTATGCTTATCCAAGCCAAGGGGACACATGTTCCCCTAAAGATCCCATCTCTCATAGGATATAAGGAATGCTCACAAATCATTCTGCTCCAAGTAACCCAGCTTGGAAACTCACGGTATAACTGCCATTTTTATGATGTCCAGAGAGATTGCTTTCCCTCTACCACACAGAACCAGCTAGAGAAATGTCGCTGGTCAGATCAAGTTTTGAGGGTGCCACACTACATACAGAGTGGGAGTACCGGGGAAGCGTCAGGTGAAGAACCCTGAGTTAACTCTACAAATCATCCTTTCTCACAGAAAAGAGTAAGGGATTGTTTTGCATTTCTTGACTCTGATCAGTTTATATCTCAGATTTAATCACTATTTAATGTGAATCCGTAGTACTGAAAACAACCACGAAATAAATAAATAAATAAAGTAGCTAGGCTGTAATTTGAGCCATTTTTGACCAGTAATTTGCATCAACCCCATCCTTGCTTTTCACAACAACAGGTTATACAAGCAAGGTAATAGCCAGTGACCACTCACTTTTTATGAATATATAAATGAACTTAAGGATGTCTCTGGAGAAGATTACAGGTTTTATGTAAAGCTACTTTCCGAAATAAGGTCCTGAAATAGAAACTTACAATCTGAGCAGAAATCAAATGGCTCCAGAATGCCTGTACTAAGGTGTTCTTGCCAAAAGGGCTGCTAGGGTAATCGCACCATCCCCCAGCAAGATTTGCTGCTTAAAGCAGCACTGTCCAAAAGAAACTTCTGCAGTGATGGGAATATTCTATATCTGTGCTGCCCAACATGGTAGCTATTAGCCTTACATGGGTATTGAACAATTGAAATGTAACCATTACAACTGAAGAAATGAATTTTTTTCAAAGATTTTATGTATTTATTTGAGAGAGCGAGCACATGAGTTGGGGGGGGTGGGGCTGAAGGAAAGGGAGAATCAGGCTTCCCACTGAGGTGGGAGCCCGACATGGGGCTTGATCCCAGAACCCCAGAATCATGACCTGAGTTGAAGGCAGATGCTTAACAGACTGAGTCACCCAGGTGCCCCAAGAACTGAATTTTTAATTTTATTTTAATACTTTAATTTTATTTAAATTTAATTAGTTTTTTAATTTTATTTGAGTGTAAACACACACCATTACATTAATTTCAAGTGTACAACATAGTTGTACATTTGATAATTTAGCTGTACATAGTTGTACATTTGATAATTTTACCCATTATGCTGTGCTTATCACAAGGATAGATACTATGTGTCACCATATAACACTACTACAATAATTTTTACTATATTCCTTGTGCTATGCCTTTTATTCCCATGTCTTATTCATTCCACAACTGGAAACCTGTATTTCCCACCCACCTTCATCCATTTTGCCCATCCCACCTCGACCCTCCTCTCCAGCAACCATCAGTTTTGTTCTCTTATTTACAGTTCTTTTTTTTTTTTTTAAGATTTTACTTATTTATTTGACAGACAGAGATCACAAGTAGGCAGAGAGGCAGGCAGAGAGAGAGAGGAAGGGAAGCAGGCTCCCTGCTGAGCAGAGAGCCCGATGTGGGGCTCGAACCCAGGACCCTGAGACCATGACCTGAGCCGAAGGCAGAGGCTTAACCCACTGAGCCACCCAGGCGCCCCTCTTATTTACAGTTTTGATTCTGCTTTTTGTTTATTCATTTGGATTTTTAAAAATTCCACATATAAGTAAAATCATATGGTATTTGTCTTTCTCAATCTGACTTATTTCACTTAACATAGTATCCTCTGGGTCCATCCATGTTGTCACAAATGGCACAGTCTCATCCTTTTTGTAGCTGTGTAATATTCTATCATACATATACCACATCTTCCTTATTGATGGACTTTTAAGTTGCTTCCATACCTTGGCTATTATAAATAATGTTTCTGTAAAAATAAGGGTGCATATATCTTTTTTATTTAGTGTTTTTATTTTCTTTGGGTAAATACCCTGTAGTAGAATTTTTGGATCATAGGGTATTTCTATACATAATTTTTTGAGGAATCTCCATTCTGTTTTCCACAGTGGCTGCACCAATTTACATTCCCACTGACAGTATGCAAGGACTCCTTTCTGTCCACATCCTCACCAACACTTGCTATTTCTTATGGTTTAAATTTTAGCCATTCTGACAAGTGTACGGTAAATTCTCATTGTGGTTTCAATTTTCATTTCACTGATGTGAAATTTCATTGACTTAAATTCAAATAGTTACCTGTGGCTAGTGCAACCAACTCAAGTCTAGAAGTTAAACCAGTGTAAAGTAAGCAATTAGGACATTACCTTTAAATTCAACAAGAAGGGGGGCTCCTGGGTGGCTCAATGAGTTAAGCCTCTGCCTTCGGCTCAGGTCATGATCTCAGGGTCCTGAGATCAAGCCCCGCATCAGGCTCTCTGCTTGGCAGGGAGCCTGCTTCCCCACCTGTCTCTGCCTGCCTCTCTGCCTCTTTGTGATCTCTCTATCTGTCAAATAAATAAATAAATAAATAAATAAATAAATTCATTCAACAAGAAGGGGCTTGTTGGGTGGCTCAGTTGTTTAAGAGCCTGACTCTTGATTTTGGCTCAGGTCATGACCTCAGAGTCGTGAGATGGAATCCATGCCCAGCACAGAGCCTGCTTGGGATTCTGTCTCTCTCCATTTGTTCCTCTCTCACATCCCCTCCTGCAACATGCATGCACACATGCACTCATACTCCCTCTCTAAATAATAATAATTCATCAAGGGATCTGGCAAGTTACTATTTGATACCTTTACATTTTAACTCTGTAAAAACTGCAATTGCCCTTATTAAGTTCTCTCAGTTCTTCACAGTGGCCTTCTAGCCTTTCATCATCTGGGCTTCCACCCTTCCCCACCTTCACCCATTACCACTAAGATCTCTGCTCCTACTACTCTTTCCCTTCCTCGCTTGCAACATTCCTGACTCAGGGCCTTTGCACTTACTCTTCTCTCTGCATAGACCATTCTTCTCTTAGCTACCTGCATGGGTTACTCCCTCCTCTCTTTCAAATTAATGCTCAAAAATATTATGTCCTCAGTGAGACCTTTCCTGACCACTTTATGCAGAACTGCAATGCTCACCACACCCCCAACACACACTCCTTCTCTTTGCCCAATTTTGTCTCTTTAGTGTTTATCCCTTTCTGACATACTTCTAACATAATTCACTTACTTCTCTTGTCTATCTTCTCAATTAGAATGTGAGCTCCATGAAGGCGAGGATTTTCATTTGTTTGGTTCACTTCTGTAGATGGTGATGTGCTCAAAATTTCTAACAACCAGCTCTTTGGGGAATGAGGAATGCCTTGATTTGTACCATTTGCCAATTTTTTCCTACTATAACAAACTTCAAGCTACAAGCAAAAAGTTATCAAACATGGAGCTGGGAAGATCTGTACAATCAGCCACAATTCAGTACAGCTCCAGCACACCATCAGCTGGAGCTCGCGCTCCTAAAACACTTCAAATTTCCCAGTAGCCTTTCCCACACTTCGCTCTTGATAACAATCACCCGGGGCTCATAAAATTTAGCCAGGCTAAAACCTAGAAAATCCTCTCTGCTGGGCATTCTGACTAAGAGGATCTGGGATGGCAACAGAGAATTTATATTTTCAAACTAATATACTAAGTGCTTCTTACATCAACTTAGTCCAGTTCATATCCATATTTCAACTCAGGTTAGTCCATCCAAACCGGAAGAGCAGACTTGGGTCAAAGGAGATGGAGAAACCAGCCTATTATCCAAACAAAGGTAGATAGACTCAGGTGGGGGAACCACTGAGGTCCGTTAGCACAACTGATTTTTCCTCTCCTCCCAGAGGACTTGGAGATGGGGGACACACTGCAGACATGTTTTGAACCTGGCCTCACAATGGTCGCACTTCTCTAATCCAACAAATATAAAATCTCACTGAAACAGCAAGATACTATGTTTCAAGAATGATGTTGAAAATGAAACATTTTCCGGGGTGCCTGGGTGGCTCAGTCAGCTAAGCGTCTGCCTTCAGCTCAGGTCATGATCCCAGTGTCCTGGGATTGAGACCCTGCTGGGCTCTCTGTTCAGCAGGGAGTCTGCTTCTCCCTCTCCCCACAGCTCATGATCTCTTTCTCTCTAAAAAAAAAATGAGTAAAATATTTTAAAAGATAAATGTTTACATTCAATTTCTGTATTTATTAAAATTGAGGGAAAATTGTATAATGATCGTATCGTGTCCTATGTCTGTAAAAGTTCACCAGGTCTTAAAATGATGCATGTCTATCATGGATTAATTTATTATTGGTTTGTAAAAAAATAAATAAATATATTCAACCAAACCTCTGTTCACACTGGGGATTATATACACAGTAAGACACATCCTCTGCCCACAGTCTCCTGGGGACACATGCAAGTAAATGGGCAATGCAGAAAGATAACCTATACTAGCGGTTTAGGGGAAGAGAGTTGCTTTCTGGAAGAAGTGGCATCCGAACTGAGGCCCAAAGGAAGAGTGGGTATTATCCAGGTTAAGGCATAGGTGGTGGCAAATACAGATATTCCAGAATGTGCAAAGGCCAGGACTGACTGGAACTTTCAGTGAGATTAGGGAAATGACAAGACCTGAAATTGGAGGAACAAGTTCAGATCAGGTTTTTCATTATTTAAAACTCAGGCTTTTCCTTTTTGAATTAATGAAAAGTAGAGGATTACCCAAATGCTCATAAACAGAGAATGGATAATAAATTGTAGTATATTCATTAAATGGAATACAGCAATTGAATCAAGTGATCCGCAACCATATGTAACAAGGTGGATGAATTTCACAAACGTAATGTTGAGAGAAAAGCAAGACACAAAAGAACACAAGTTATATGATTACAAATTATGCGAAGTTTAAGAAGAGACAAAATATGTGGTGATAGAAGTCAGAAAGCCATTCCAACAGACACATAAAAAGGTGCTCAACGTCACTAATTATCAAGGAAATGCAAATCAAAGCCACAACAAAATACCACCTAACTCCTGCTAGAATGGCTATTATCAAAAAGACAAAAGGAACAGCTGGGTGGCTCAGTCAGTCAAGCATCTGCCTTCAGCTCAGGTCATGATCCCAGAGTCCTAGGACGGAGTCCTGTATCAGGCTCCTTGCTGGGTGGCACACCTGCTTCTCCCTCCGCCTGCTGTTTCCCTGCTTGTGCTCTCTCACTCTCTCACTCTTTCTGTCTCTCTGTCAAATAAATAATAAATAAATCTTAAAAAAAAAAAAAAACTAGAGATAAGTGTTGGCAAGGATGTGGAGAAAAGGGAACCTTTGTGTACTCTTGGTGGGAATGTAAATTGGTGCAGCCACTGTAGAAAACAACAATCCCACTTCCAGGCATATAACTGAGGGAAGTGAATCACTAACTCGAAGAGCTATCAGCACGCCATGTCCAGTGCAGCAGTATTCACAATAGCCAAGACATGAAGACAACCTAAGTACCTGTCAATAAATGAATGGATAAAGAAAATGTATGTGTGTATATACACCTATACACACGAAATATTTTTCAACCATAAAAAAGGAGGAGATCTTAGCATGGGGAACATGGATGAAACTTGAGGACATCGTGCTAAGTGAATATAAGTCAGAGAAAGACAAATACTATATGAATTCATTTATATACAGAATCTAAAAAAGCTGAACTCACAGAAACTGTAGATGGTAGTTGCCAGGGAGATGGAGGAAATGGGGAGATGTGAGTCAAAGGCACAAACTTCCATTTATAAAATGTCTAAGTTCTGGGGATCAAATAAATGTACAGTATAGTGACCATAGTTAACAACACTGTTCTTTATACATGAAAGGGGCTCAGAGAGTAAAGTAGTAGTTCTCACCACACACACACATAAAAGGTAACTATATGAGGTATTGTATGTGTTAACTAACCTTATTGTGGCAATCATTTCACAATATATATGTATATTGAATCATCATTTTGTAGACCTTAAATTTACACAATGTTATATGTCAGTTACATCTTAATAATGCTGGAGGGAAACAGAAGTCAGTATATAGTTACTCTTGGGAGCAAATAGTAGCTAGAAGGAAATACAATAGGGACTTTGGAGGAGCTATAATGCTAGTTTCTGATCACGTTCTATGTACACAGACATGTGGAGTTTGTGAAAGCTCATCACAGTGAACGTTTACAATATGTGCCCTTTCCTGTGAGTATAGTATAATTCCAAAAAAAGTTAAGTTAAAGAACATACAGTGCTCTTTTATCTTTGTAAATTGTAAAATACCTTTCTCACTCTTCTCTATTTCCTATGCTCTTCTCTTTCATTATTGAATTTTTAACCCATGACCTTTAAGTCTCTATCTCGTGACAGTGGGTCACCAGCCTCATTTAAATTGGTGTTCCCATGTCAGCTGATCTGAGTGGCTGGAAATGACCAGCTGTAGTAACTGACTGGGTCGTACACTAATGCCTAGACTGGGCTGGTGATGTCATGTGGCCCTATCACCGCGATCTCCAGCATGTACACCTGACACAGAATGACAGGTGTAGGTTAATGAAAAATATGGAAAAGAAGGCGAAAGCCTAATACTGTCAAGGCTTTGTTAATGAAAAGACATAATTATATGCTTTATATTTTTGGCAAAGAATTCTTGGGGATCAGCCTACACATTGTTATGAATGTAACATTCCTGCCAAACCAGACAGTTCATTAAATGTTGACTTAAGATATTAATTTATTTTTATTAATTGTTGTCAGCATTGAACTGGGGAAAGTAGAGCACTGGTTAACAAATGTAAATTTTCCTTATTCACCTGGCACATAATAGGAGATCAATATAATTTCCTGAATTATACTGTTAGTCGGAAGTGCTGAGTCTGTCCCCCTTAGTAGCTAATAGTTCATAGATTCATAGCAAAATAGAGCCAGAAAGGTCCTGTGGAAACTATTCTGTTGTATAATGAATGGCACCTTAGAAGCTTGCAAATATCCTTGTGTGGCAAGATCTGACTGCATTTACTTGCTGTAGGTGACAGTTTATTAATCTGGAAGCTCCTGTAATAAAGTGACTCGGTTTTAAAAGCCTAGAGCAGTCTCAACATGCCAAGAGATGATACTGTAGTGCCCAAGCTAGAAAACCACGTCAATTAATTCATCTAAAGCCAGAAAGGGATTTTAGTAACATGTGATTTCAATCTGCTCTGCCTGGGAAGCTTGGAAATGGTCTACGCTTTGCCATTCCCTGCAACATCTGAAAATCAACCGCTGCTTCAAAGTCACACTGATTTATATAGACAATAGCACCTCTTGTTATGCCCCAACACCAGGAACAATATAACTCTAGCTTACAATACATTTATTTTCAGAAATTTTTTTGTAAAACAATTTATTCATTCAAAGAATTCGTAAGTATTCTACCTATAATGTTATCATACATACACATCAAGTTATCTCTATTCATTTTTAGTGTAAAATATAACCTGGAAGGAAAAAATCGGCTATTATCAGGCACTAGCTTGGTAAATTCAAGCTGTTCAAAAAGTTACATTACTTTAAAATACATGTATTTCTGGGTTTAATAATCTTATGGCCCAAAAGAATCATCTTAATATTGACTCTGTTACTTAAATTTCTTCCTCCTTATTCCCAATAAGAAGACTTTCAGATTTTTCTAAGCAAATCAAAATAAAAGAACTGGGGGCATCTGGGTGGCTCACTCAGTTGAGCATTCTTGGTTTTGGCTCAGGTTCATGACCTTGGGGTCAAACACCATGTCAGGCTCCAAGCTTAGCAGGGAGTTTGCTTGAGATTCTCTCTCTCCCTCTCCCTCTGCTCCCACCTCTCTCTCTTTTTCTCCTCTCTCTTTCAAATAAATAAATAAATCTTTAAAATTTTTTTAAAAATAAAAGAACTGACTTTTAAAAAAATTAGTTCCAGTGGTTCCTCAAAATCTAGTTCTATTTAAGCTTTAGAAGACACTTCAGAAGTAATTTAGTTGAACCTAAAAATATTCAAAACAGCAACACAGGCTTCTTAATTATTGGCAAAAGTTCTTAATAATTAGCAAACATTTATTGAGCACCTATAGTGATACAAAGGGGAATCTAATTTACAGATTCTGGATGCTCCCTACAGCTCTGTCTTTCCAAAATCCTATCTCATTGGGTTTAAATTCTTGCTCCATATCTTGTGGAAGATTTCTTTTTTTTTTCTTTTTAAGATTTTATTTATTTATTTGACAGATCACAAGTAGGCAGAGAGGCAGGCAAAGAGAGAGGGGGAAGCAGGCTCCCCGCTGAGCAGAGAGCCCAATGCAGGGCTTGATCCCAGGACCCTGGGATCATGACCTGAGCTGAAGGCAGAGGCTTTAACCCACTGAGCCACCCAGGCGCCCCTGTGGAAGATTTCATATGAGTGTTTGACCTCTATACTTCCTCATCTGCAAAATGAAAGTAGTAAGTTATCTCATAAAATTGCTTTAAATGAATTAGATAATGTATGCAAAAAACACAGGTATAAATGTGAGCTTTAAAATAATAATAATAATAATAGCTTATAAGACATTATTATTAAATTTTGCATGATGTTGCATTCAAGAAGTTCCTTGTTGGGGAGCCCAAGTGGTGCAGTCAGCTAAGCATCTGATTCTTGGTTTCAGCTCAGGTCGTGATCTCAGGGCCCTGATCTCAGGATCGTGAAATGGAGCCCCATGGCTCCATTGGGCTCCCTGCTCAGTGCAGGGCTGCTTCAGACTCTCTCTCCCTCTGCCCCTCTTCGCTGTGGGTGCGCTCTCTCTCTTTCAAATAAATAAATCTTTTTAAAAAGAACAAGGAGGAGGAGGAGAGGAATTTCCATTGTTTCCAGTTTACAAGATTTCCTAAGAGAAGTGACCAGAGCTTGAATTTTGGTCTATCACCTTGGGTCACATTCTGCTCCACAACTGTGAGCTTTAGGAAACTTTTTCTCTCAATATTTTCAACTACTGAATACTCTTCTGCACTCCCTAAGATTCAAGTTAAATTTCAAGTCACCTCTTATGTAGGAAGTGGCAATTATATTTGACTAATTGACATAACTCCAATGGGAAGGGATTCTGTCAATAACAGAAATAAAAAATGTAAACAGGTGAAGAGAAGCTCTAGTGACGAAACCATAGCTGTTGGCTCACCTCTCTGGTCCTAGTCATCTCTTGTGAACCGGGAACCATTTAAGTCACATGTTCTCTCAAGGAGAAATGCCTCATAAACAGGTATTAGAGGAGGAAAGCATTTAACCAAAGCCAGGTAGTCTTTACAGAAAAGCAATACCAGGAAACTCTAAGCAGCTTTTTAATCTATGGACAAGATAATCACTGAGACTGAGGTGATAATTGTTATTCCCATTAAAAGAGTGATAAGCACAAAAATCAACTCAAAATGCTCTAAAGACTTAAAACATAGACCACAAACTATAAAACACTTAGAAGAGGGGCGCCTGGGTGGCTCAGTGGGTTAAAGCCTCTGCCTTTGGCTCAGGTCATGATCCCAGAATCCTGGGATAAAGCCCCACATCCAGCCCCACATCTAGCCCTGCATCCAGCCTTACATTGGGCAGGGAGCCCGATGCAGGGCTTGATCCCAGGACCCTGGGATCATGACCTGAGCCAAAGGCAGATAGTTAACGACTGAGCCACCCAGGCACCCCTGTAATTGGATTTTTATACATAGTTTATTTGTGGAAGAAAAATATTGGCTAAAACTTATGCTGGTATTATTTATCATAACTAATACTTGCAGGGAAATTCATGTGTTACAGTGGTGTCCTCCAAATAACTGTTAATAGCCCTTCCAGTAGTCAAATCATTACACAAGAATCTTTTAATCTTCCATTAACTCTCCCAGTTTCCTTCACCTCATCCTGAGTAGGGACTTTGACCAAAGAGATACCATCTGTCAGGGGAATTATGACAAACAATGCTGATACTTCAGATGACAGCAGTAACACAGCCTTCTACCAGCCTTTTCTTTCTCTTTCACTCCTTCTCCTCCTGCTGCTTAAAAAAAAAAAATTATTTTTCAGAGTAATTTTACCCACATTACAAATCAGATAATTTTTGCAAAAATCATGCAAGGCAGGCAGTATAGGTATTACTGTCCATATCTTTCAGCTGAGAAAACTAAAGCAGGCAAAGAGAGATTGTACAAGGAACTAGCCTATAATAGTTTCTTTGGCTGCAAGCAAAAAATTTTCTCCAATTGAGAAGGAAAAGTGGGCATAAATGTAGACAGGAAAACCAGAGATCTTCAGACAGCCTCAGGAGCCACGCTGGAGATTCACTAGGCAAAGTGCCACTATGGGCAGGAGGCAATATTTAGAGATGAAGTCATCTAGTCCAACACAGCTATTTTACTGAAGAGGAAACTTGCTTGCCCTCAGCAGCCAGAAAGTGTGAAAAAGAGTCTATGATCTACAGGCAGGAGACCTATTTTCTGGCCTCATTGTGCCACGAACCTTAGGACCAACCTACCTAGCTATCAACCTGCAGACATTTGACTTGGATGTCCTACAAGAATTTCAAAACATGTCCAAAATATTTCCCTCTGCATGCCTGCCCACCCAACCCCAACTCCTGTGGTGATCATCTCAATAAACAGCCCAGGACAGGATCCTAGCAATCATCCCTCTCCTTCTCTCCTTCTCTCCTTCATCTCCCATGTCCTCTCAGTGACCAAATTCTACTACAAATCTTTCAAGTCCATCTCCTCCTCCCCATTTCTCCTGTCACTGTCTCAGTTCAGGCCCTCACTATCCCTGGCCCGGATTAGGTTACCACAGCTGTCCAACAGGTTTCCTGGCTCCCACTCTCGCTCTGTTTCAAACCAGCTGCCACTCCGCCTGCCACCAAGAGAGCTTTCTAAACCAGATATTGTCACTGCTCTAATTATTAATTGGTTTTCCACCAACAATTGGATGAAGCCTAAAGTTCTAAGCAGGACGTCCTAATCTGTTTGTGATTTGGCCTCTGCCCTTTTCTCTCACTTCATCTTTCACCGCTCATAACTTCAGCCAAGCCCAAGTTTTGCAGTTCCTCCAATGTCACCTTTGGCTTTGACACTAATGGTTCACTCTTCCTGGAAGTCTCCCCCCTTCTCCTGCCCATTGCCTGGCTAAAATTAACTCACCCTTCTAGACTCAGCTTAGGTTGGAATTTTTTTTGGCACCCCTTTTATATGTTCCTTTGGTACTCCCACGGCATCTTGTGCAAAGTAAAGAGTCGCTATTCATCCTGAACTATGTTTGTTCACACATCTGTGTCCCTTGCTAAACTCAGCTGTGGGATGGCATGTATAGTATCCTATTCAGTGTTTAGAATTAAATATCAATCCAACAAACATTTGAGGACCTACTTTATGCCAGGTATTGTAGATATGAGAGATATGGCAGTGAACAAAGCAAAGACACTCCTTGCTATTAAGTGGGAGGAGACATCACAGATAAATGAACACATAAATAAGCAAGAGAACGGTAGAATGAAAAGTGCTTTACAGAGTAAATAAGCCACGTGGTAAAGAAAGTGACTGGATGGCTCCTTTAGATAGGTTTGTCTGGAAGTTCCCTCTGGGGGAGTGACATTTAAGCTGATGAGGGAATGCCAATGAACCGGTATGGAGAAAGAAAACCTTCCAGGAGGGAGGACTACCCGTACAAAAGAACCAAAGGGTGGCCATGTGGGGGTTACAAAAGCGTGGGAAATAGTGAAGACGGGGTCAGAGAAGAAGACTGGGACCATATATATACACTTCGCAGCCAGAGTAGAGTTTTGATTTTGTGCTACGTGTAATGGGGAGTGACATGATCTGATTTATATCTAGAACTGGTATGTGGATAATGGGCCGCCCGGAGTCTTAAACACATTAGTCTGGAGGAGAGAAACGTCCGGATTCAGAGGTGGCAGCAGTTTGGGACCCAATGGACGTATCTGGGAAATACGTGTGAGTGACCGGGACCTGCCGGTGGACAGATGAATAAAGGCTCAGCGCACGCAGATTTTCCGCCCGCACGCCCGGGCCGGTACTGCAGTACAGAGCAGGCGCACGGGGACTCCTAGGAGGAAGAGGGTATTGAAAAAGTTGCTCTGGGCGGGGCCCCCCCACCGTCCGGACTCTCGGGAGAGTTCGGGTCAGGCAGCTGGAAAGAGCAAGGCACACCCAGACTCACAGCCCGCCGCCTGCCAGCGCCGGGACCGCACAGCACCGAGCACCCGCCCGACTGGCGACGCGCGCCGACCTGGCCTCCACGTGCCCCGCGCGGGGGTTTCCGCGTCCTCTGGGCGGAGCCGGAAGAGGAAGTCGGCGCTACAGCGGCGGCCCGCACCTCCCCGCGCCGTCCGCGCCCGTCCGACCCGGCCACGGAGACAGCGCCGCGGCGGGACCCGGAACCTGTACCCGCCGAGAAGCGCCGCGCCGCTGAGCGCCCAGCAGTCCGATGGGGCCGCAGCGGCCGCTACTCACGGCCGCGACCGCCCTGCTCTGGGGCTTCCTGCTCCCGCTGGTAAGGGGGACGGCCGGGCGCTCGGGCCTCCCCGGGGCGGGGCCGGGGCTCCCTGCCCGGTTCTCCTCCCCACCTTCTCCTCCCCACCCCTTCTCCTCCCCACCCCTTCTCCTCCCCACCCCTTCTCCTCCCCACCCCCGGGCTCCTGCCCCGCGACTCCTTTTCCAGCCCACTACCGGCCTGCCCCCTTCCCGTTTCTCCATTTCCTTCCTGCCGCCTCGTCCTCTTTCTTCCAGACTTCCCACCCCACCCCCATTCCCGGCATTTGAAGTCCTCGAAGTACCCACCCCCGAGCAAGCTCTCTGCTGAGCCCCTCTTGCTGCATTGTCCTTGAATATTCACCATAGTTTTTCATGGTTCCGGGCGTTCTAAATTGACCTGAGTTCTATCGTCAACCCTTTCTTTCTTTCTTTTTTTTAAGATCTTATTTATTTATTTATTTGACAGAGACCACAAGTAGGTAGAGAGGCAGGCAGAGAGAGAGAGAAAGAGAGAGCGCGAGAGGAGGAAGTAGGCTCCCCGCTGAGCAGGGAGCCCGATGCGGGGCTCCATCCTAGGACCTTGGGATCATGACCTGAGCCGAAGGCAGAGGCCCTAACCCACTGAGCCACCCAGGTGCCCCCGTCAACCCTTTCTTAAAACATCTTGATCTCTTCCACCGTCCGGAAGAAGAAAAAAATTATACGCGCCCCCCGGGTGTTAAGCGGTTCAAAGACTGCGCTTTAGTTTAATTGCTCGAATACAGGTGGTTTTTTTGTTGTTGTTGTTGTTTTTTGTGGTTGGTTGGT
Organism: Enhydra lutris kenyoni; assembly: GCF_002288905.1. Taxonomy (NCBI): domain Eukaryota; kingdom Metazoa; phylum Chordata; class Mammalia; order Carnivora; family Mustelidae; genus Enhydra; species Enhydra lutris. The sequence continues at coordinate 18,650,416 of NW_019154088.1, read as the reverse complement.
TTGTTTGCTTTCTCTAATTTAGTTCCTGCTTCCCCATAGGGCTCATTCGATTTCGTTGTGTGTGTGTGGGGGGGGGGGTTGATAATAGTAATAACTTGGCATCACACTGTATGCTCTGGTTTTCAGTTCTCCACCTAGTTTAATGAGGAGGGGGGTCGGTTAAGTAACAGTAGCAAACAATGTGTTCACAAGTGTTTTCATAATTAGGAAAAGCAGTAATGTTTTAAAATTCAGCATCAACAGGGCACCTGGGTGGCTCAGTCGGTTAAGCGTCTGCCTTCAGGTCTTGATCCCAAGGTCCTGGGATGGGCTCCCTGCTCAGCGGGACCCCTGTTTCTCCCTCCATCCCCCAGTTTGTGCGCTCTCTTTCCCTCACTCTCTCTCTCAAGTAAATAAAATATTTTTAAAAAGTTAAACATTAAGCAACCGGAGCTTCGGCGAATGGCCAGGACACTAGTGTTCGGTGTTTCAGTTTTTATTTCTTGGAAATTTCATTAGGGAGTTTGAGGTCAGAAACTTTTGTGAGCTCTATCTACACGGAATTGATACGGTGTGTTCCTGTCTAGTTCTTTCCATTAGAATATGTAGCTTTTCTGAAAAAGTATATTTTGCATTCTCTGCTATTTAAAGGTTTAGTGTTAGTGAGTATATTTAATATAAAAGTGTCTTTGACATTTATTAAGAAACCAAAATCAAAATCTAAAATGGTTAAGTGCCTTTGGTGTACTCCTAACTTTGCTAGGCAACAATAGGAACATGAATGAGATAATGTGTCTAAAAATTGCTTTTGTGGGATGAAGGGGAAGTACAATATAAAGAGAACAACAAAGTCACAGTGTTAGTCTGAATCTTTGAAGTGTAGTTTACCATGTACCATATGTCTAAAGGATAACAATTCAGGTGGTATGTAAATACACATGAAACTGTAACCTAGATATATATATAGATACATCTCTATATATATCCTATTCATCATATTCCCAATAATCTTTGCCAATACAGTAATTGATTTAATAATATATCAATTGCTGATAACTCACACTGAAATTATAATCAAAAGCCCTGAACCCTCTTTCTAAAAAATGTGATTAGAGTGTGATTTCAAGGGCTTCACAAATCTAAAGGTCACCCCTGTTCTAAATCATAGCTAGCCTATATCTTCCACAGTGTAGATTTTATTCTTTTTATACTGCACATTTATATATTTTATATGGCACATTATATTTTGTTGTATCTCACTGTGCTAATTCTTGGGAAGATCTTCTCAGGGCTGTTGTGGGACTCAGTAAGGTGTTTTTCCTCTGCAAATATGTAGTATGCATCTATTATATGCCAGGCACTGTGCCAGTGAGCATGAGTAAAATGCCAAGATTTTTTTGAGTTGTAGAGATCTTTTTCAGAGCCAACCACTGTTACAGATTTTTCTGTTGTTGGTTTCTCAGTGGGTCTCTTTTCTTCTTGACCCTTCCTGAAATGATCTCTTTTCTTTTCTGAGGAACTCAAATCTGGTGTACCTTTCCTCAGCAGGCTCATTATTTCTCCTTTCAGCCTTCTTACTGGATACCTACTTCCTTTGTCTGGAGTCTTTTGGACTTTTTTTTTTTTTCTTTTTACCATTTTGTCCCTGAAGCCCTTGCTTGTTCCTCTTTCTTAATCTTATAGCTCTAGGTGGCCTCTTTGTTCATTTGAATGATGGCAGTTTAATCATTTCATTTCTCCTTTCTGGGCTTTTGAAGCTGGCACTGATACCAGCTTTCTTTCCCTTTAGTTATATAAGAATAAGGCTACTGTCTTCATGTAGAAGCAGCACACTCCAGAAACCACTGCCTCATCTTTTAGAAAAGGAAGAGGATTAAGTATTAGAAAGGCCCTTCAGCATCATGTAGCCTACCCTCCTCATCTTGTCCTCCTCACACCAGTTGACCTCCTGTTAAACTCAAGCTATAGTATATCTGGCTGTTTTGATGATTTCTAAACCCATTAAACATTTAAGTCTAGAAATAAAAAAGAGCGTGTGGCACATAGTTAGTGCTCTCTTGGCCTTGCCATGATTCCATTTCAGTCTTCCTTCCCCAGTCCAATCCCCATCCCTAGCTGCGACTGTTAGGGCTTTATTTCATGGTGGTATTTGGACCCAATCACAGAGTTCTGTTTCAAAAACAATGAGTAAAGTTTAGGCTGGGTCTGTTTTCTAAAATTGCTTCAAAGTTCTCTGAAGAATCCTGAATCTTTCCCATAATGTTTTTACAAAAGTTCTGTTCATTTTTTTGTCATTACTTCAAAGAATTTGATGTGTTACATAGTTACATCTTGAACTTATTACAGTGAAGTGATAATCAGGATCCCCAGCAGAGAAATATCTTGCTGAAATCTGCATTCCTTTGATATACTCAAAGAATCTTCTCTAATTCCCTCTCTTCTGTGCTCCTCTCTCATCCTCTTGGGGAAAGAATGTATGTTCTGCTACCCGAGCTGTCAGGGACATGCTGAGTTGCTGTGTTGTAGACTGAATTGTATCTCCCAAAAATTCATATGTTGAAACCCTGGCCCCCAGTGTGATGGTGTTTGGAAAGGGGTCCTCTACGAGGTAGGTAGGTTTAGAGAGGTCAGAGGATAGATCCCTTGTGATGGATTGATGCCTTGTAAGAAAAGACACCAAAGAGCTTGTTCTCTCTTCCCTAATACCCGTCCCCCCACACATACCATGTGATGACCCAGTGAGAAAGTGTCCATCCACAAGCCAAAAAGAAAACTCTTACCAGAAACCAACCATGTTGGCACCTTTATCTTAGACTTCTAGTTTCTAGAACTGTGAGAAAATAAATTTCTGTTTAAGCTACCCACCGTTTGGTATTCTGTTGTGGCAGCCCAAGCTGACTAAGGCAGATTTGGGCAGGAGTGCAATGCTGCAACAGCGAATACCTAAGCATGTGGTAGCGGCTTTGTAACTGGGTTGAGGCCAGAAGAGGTTTGAGGTGCATGCCAGAAATACGGACATTAAGGACAGTTCTGGTGAAGTCCCAGAAATGCAGAACATGTTATTAGAAAGTGAAGGAAGCGTAGTCCTTATTCTAAAATGGCAAAGAACTTGGCTGGACTGTGATGTAGTATAGTGTTGTTTAGAAGGAAGAATTGTGAACAGTGCAATTAGATACTTAGCTGAGGTGATTTCTAAGCAGAGTGTTGATGGAGCAGTGTGATTCCTCCTGAGTGCATATATAGTAAAGTGTAAATGAAGAAAGACTGTTGGACTTCTTGGATTTGACAGGTGGGATGGTGCAGCTCTGTGGCTCTGGATGTGTGGATTATTCTTCAGGACAGAGGAGAAATGAACCCAAAGGCAAAATCAGAGATCAGGCCACTGCCTCAGTTTCAGCAGGTCTTATGGCCTCTGCTTGGAGCCTTGGGGGACTCGGTGGACTTGACTACCAGTATGCCTGGAAGGTGGGACGTTGAACCGAAAAGGATTATTCTTGATCCTTACGATCTAATGGAATTTATTTTGCTAGGTTTTAGACTTGCTTGGGTCCTGTCACCACATTCTTCCTTCTGATTTCCCACACATACACACCCTTTTTTTTTTTTTTTTTTTTTTCCAAGAGAGAGGAAGTGTGGGGGACAGGGGACAGAAGACGGGAGCAGAGAGAGAGAGAGAGAATCTTAAGCAGGTTCCATGCCCAGCACAGAGCCCAACTCGGGGCTTAGTCTTCAGTCTCAGGACCCTGAAATCATGACCAGAGTGGAAATCAAGAGTCTGACAATTGAGTTACCCCGGCGCCCCTCCCTTTTGGAATGCAAATGTCTACCCTGTGTCTGTCCTACCATTATATTTTGGAAGCATATAACTTACCTGGTTCTGCAGGTTCATAGCCGGAGAGGAATTTTGCCTCAGAATGAACTGTATCTTGAGTTTTACCCATATTTGACTTAGATGATATTAGATGAAACTTTGGACTTCAGAGCTAATCCTGGAATGAGTTAATAAGCCTTTGGGCGCTGTTGGGATGAAATGAGTGTACTTTATGTGTGAGAAGAAAATGAATTTGGGGGCCCAGGAGCAAAATGCTATGGACTGAATTGCCCTCAAACTCAGGTTGAAGCCCTAACCCCCAGTGTGACGGTATTTGGAGACTGGCCTTTGGGAGATAATTAGGTTTAGAGGAGGTCATCAGCACAGGACCCTTATGATGGGATTGTTGCCTTGTTCTCTTTCCCAACCATGTGATGAAAGCAGCCATCTACAAGCTAAGAAAAGATTCCTTACCAGAAATCAATTAAGGACAAGTATGTTTGCACCTTGATCTTGAACTTCTAGGTTCCAGACTATGAGAAAATAAATTTCTTTTGTTTAAGCCACCCAGTCTGTGGTATTTTGTTACAACAGCACGGTATTAAACATACTGGTTCTGTCACATTCCTTCCTTAACTCTTAGATTCTTCACAAATTTTTTTTTAACCTTCTCTCCTCTAGCCTACCTCTGAGGATTCTGTATCCCATTGTCTGCTTTATCAGTCACTGATGGCTGTGCTATCTCTTTCCCAAAATGTAACCTACATCTCCTCTCAAAATAATCCTGAAAAGGTTCAGGAAGATTATGACTTGTCTTAGATCATACAGAAAGCCATGAAAAAGAGGACTAGAACCCAGGGTTTCTTAAATATTCCTTGATATTTTTCCACTAAGTTGTGCAATAATGTTTTCTGTGCATCAAGAATACGTCAGAAGTCTAATTGGAGGGGCGCCTGGGTGGCTCAGTGGGTTAATCCTCTGCCTTCAGCTCAGGTCATGATCTCAGGGTACTAGGATCGAGCTCAGGATCCTAGCTTGATGGAGCCCGCATCAGGCTGTCTGCTTAGCAGGGAGCCTACTTCCCCCCTCTCTGCCTGCTGCTCTGCCAACTTGTGATCTTTCTCTCTCTCTCTCTGTCAAATAAATAAATAAAATCTTAAAAAAAAAAAAAAAAAGGAAGACTGGGTAAACTTGTGAATTTATTTGTACAAAAGGGTTTAAAGATAGAAGTTATGTATATTATATATTTGATAACTTTGGCTAAAAATCACCTGAAATTGGGTCTGTTTACAAAACTCTAGACCATAAAGTCTCCAGATACAGATCCTTACTCCAAAACACTAAGATTTTGTTAAAAATTTTATTGTTTTTAGGTCAGAATTTGCGAAACATCACTATGCACTATAATCTTAAATCAACTTTTTATGCATTTATGTTGCCTGGCCTTGTAGTCATTTGAATTTGTGAATTCTGGTATAAATCACAAATTCTGTAACAGTTGAGATATATCATTAAGTAGTAAGATTACTTAGGGAAAACCAAGAAGAAGGATAGATCTAAGTAACTAGTAAAATAGGAGCCTCTTGAAGGGGAAACTTTACCAGACTCATTCTCTGCTGTCTCCCCTAGCATCTCATAGACTGCAGAATACTGAATAAATGAATGTCTTCTCCCCACACCGTAATACCTCTTTGCCTGTATGTTACAATCCCCAGATTTTCTGAGTGCAAGGGTGATGCTGGCTCGGCTTTTCCCATGGCCCACAGACTCCTGATTCCCTGTAAATAGCTGTTCAATGCCTTAGCACCCGCTGAGCCACTAATTAAGTGGTTAAGATTACACTTAATCTTAATGGGTCTGGGTCTAGTCACTTTGAGTGCATCATTTCCATCAACCTTGAATCCTGGAGGTAGGAGTAGAAACAATGCAGGTTGTTGATTATATAAAGTATTAGGAAATTGACATAGAAAATACATAATAATGAATGATCAGAAAGTTACTTAGGGGGCACCTGGGTGGCTCAGTCATTAAGCGTCTGCCTTCAGCTCAGGTCATGATCCCAGGGTTCTGGGATCGAGTTCCACATTGGGCTCCCTACTCAGCGGGGATCCTGCTTCTCCCTTTCCCTCTCTCCCTGCTTGTGTTCCTCTCTCACTCTCTCTGTCAAATAAATAAATAAAATCTTAAAAAAAAAAAAAAGTTACTTAAGCCTAACTTTGGAGTGTGTCATTCAAGATACACAACCTCAACTCTTGTCTTTCCTATAGAGGCCCCCTCCTGCTCTTACTGTATTGCTATTAACTCTAGCTGTATAAAGGGAAAGATGTCTATAAAGAAAGGGATGCCTCCTACATTGCTAGGTTATAAGGGTGATGGGGTAGGTGACTGTTGCTCCTGTTGCATTTAACATTCATGATTACATTGCAACTTTTTATCTTCTGGTTTAGGAATATAGCACCTTTATTTATTTATTTTGAATATAGTGTGTGTTTTTTTTTTAATTTTTATTTATTTGACAGAAATCACAAGTAGGCAGAGAGGCAGGCAAAGAGAGGGGGGCAGGGAGGCTCCCTGCCAAGCAGAGAGCCTGATGTGGGGCTCAATCCCAGGAGCCTGGGATCATGACCCGAGCCGAAGGCAGAGGCTTTAATCCACTGAGCCACCCAGGCGCCCCTGGAATATAGCATCTTTTTAATTGCTGGTTTTCATTATAGATAAATTCTGTTTATTAACAAAATTTACCCCTAAGCCCCAGTTCTTGTATTTGGTGTCTAAACATGCAGAAATAATTTAATCTGTAGTTTTCATGAGGAAAGATTGCTGGAGGGTTAATTGGAGAGAGAATTATAGTCACATTTGTACATTGCCCCTTGAAACTAAAGGATGATGTATGTCTAATGGATAGCAATGCAAATAACATGAATCTGGTTTGATTGATAGACTGTGAAGGGGTTGGGGGAACCTGGGACCCAAGGATGCATATACTGAAGAGTTTTGAAGGAACTCATGGGTGAGTGGAACTCCTGGCCAAAAATAGGACTATTGGCTATACCAGCAGAAGACTGCAGGTACAGTGTGACTCACCTCTTGAGAAAATTCCTGGGAGGACCCCAATAATATCTAGAAGACTTGTTAGTTTCACCACTATTCATGATGCAGTGCATAACCATGTACTCCATATAACCAGAGCCTATATAACCATAACTCTGTATAACCAGAGCCTCACCTGGAAGCTTATTCAAAACGCATGATCATAAGCTCCACCCAAGAGCTGCCGGATCAGAATCTGCATTTAACGAAAACATTAAAGTTCAAGAGGCACTGATCTATAATAACAGCTAAGAAATTGCTGTACAGAGCATTGAGCATAATCTCTAGGAAGAAGGAAGAACCATGCTTAACAAATCTGTTGAGGCTTTTAAAGGGAATTAAATGTACACATGGGAAGAGGTTAACATTGTGTTACTCAGAGTTTTACTTCATCAGGTGAAAATGGGCCAAGATACAGAGTTCTGGCAGACCCTAAGGGTCACATGTATACAGGATAGGAGGGAGCACAGTAGATACATTTTTAGTAGAGATTTGTTCTTTTCGAAAGAAATATGTGAAGACTTCAATTTGGGAAAGAAATCTGCTAGAAGATACTGTTTGAAGAAGAAAGAAGCGTAGAAGGCAAAACAAACCTGTGAACCAAGGATTCAAAGAAGAATCCTTGAACTGTGCTATTAGCTTGGGCAGGAGTAGAGCAGGCCTGTTCTCACTAGGTTAACATTGGGCTGGTGAGTCAGCATCAGGAGGCTGTTGGAACAGAGGCCCGTAATTCACATGCCCAGGAAGACGAGCAGGTACAGCATGGCTGTACTCCCAAGAGACAAGGACATGAATGAAGGTCAGTGCAAGGCTTACTCCCCATAAGTATACGGACGTGGTCAAGTTCCTCTTGTACGTGTCCCTTTAGTTTACGGTCCAACTGGTCTGAGAAGATGGGGAGCTAGTACGTGTGCAGGCATGGGAGTGTAGTAGACATCATTGCAGGTGTTCCTTTTTAGGCTTTTGGTAATCATTTGACACCTGTCATACCGAAAGCTGTTGAGAAAAATAAGCAAAGGCATAGGTCACTGTAACATTAAGATAGATTTAGACACCAATATTTTTGGCTTGAAAAGAAGATGATAGGGAATATGAGTAAAGTCAAGTGATCTAGATAAAGTAAATTCGGAACTGTTTGTGAGCAACAGACATCCCATGAAGTTTTAAGGAGGTAAATTTGGGGCAGAAAAGGAAGTACTACTTTACTACCATGGGCTAGTCAAGTTATCTTGCCTATGAGGATCAAGTAAGATGTGAATATGAAGGCACCACTATAAAACCAATGATTTGATGATCCTGGAGAAAACCTGATACCACAGTCAGTACTTGTAGGACCTGGTATGAAGAGGGAAGTTTTGGGGGAGCAGTAAGGCATTGTCCTAGGAAAAGAAATTGTGTGAAGCTCTAGAGACCTAGAGTTGGGAGTATTTAGAAGAGTATAAGGAAAAGATGTGGGAGGAACTAATTGGGTATTAGAGGAATTTGGGGTAGGAGATCTACACTGGTATCACAGACAAGGGAGTGAACAGCCAATGTAGAGATCCATGTGACCAGTATAAAACAGGAGGGTGCTGGTTGGGCACTAGGAGTTGTTTGGGGATGAAACTGCAGGAAGGAACTTGAAATGGTAGCAGAGTTGAAAGACTGCTGATCTAGGTTTTGGAGAGCTCAGTTCTAATCTTGGCCCCTGAGACCACTTCATTTTGGTCGTTTTGGACCTGTTAGAGCTATGAAATTAAGGGCCTAGAGTATTATCTCTAAATCTGTAAGCCCTTGATACTAAGCTTTTTACTAAGAGAATATTTCCATTACTGACTGAAAATGCAAACATAATTTTTAAAGGTTGCATAAAGTCATGGAAGACCAGACCACAGTTGATTACAAAGGAAAATCCAGTTGTTTTGCAGCATGTCTCTAACTTGGAAGATGTGAGAGAAGATATCCTGCGCTTCCATCATAGGATCTTCGTCAAATGATCTAACGCTGGCATGTGGGTGGACCACAAGCCTCACCTAATTTGGTGTTTGTAATGCTTGAAGGGTCACTGAGTTTCAAGCCTTTTTCTTTATGCTTCCCTACTAATTGACCCATAGTAATGTGCTTTCCACTACTCTCTTCTCTTAAGGCCTTACTACTCAAAGTGTGGTCCATAGACCAGCAGCATCAACATCACCTAGGAGCTAGTTAAAAATGCAGAATCTCACACTCCACCTAGACCTACTGAGTCAAAATCTGCATTTTAATATGATTGCTAAATGATTTGTGTGCACAATAAATCTTGAGATGCTCTGCTTCTGTCGCTGTGCTTCTCAAACACACGTAGCAAAATCTCCAGAAGGGCTTGTAAAAATAAACTGCCTGGCGATTTCTGATTCAGTAGATCTGGAATAGGGCCCAAGAATTTGCATTTCTAACACCATAAGAATTATCACAGTTTTTATTAGAGACTCTGACTTTAATCACATTCTGTTTCTGATTATTTCAGGTTGGTTTTTAATCTTCATAGTAAAACTGTAATTTCTTCTGTAGTGTTTCTCTGGAGGAAGGCAGGTTTATTGAGATGTAATTCACATAGTATGTAGTTTACCTATTTGAAATGTGCAATGTAGTGGCTTTTAGTATATTCACAGATCTGTGCAACTGTTAACACAGTCCATATTAAAACATTTACATCACCCCAGAAAGAAGCAAATAGGTGGAACACAGAGGTTTTTATAGCAGTGAAACTATTCCTTACTCTGTAGGTTACTGTGATGGTAGGTACATGTCAAAATATATGGAATGTACAACACCCAAGAGTGAATCCTAAATGTCAACTATGGGCTGTGGGTGGTAATGACCAATGTAAGTTCGCTTATTGTAACAGATATACCCCTCTGGTGCAGATGTTGATAATGGGGGAGGCTGTGCATGTGTGTGTCAGGGGGTACATGGGTAAAGAAAGAAATCCACATTCTTTAGCTGTCACCTTGTGTTCGCATATCCCACCAAACCCTAAACAACCATTAATCATCTCATATTTTTTGTGCATAATACAAGTACTTGGCAGGTTGCTAGATGTTTTATTAATAATTAATAATAATAGTTACCATTTACTAAGAGCTTAACATGTGCAAATATTTGCGTTACCTCAGTCTTCATGACAACTGTGTCAAAGCTGAGGATGTTGAAGCTTAAAACAGGTCAAGTAACTTGGAACATGGGCAGTAAATGGTGAAACCATTCTGTCCCAGGACTCTTTTTTTTTTTTTTAGATTTATTTATTTATTTGACAGAAATCACAAGGAGGCAGAGAGGCAGGCAGAGAGAAAGGAGGAAGCAGGCTCCCCACTGAGCAGAGAGCCCGATGCGGGGCTTGATCCCAGGACCCTGGGATCATGACCTGAGCCGAAGGCAGAGGCTTTAACCCACTGAGCCACCCAGGCGCCCCTATCCCAGGACTCTTAATTCGAAAGCTCATTATATCTGTTGTTAATAAACTAAATTTTTGAAGCTACATAATCTCCGTAAGAAATTTACTAAGATATTTTTAAAAATACAGTGGAGGTTTGTTTGCCTGGCTGGCTCAGTCGGATGAGCGTCTGCCTTCTGCTCCAGTCATGATCCCAGGGTGCTGGGATCAAGCCCCGCAACGGGCTCCCTGTTCAGCAGGGAGCCTGCTTCTCTCCCTCCCTCTGTCTCCAGCTCTCCCTGCTTGTGCTTGCTCTCTCTCTCTCTCTCTCTCTGTCAGCTAAACAAATAAAATTTTAAAAATGTTTAAAAAAATGTAGCGGAAATGCTGAAGTTGTTCAAGCATGGCAGTTTACTAATGAAATTTGCGGGTTGTTTCCCATCGAATACTAATTATTCTACAGTTGTGTTTGGTTCTACTTTTTTTAATACTAATCTTCCACTGAAATTTATGTTTTGCCTTTGTAATTCCAATATCAATGAGTTTCGCTTTTATCAGTGTTGAATTTTCTTCAATTGTAGGGATGATTATAATCCCTTTTTAGCAATAAATGTTTCCTTTTTGATTATCTTTGTACTTCCTTGAACATTTAAGCTTTTAAAAAATCTCTTAGTTTTAGTAATTATAAAAGTAACACTGAATGTTATATATTGTATAGAAGAAGGTAGTATGTATGTGTCATTATGGAAAATCTTCTTTATAAATTTAGGAATGTATAGAAAAGCCACAGAGCTGTATAGTTTGACCTCATGTATAAAACTATACATATTTGAGATAATGTATCCATGTATTCATATATATATTCATCTATATTAAATGTATATGGATAGTGTCTGGAAACATATGAAAGAAATTCCTGTGTAAATATGTGACTGAGAGCCAGGATAAGAGGAGAGGGACTTTATACTTTTCTGTTTTTGAATGTTTTTCCTTTTTAGTTTCTCCAGTCTTTTCACACTATTTCCTTTGCCTTTCTCTCTCTCTCTCTCTTTTTTTTAAATAGCCTGGTGTGTGTCTCTCTCCACATCTTCAAGCTCACATAAATGTGGGAGGTCACTTTTTTTTTTTTTTTTTTAATAAAAATTGGTTACATTGGGGTGCCGACTGAGTCAATGGAGCATGTGACTCTTGATCTCTGGCTGGTGAGTGCAGGCCCCACATTGGGCATAGAGCTTACTTAAAAAATAGAATCATGCTGTAAGTATCTATCTGGAACATGCTTTTCTCACTGTGGACATCTGTTCCTGGATCTAGTTCTTTTTTTTTTTTTTTTTTTTTTTTTTTAAGATTTTATTTATTTATTTGACAGCCAGAGACACAAGAGGGAACACAAGCAGGGTGGGTGGGAGAGGAAGAAGCAGGCTTCCCGCTGAGCAGGGAGCCCGATGCAGGACTTGATCCCAAGACCCTGGGATCATGACCTGAGCTGAAGGCAGACACCGGGTGCCCCTAGTTCTTTCTTTTTAATGGCTATGTACTGTGCATATCATTATGGAATGGGCTCCTTATTAGTGAAAGTTGTTGACTTTCTTTTTCCTGTAACAAATGATATTGTGAATATCCTTACACATTTTTCTTTGTGCATTTCTTTTTTTATATATATTTTTATTTATTTATTTGACAGAGAGAGATCACAAGTAGGCAGAGAGGCAGGCAGAGGGAGGGGGGAAGCAGGCTCCCTGATGAGCAGAGAGCCCGATGCGGGGCTTAATCCCAGGACCCTGAGATCATGACCTGAGCTGAAGGCAGAGACTTAACCTGCTGAGCCATCCAGGCGCCCCATTTATTTTTTTTAATTGAAGTGTCATTAACATACAATGTTGTATTAGTTTCAGATATATAATATAATTATTCAGCATTTCTGTGCATTGCTCAGTGCTCAGCAAGATAAGTGTACTCTTACTCGTACCCTTTTTTTCATCCATCTTCCTACCCCTGGCAACCTCCAGTTTGTTCTTTGTATTTAAGAGTTTTTTTTTTTTTACTTTGTTCATTTATTTCTTAAATTTTTACATATGAGTGAAATTATATGGTATTTGTCTTTTTTCTGATTGACTTATTTTGCTTTGCATAATACAGTCTGGCTCCATCTACATCAGTGAAATGGCAAGATTTCATCCTTTCTGATGGCTGAGTAATATTCCATTGTATATGTGCCACATCTTCTTTATCCATTCATCAGTTGATGGACATTAGGGCTCTTTGTATAATTTCGCTGTTGTTGATAATGCTGCTATACACATTGGGGTGCATGTGCCCTTTTGAATCAGTATTCTCTTGTCCTTTGGGTAAATACCTAGTAGTGCAGTTGCTGGGTCGTAGGGTAGCTCTATTTTTAACTTTTGAGGAAACTCCATACTCTTTTCCAGAGTGGCTACACTAGTGTGCATTCCCACCAATAGTGTAAGAGGGTTCCCATTTTTCCACATGTGTGTCAACATCTTTTATTTCCTGTGTTTTTTATTTTAGCCATTCCTACTGGCATGAGATGATACCTCATTGTAGTTTTGATTTTTACTTCCCTGATGGTGAGAGATGTTGAGCATCTTTGCATGTGTCTGTTAGCCACCTGGATGTCTTTTTTGGAAAAATGTCTATTCATGTCTTCTGCCCATTTCCTAATTGGATTATTTGTTTTTTTGGGGTGTTGAGCTTGATAAGTTCTAATAGGTTTTAGATACCCTTTATCACATATGTCATTTGCAAATATCTTCTTGCATTCAGTAGGGTGCCTTTTAGTTTTTTTCTTCCTTTAATGTGCCGAAACTTTTTATCTTGATGAAGTCCTTTTTTTTTTTTTTTAAAGATTTTATTTTTAACTAATCTCTACATCCACAGTGGGGCTCAAACTCACAATCGTGAGATCAAAAGTTGTATGCTCTACTGACTGACCATCTAGGCGCCTCTTGATGAAGTCATAGTTCATTTTTGGTTCTGTTTCCCTTGCCTCTGGAGCTACATCTAGTAAGAAGTTGCTATAGCCAGTGTCAAAGAAATTGCTGCTTGTGTTCTCCTAAAGGATTTTGATGGATTTCTTGTGTCACATTTAGGACTTTCATCAATTTTTAATTTATTTTTGTGTATGGTTTAAGAAAGTAGTCCAGTTTCGGAGGGAGGAGTCAAGATGGCGGAGAAGTAGCAGGCTGAGACTACTTCAGATAGCGGGAGATCAGCTAGATAGCTTATCTAAAGATTGCAAACACCTACAAATCCAACGGGAGATCGAAGAGAAGAAGAACAGCAACTCTAGAAACAGAAAATCAACCACTTTCTGAAAGGTAGGACTGGCGGAGAAGTGAATCCAAAGCAACGGGAAGATAGACCGCGGGGAGAGGGGCCGACTCCCGGCAAGCGGCGGAGCAACGGAGCACAAAATCA